>NC_133768.1:4545498-4866123 GCF_036562045.2 Rhinolophus sinicus | reverse complement strand
TGACAAGTGTCTGTATGACTGAAAAACTACATGAGGTATCTATAAAAAAACACCTAAAATCTTTCTGTTTAATGAAAGGCAAGTTTTAAATATACCCCACATTATAATTCCATGCATGTCAGTTATTAATAATCACATGGCCTTTTAATCTTTAAGATCCCAAGTATTATTAAAATATATAATAATATAAAATTAAGTATAATATATGTAATTATAAATATTTAACTATAATATAAAATTCAATATATTATCTATCTTTCTATTTATGTATCTGTCCATCACCTCTCATCTATCTATCTAATCTATCATCTATCTGTCTGTCTGTCTGTCTGTCTATCTACCTATCAGCTACTTAAAAAAAAATTCACTCACGAAATGACTATTCCTTCAGCAAGCATGTGTCCCAGGCAAGATTCCCACCTAATCTGGGCAGCATATGGAACATTCTGAAAGAAACAACAGAGTACGTAGCACATCCAGAGGCCATTCGTGTGGTCCTGTGGGCATCTCCAACAGAGAGATACACAACTGCCTTTGCAAGCAAGATGGACACAAAGAGAGCAGGCCCCGTTGTGGAAGGGAGAAATGTGAGCATTTTGAGACCTTCTGGGCAGAGAAAACACGCTGGGATTCATATGGGGTCTCCAAATGTCAGGGTCTCACCAGGGAGTGAGCTTGGATTTGCAGCTGCTGGTGAGTGACTGCTTCCCTCCTTCTCCCCTCCTTCCTGGAGGCTGCCTGCCTTGGGAAAAGGACCAGTGGTATTTATTTCACGGGAACTGGTAAATGATTGTCCCAGGCCACGCTGGCATGGCCTACTACTCAGTAAATAAAATGCCGTATTTTCAGACTTCCTCTGTTGCGTTGCAGGACTGATATCTACCTGGAGGTTAACAGCATGCCATCCAATTTTGACCATGAGAAATTATGTTCCAGATTAGATGATTTAAACACAGAGTACCGTATCCTTGAAATAATGGCCTGGCTTACAGTGGCTTACGCTATAACTCTATCTTCTGTTGTAAAAAAAAATATGTATTTATATATCGTTCTCAAAATAAAGATGTAGTATCCGATCAAATGAGGCAGGAAACAGCCAACAAAATGCTGGTCCAGGAACAGTGACAAATGCGCACGGGAAGCCATTTAGAATTTAGAAATATAAAGAGCTGGCTTGCTGCAGACATTTACTGAGTCACTTCCTGCAGATATCTCCTTTTAAAGTAGGAGATGACCCTGGAAATAAACACACAAAAGAAGGTGACGTCAGCTTTCTTTCCTTTTCTCACTCAGGTGAGACACCTTCTGTTGGTGAATTAAATTAGGGGCTTGGGAACCCAAATGCTCTGATACATTGTGTATCTCAAGACCTAGAACATATTATCAAGGCAAATGCAATGTTCAGATCCAACTGTAAAACTGATTAACAAGAATCTCATTGCAAACAACCAGCCTGGAGTTTCTGCTCCAAGGAAGTAATGGGCTCAAAGTTGAATTTTAGCTCTGTGGATACTCATATGCTTTCAGGCATGACAACATATCCTTGATGGGGTTTTCAACCCATGTAACGTGTACACACACATACGCACACACGCACGCACTCGGTAACACACATGCAATATTTCCTCCCCTTATTTCTGCCTCTGTCCTAAAAAAAGATATTTGCCTTCAGAAATCACCTCTGCATGCTATTTGAATATAAATGGAAATTCGGTGTGTAATTCACTTTAAACTAAATCTTTGCCCCTTGTTCGGTAGCAGAATTAATGGCTAGAACATTTTAGAGTTTGCAAAGCTCTTTGGAGTGTTTATGACCAGATTATGTCTCAAACACAGGGATCTCATCCTCTGATGTCCCCTGTTCTCATGTACAGGGATACTCGGCAGATAGGAATTAGCACAGGTAAAGTATACCATGTAATACGGGGTGCCCGGCACCTAGTTACCTGATGACGGTGATGAAGAAGGAGGAGGGGACAAAAAGAAGGAACAGAAGGAGAAGAAGAAGAAGAAGAAGGAGGAGGTGGAGGAGGAAAATAAAGATATTGAAATATCTCTCTCTTTCTCTCGCTCTCTGGACTCCCTACAAGCAGCCCCTGAGGGAAGATGTATTGAAGACGCAGTGTCTTCACGCATCACCTTGCCGCAAATATCTACAGCACCGAGGTTGGAAACCCTCCCCCTCACCCCCGAGGTTATTTCTTTGGAGAAGAATGAAGCTCTGTGTGCTGAGCAGCCAACCCTCCCAGCAGGTGAGCGCATGTGATGATGTGATGAACAGAGTCGACAAAGTACCCAGTAGCGCCGGTCGGCTGCCTTGGACGTCTTCAAAAGAGGAACCATGTTCTACGTCACTTTCAAATAAATCTCAAGATAGCAATTCTTCCAAAGAAACAGACTTATTTTTCTACTCCATGAATGGTTTCAAAAGCTAGATGGCAAGCTGCTGCTAACCCAGGAAAGTTGGTTTTGCTGAAACCAAGTATAAAATGTTTAATTAAATTTATTGGGGTGACATCGGTTAATACGATTACATAAGTTTTAAGCGTACAGTTCAATAATACATCATCTGTATATTGAATTGTGTGCTCACCACCCAGAGTCAGTTCTCCTTCCATTACCATATATTTGACCCCCTATGTACCTTTCTACCTTCCGCCCTTTCCTCTGGTAACCACCTGTGAGTTTTTTGTTTTATTTGTTCATATGTTGCTTTCGGTTTTACATCCCACATCCGAGTGAAAATTATATGGTTCTTGTCCTTTTCTGTCTGACTTATCTCGCTTAGCATGATACTCTCAAGATCCATCCATGTTGTCGCAAACAGCAATATTTCATCTTTTCTTATGGCCGAGTAGTATTCCATTCTGTATATATACCTCATCTTCTTTATCCCATAGATGATGGGATCGAAAGACACTTCGGTTGTTTTCCTGTCCTGGCCACCGTGAATAATGCTGCAATGAAATTAATGGAAGTGTTGCTGGGCAATTCTAAAGGAGCTGACATGCCTTGAGGAAGTGGTGACAAGTCACTGCTGTGATAAGGGTTCTTTGTAAAGTGCGGGTGTTTGATCCCCTAGTGCTTTCATGAACATAACTGAAGGGAGGATTCATTTTGTGCTGGTTAAGTGGAATTAAAGGGACTAATTACATGCTGCCCTCCTCGGAACATTAATTTAAGAATTCTTAAGAGCAGTGAGGGAACAGGCTTAACTATCACACACAATGTAAGTCTTTGATTCTCTGGAGGAGGACACATCTGAGTTACTGATGAACCCATAGTATATTTCTCTGCATTTAAGTAGCGAGATGATGTCCTGTTTTTCTTCATGATTGTTAAATCAGAAATACGGAAAGAAAAAAGGAAGATGACCTTCTCTGAGGAATATCTTGGCAGCAATTTCCCAGAATGATGTGATATCTTGTTATTTTGTTTTTAATGTGACTTTAAAAATACACAATAGAATGCAAACTAATGCCTTGTTTTTTGTTATTAAATAGTGTGCAGGTCACTCACCCCTGATAATTTGTGACTACATTCACTTCTCAGCCAACACATTAATTTAAAAAATAAATATGTATATATAAATACAAAATATAATATATATAAACATATATATTTATATATAAATATATATATGCTAAATTGTTCCCTGCCTCTAAAACAAAATGTGTTTGCAAAAATATATCAACTTTATTAAACAACAAAATTGGAACAATTTCTTTTGATACTTATTCAAGAATAAAAAAGAAAGACGTCAGCAGCAGATAGCATGGGAAGCAGGAGACGGACTCTCCTTACAAAAAGTATTGGTGTAAACCAAGAAAAAAAAATTCATTTTTTTGAAAGTTACTGCAAAATTACCATTTTTTTTAAATTTATGAGGTTCGGGTTACTTGTGTCTCTCCCTGAATGACCTGGCTTTTCTCAGAAATCTAGTTATAAAATGTTGAATTATGGTGTGTCATTGGCTAGAGTGGCCTGCTCTAGAGAAATTTCACAGAGGCCGGAATGTACAAAAGTGATGTCACGGGGTTTCAGGAAAAGCAATAATTCAGAAGAACTGAGCCGACAAAGATCAGACGTAGGTGAAGCAGGAAGAGGTACACTGGGTCCAGGTGACAGGCTGTGCAAAGAAGGAGTCAAGAAAATAACAATAAGCTCAGGGAATTCATCGCTCAACTATCAAAGACGTCTTTCTGGGAGAATTAACCCTTTGATCTTAACAGGTGAAGTTTAACCACTTAGTAGCTGAAAATCATCTGCGTTCTTGGCTCAGGTCTTGATGGAATCGAGTTTCTTGGAGGATGTTGTCCTTAACAAGTATTAGTGAGCGTGGTTCACATCTCAGGTAGCATGTTAAGTCATCAGGGTACCATGGTGATGGGTCTGGGTCCTGATTCCCAGGTGGCAGCTCTAGAAAACTGACTTCATTCATTTACCTGTGCTTCCTCAGACACCGACGTGACAGGGAGGTGGCTTTGTGACACACATGTGGTAATTAGAGGAGATGCCCACATCCCATGGACTTTCTTGGTCTTCAAAATAACTTCCCATGAACTTTCTTGGTCTTCAGAATCACTGGGAAGTTAAAGTAGTAATTATGTGTGTGACTGAAGAGAATAAAACCAGACAAAGGGAATCAGATGGGACTGGCTATGGAAAATTCTAATTGGACGTGCCCCAACCTACAATCATGTGTGGTTTTTCTGAGCAGGAGCACATGCTGATGTGATGGTGCTTTATGTCAGATGAAAGGCTGACTTCTGAAAGGTCACAGGCCACATGCTTATGGGCCTCAAGTAAAGAAAGAAAGTCCTGCTTTTAATAAGCACAAAGATTTTCCCATAATTCACAATTCTAAATAAAATGTGTAGAATTTACTGAGATAAAAGTTGAACACAACTCAATTTTTGTGGGCCTTTTACCTAGACTTTTTTTCTTCTTCTGTATTATAGGACAGCTTTTTGCTATTTTTCAAATGCCCATAAAAAATCAACACTACCTCCCACAGGAAGCTGAGGTTTATTTTTCATGAATTTATGGTTCCGATCTGATTTCACCCACTGGATTACTGGTAACACACTGTTGTAATCCACAGGGAAGAAACCTTTTCATTGGTAATGACTCAGGTCACTATTTCTTGGTCAAAGACAAAAGTATTATTGTAGGAAACCTTACCTCTCATATGGTCCTCAAAAGTCACATCATACTCAAGGAAAGAATGAAAGAGATGGACTATCAGTCGACTTCACTAGTTCATTCAACATTTATTTAGCACCTAATGTATGTCACAAAAATAATCAGTGGGGATGAGGAGAAAGAACAAAAGATTCTAATGTTTAAGTTCTCATTCAACCAGAACCACCATTAACACTTAGCATTAATGGACGGATCCCAAAAGACATTCTAATGTACCTTTTAGTTTTTATTAAAGTCTGGTATGGAGGCCTAGCACTCATGCTGACATGCAAATCTGAACATGGTGGTTGGTTAGTGGTTTTCTACCCTCCACTGGGTGAATCTAGGCAGGTTTTCAGTTGGAACAAAATCCTGACTTGGGATGGCTGTGCCACTGGATCATTTAGGCAGTAACTAATTTGGTGGCTGGTGGAGGTACTTGGAGGACACAGATTGCCAACTCAAGCAAAAGGCATTAGAAACACATACAGCAGAATTTTAATGGACATCCCCCACTGAGAGATCTGGGAGGTCCCGTAGCATTGATTGACTGATTTAAAACATTTTTTTTTTTCTAAAGGTGAAATCCATCAGAGCAAAACATTATCTCTAAATTGCATCTATTTTAGGAAAGCTTCTATTTATTGTTGAAATGTTTCAGCGTCTTGGTTTTGGAGCATAGACATTCAAACCAAACCTCCTCCACTCACATTGTAGATTCAATGTAGACTGCCTGTCCAAGTTCAAGCCAATTACTCTATGTCTTTTTTCTCATTGTCTTCATTGGTAAAATTTGAGTAAAATACTAACCATCTCACAGGGTTACAGCAGGGATTCGATGAGTAAATACATGTAAACTGCTTAGAAGAGTACCTGGCTCCTATTAAGTGCTATAAAAAATGTTATCTCATCATCATCACCACCATCATCATTACTACCATCACCACCATCACCATCACCACCATCACCATCACCACCATCACCATCACCACCATCACCATCACCACCATCACCATCATCACCACCATCATCACCACCATCACTATCATCATCAGCACCATCACCATCACCACCATCACCATCATCACCACCATCATCACCACCATCACTATCATCATCAGCACCATCACCATCACCACCATCACCACAATCACCACCACCACCACCACCACCATCACCATCATCACAACCATCACCATCAGCACCATCACCATCATCACCACCATCACCGTCATCACCATCACCACCATAATCACCATCACCACCATCACCACCATCACCACCTCCATCATCACCACCACCATCACCATCATCGCATTCACCATCATCACCACCATCACCATCACCACCATCACCATCATCGCATTCACCATCATCACCACCATCACCATTACCACCATCACCATCATCATCACCATTACCATCACTATCATCATCATCATCATCACCATCTTCACCATCACTATCATCATCATCATCACGACCATCACCATTATCATCACCGACATCCAGTGGACACTAGTAATAGCATCCTGCCTCAGTTACAGATTTACACCCATTCAGTCAACCCACAGATAATAATTTTGCTGACGTTTGTGTCCAGGACAATGCGACTTCTTGGAAATAAAATGAGGAGATATAACAGACTTTGTCTGCTTCAAATGGCACTAGTGATGTACTTCTGAAGACTAGAATTTGGGGAAAATGGTGGAATATCACTTCTGAGATTAGGTTACGAAAGACTCTCCATTTTTAATGAGTACCTGGCATGGCCCCGATCCCTGGCTGGGTCCTGAGCACACTTTCATCCATTGCCACATGGCATCTTGAATCCCCACATTCATCCCAATCTATGCTCTGGCACATGTATTGCACTGTTTTATCTTTCTCTCTGGCTAGAATGTGCTGTTGTAAAATGCATGTATTTGTCACATATTTCTATGCTCAACTAGGGGCATTTCTATGCTCAACTAGGGCTCAACTAGGGGCACATATTTCTATGCTCAAGTAGTGCTTGAAACTTGTGCTATAAATGTGTGAATAAATAAATGACTGGTTAAAACAACATATAGTTGTGGAGAGCGCTTTAAACAGTCAAGTTATGACCAAGGATGCATTTTCAAATCTTTGCCAGCCCCATGCCTCAGACACAATAGCTACACCTTGTGCCAACTCTTTTACATCCATTAGCTCTAATTCTCACAATCCCCCCCTACGTACACCCCAAAATAAATAAATAAATAAACAAATTTTAGTCAATTGGCCAAGAATACACAGGTAGTAAGTGACAACATTAGGCAGTGAACCCAAGATTATCTGGCCATTAAACCTGGGGGATTGCAGTTCCTACATGATTCTTTTGAGATGTGAAAATAATTTATTCAAAAATATATTCCTATCCATGCAAATCACCATCTCTAAATAATGATGAACTAGAAAGTCAACCCTAAAGAAGCAAGTGGTCTGTTTTTACAACCCTAACACCTCTTCTAACCAACATTTTTGAGACCTTATTAATACGGGTTATGTTTTGTGTGATAAAACTAAATGGCTATTTAAGCGTACAGGTATTTAAGGGTCCAAATCTCTTTTCTCACCTGTGAACAGTAACACCTTACATGACAATAGTGACAAGTAGATTACTTAGCCAGTGTTTGGAAAATGCTTGGTGCTGCTACTGCCTGTTTTTCTTTTTCTTTAGTGTGTTTCCAGTGGAGAGCAGGAGAAAAAAATGAGGAACTCTGGGAACACTGCCTGGAGTATTATTAAACTACCCTTGTCCTGTTCCGTGATTTATAACCTGTGGGACTGCAGACCTTCAGGGCATTTGTGTTCCAGGGGTATTCCCAAAATTCCACCATTGTCTCTGCTTCCTTTTGATTTAAAATGTACATTTGTGTTAAATTTAGATCTCTTTAATATATGGCACAAGCTATAATCACCATTATGGCTCATTTTGCTTCTGAGTAAATTTAGGAAGTATCTTACTACATAATAAATGAAGTTGGAAGTTAAAATCATAATATCTGGAATCACTCCATTTGTATCTTAAGAGGGTTATTATCATTTATTTCATATTTATATAATTTTGTCATAATTCATTGGATCCTTTCGTCTCAGCATTATTTTGTTGGACTTTATTTATCTCGTGTTAAAAGCACTGGAATCGTTACGAAACAATTCACACCACAGGTAATGGTGAGAAGCTAATAGGCTCCAATAAATTTTCTTTATTTCTTCTGAAAGTATATTCAAAGATATATAGGATGCCACCAGTCAACAATGCAGGAAAAATACTTTCCTCCAGGCACAGAAAACATAGTCTTGACTAGCCATTGTAGTTTCATGATAAGAAACAGCTTAATGGATTCTGTGCCATTGTTCAAATCCAGCATGATGGCTTTGTGTGTTTGTGTGTGTGTGTGTGTTTGTTTTTTTGTTTTCTCATTTCTTATTGTACTGTGAGCATATTACAGTAACATTAATTATACGTGGGTTTACAGCTTTAAATAGGAACCTGAAAGTCTATGTTTATACTGTGTGTACCTCATGAAATTCAATAAAAAATTGAATTTTTAAATTAAAAAATTTTTAACTTCAGTGATTAATCCATGCCAGAGTTTTTATAGGAAGACTACTGTGTTTTCCCGAAAATAAGATCTAGCCAGACCATCAGCTCTAATGCATCTTTTGGAGCAAAAATTAATGCAAGACCCGGTCTTATTTTAACATAAGTCTTATATTAGAATAAGACTGGGTATAATATAATATAATATAATACAATATAATATAATAATACATTGTAATATAATATAATGCAATACAATACTGGGTCTTATTTTACTATAAGACCGGGTATAATATAACATAATTTAATAGCGGATCTTATATTAATTTTTGCTCCAAAAGACACATTAGAGCTGATGGTCCAGCCAGGTCTTATTTTCGGGGAAACACAGTAGAATACATGTTTGTTTTTTGCCCTTCATTTACCGTTTTGCAAAAGAATGAGCTGATGTGTAAGTATTTTCGAGACATGGTCAACGGGAGTATTTTAGCAGCATCATGAACGCACACATTTTATCAAATTTGGTGTTTTCATACTGTGCAGTTATTCCTCTTATTAGTGGTCAGAGTGTGTCATCTTTAGCCAGTGAGCGTCCATTCTATTAGGCTCTTCACCATCCTGGTTTTAGCTTGGACAGGGCTGCTTTCCTGTAACCACACAATCAAAGAAGGCAATTCTTCTCTATCGAATTCCTAGTGAAAAATTAAGATGGGTCCGAGTAAACTGGCACTGTTTTTCCAGCCCTTTATGAAGTGCTGGGCCTGGGCAGTGAGCTTTGCGGTATTCTCATATCCCCAAAAGAGAGACAACCGTGATTGGTGGAAGAACTCAACCCCAGGTAGGAAGCAGTCTTGCTAAACATTGCTACTTGTACCTGATCAAGATTCTAGCAGCTGCCATACAGTTACCACAGAGGTCAGCCCATCTGTTGGGGAGCTCTGCAGCTGGCATGACCCATCCGAGTTCTCCCAAGTGGACACAAGTGGCCAGCTGCTTTTATCCCCACACCCACCAATCATTGGCCCAGGTCCACCACTTGGGGGCTGTGCAAATTTGTAAGTACACAATGCCCCACAGTCTAGGGCAATTCAATAAACATCCAACCTGGAAGCAGTTAGCAGAAAACATTTCCAGTGCGTAAGGATGGGTGTGCCCCTCTGAAGACCGGATCAGATAGGACCACCACAGTGTCTTCCACCAACCCATAATAACTCCTCCTTGTGAAGCTCTCCCAAGTCTGAGATTTTCCTTAATAAACCTCATTGGCACCCATTCAGTTCCACTTTAAAGGGTATTCGTAAGGCCACAGACATGGTATATAAAATAAGAAGTCCAAAGGAATACTGTATTTCCCTGAAAATAAGACCTAGCCTGACAGTCAGCTCTAATGTGTCTTTTGGAGCAAAAATTAATATAAGACCCGGTCTTCTTTTAGTATAAAATCAGGTATAATATAATATAATATAATATAATATAATATAATATAATATAATACTAGGTCTTATTTTAATATAAGACCGGCTCTTATAATATAATATATGATATGATATGATATGATATGATATGATATGATATGATAAATATCCAGTCTTATTTTACTATTAGACTGGGTATAGTATAATATAAAATAATATAAAGAATATAATAAAATATAATATAATATAATGCCAGGTCTTATATTAATTTTTGCTCCAAAAGACGCATTACAGCTGATTTTCCGGCTAGGTCTTATTTTTAGGGAAACACGGTATTAGTCAAAACAAGAAAAAAAGAGTGGGGGGAGTGATATTTCACGCCAATAAGCTTTGTAGTCTATTCTAAGTTAATAGTTGTTTCTTCTCTGTGATTTGCCTCAAGGCTGAGATAATGCTTTTTTTTCTTCATTAGCTTTTATCAGGAAGGAATTTAATTGTACAGCATGTTTGCCTGGCCATCAGCTGCCAAGCGCTGAGGAGCAGAAAGACAAAGTTGATGCTGAAAAGACTAGAGAAAGCGTGGGCACTGTTGCCCTCATCTACTCAATTTTAATGCACCATCTTATGTTTCTGGACCCACGATCCTGTAGCTATGATCTAGAATTACGCTGTTCAAAACAGTGGCAATGACCCTTTTTAAATACTATTTTCGTGCCATTTCACTGTTTTATCTCATTATATAAACAAGCATTCATTGTCAAAAAAAAAAAAAAAAAAAAAAATGTGCAAAGCAGCAAAACGCCCAAAGGGAAAAAAATAACCCTCCTTTACTACCTAGAGAACTGTTTTTCACATTTGGTTACACACACACACACACACACACACACACACAAAGTGCCAAAAAATATATATACACATTTTAAGAAGAAAAATCTGTATTAATTGTAATACTCAATATATACCGATAACAAAAGATGAATACAAGTCACATTTGACTTCTGCAATTATAAGAGGTGTTCAAAGTGGTTGCCACCAGCATAATTTTAATAGTTTTTTCCTTTCTTAAAATGTGTACACATTTTTTTGGCACCCCTGGCATATATATATATATACATATTTACACATATATGTGCCTACAGCCATTCTCTATGATTAGAAATACATATTATGTGATGTTTTATCACAATATTTACATGCTCTACACATTTTTTGAAATATGCATTTTTTTTTCACTTGATAAATATTATAAATAATCTCCTTTGCCATTAAAATACTTTTTTCTGTTTATCACAGTAATTAATGGAATATATGGATGTATTGCAAGTAACTTATCAAGTCCCCCAATGCTAAATATTAAGAACTCAAAGTAGCATTTTTATAAACTATGTAGTAGCAAATATGCACATTAAATATCCACATTGAAAACATTAAATCCTACCCCCCCCAATCATTTCCTAAGTAAAATTCCTAAAATGGAATATATCATCTCTTTTTCTTTTTTAAAAAATTATTATTTTTAAATTTATTTTTAAAATTTATTGGGGTAACAATTGTTAGTAAAATTACATAGATTTCAGGTGTACAATTCTGTGTTACAGCATCTATAAATCCCATTGTGTGTTCACCACCCAGTCTTTTTCTTTTTCAAATGAAAAAGTTATGTTGCTGTCTCTTCCAGAAACGGCAAAAAAATAAATAAATAAATAAATAAATAAATAAATAAATAAATAAATACGATCCAGCAAATCTCACTGAACTTGAATTGGGATAAATCACTCTGATCTATGAGTCTCAGGAAAATAGATGTTCAGGCTTCAACAATTGTTGTGTATGAACAAATGCATCTGATTTGATCCTTTTGAATGAGAACCATATATATATATATATATATATATATATATATATATATATACTATTTCTCTTACTGTTTTCTTATTTGCTTATTAGTCTCTTAGTGTTCTCTTATTATTTCATGGATGTTGGGAGACAATTAACATGTAAAAATGTATTTAAGGCATTCACACTCTACTTTTGCAGTGAACATTTAAAAGGTTAAAGACCACTTATTATGTATGAGCTCGGCTGTAATAGGAAATTAACTATGCGTGCAATTAAGGCCTCTGCTTGCAGTTGGCAGTCTGGCTTTGAAGTGCTAATAAGAGAAAATCACTCACATCCAGGAAAGAAATTAGGAAATGTAAAATGTTAATTAAATTCAGAAACAAAACGAATAGGAAAACCAATGTGAAATGGAAATTAAACAAGAGGAAAGATATATATATATATATACACACACACACACACACACACATATATACATATACATATACATATACATACATACATACATACATACATACATATATATATATATATATATATATATATATATATATATATCTGTTTAGATAGCAGGAAAAAAAGAATCCAAATGAATACAGAATTAAAAATAGAGCTTAAAATTGATTTAAGTGATTTTGCCCACTTTTAACATATCTGATGAAGGACTTGAGACAGTAAATAAACATCCAAATTACAGTAACCTGTGGACGTTTCCCTCATGAAACTGAAGTCCCATAATCACAGCAAATTGACATGGAAAATGAACTTGTCCGGAGACGTCATTTCAGTGCCTTCTTTGGATGAAATCTAGAAGCTAGGATCACTGAATAGTTTTTAAGTTCATTTCCAAAAATGAGAATCATAATTCTGATCAAACAGAAGCTATACACGTACGGTCTGCTAAGTCTTCCTCTGAAGGAAAGCTGATCCATAAATGTTTAGGCATGTTGTGTTCTGACAAAAACTCAGTGAAGAGGTAGGTATCCTGCAAAACTGGCACTGTGCATTGCAGTGAAATGACAGGTACTCAGTGCTCCCTGATAACTACACCCGAGTCACCACCCTTTCCTCTTGTAAACCACATCAGTTTTTAACGTTCAAGGTTGTTCTTTTGTTATGAGTGCTTTTAGCACCTGGCGAGCAGAAAGAAAATGCAGGACTTTAAAATCTTCCTTTCTGCTGGAAGTTACCCAAAGAACATTGTCTCTCGTTTCAAATTTGCTTCCACTCTGGAGAAAGAAAACTGCTGAGAAAACAAAATAGTCTAATTAACTCTCCGGTTTGTAGGAGACACAAGAGGAATAAGTAAAACAGGAAAGGTGGCACTTTTCTGTCTTCCTTTATAACGTGTGTTGTCACCCACACTCAAGGTTACTTATTTCTGAGTATCTCTCCTCAAAAATGTAAGTCGGCTGTCACAAAAGTATGCAGTGGTGTTTAATTTCAGTCATTTTTAACTCAAGGAGTGGATGAAGTGGGCAATGCTAGTTACAACGAAGCATAAAAACAAGGGGTGAAGCTGAATAATGCTGAATGTCAACTATAATTTTATATATATTTTATATATATATATAGTCACAGGATGTAGCATATAGCATAAGGAACAGAGTCAATGGAACTGTAACAGCTATATATAATGTCAGAGGGGTAGTAGATTGGGGGCAGGGGGTTATCACTTTGTAATGGGTATAAATGTACACCTGAAACTAATTTTAAAAAATGAGTTTACCAAGTTTCAGTGTTTCCAAAGTTTGGGGGGAATATTGGAGGGAATGTAGCAGAGGCAACAATCCTTTGCAGGAGAGCATTTATATCACAGATCTGTATGCAGCTGCTACATCGTTGGATCTTGCAAGGTTGGTAATCTAATGCCAACGTGGTAAGCAGTTTGGAGTGGTGATGAAATCAGTACGTTGAAGGGTTAGCTGCACCCCCATGTTCATTGCAGCGTTATTTACAACTGCCGAAATAATGCTGAAACAACTGCGGTGTCCGTGGATTGATGAATGGATAAAGAAAATCAGAGAGAATATGGAATGGAATGGAATGGAATGGAATGGAATGGAATGGAATGGAATGGAATGGAATGGAATGGAATGGAATGGAATGGAATGGAATAGGAATATTATTGGGTCTTTAAAAAGAGAGAAATCCTGCCATTTGTGATAACATGGATGAAATTGGAGGACATTATGCTAAGTGAAATAAGCCAGGCAAATACTCCATGATCTCAGTTACATGTGGAATCTAAAAAAATTAACCTTATAGACGCAGAGAGGAGAATGGTGGTTGCCAGGGGCTGGGGGGTTGGATAAATGGGGAGAAGTCAGTCAAGGGGTAAAAAGTTTCAGTTATGCAAGATAAATACGTCTGGTTATTTAACGTACAGCATGTTGACCCTAGTTTATAACGGTCTGTCATATAGTTGAAATTTGCTACGAGAGTAAATCTTAAACATTCTTAACATCCCTCCCCCACAAAAAAATGGTGACTGTGTGAGGTGATGGATATGTTAATTAGCTTGTCTGTGGTATCATTTCACAATGGGTACATAATTCAAATCATCATGTTGTCTGTCTTGAATACATAGAACTTTTTGTTGTCAATTATACCTCAGTAAAGCTGGAAAAAGACAGAGGGACTAGTAAATCACACCAGAGCACACTAGCAGGATACGTGTGTCACAGATTTCCATCCAAATCAAGACACAACAGTGGAAGATTTATCACAAAACACTCACACTCTGTCTTAAAGTTCAATGAAAGGCAAATGTCAGCAAGCAGAACAAATGGAATTTTCTAGAATTATCAGGATTTCCTGATATGATCATTTGCCCACTTTAAAGACATCCGGAAGCATCACTTCCACATTTTGGGTCTTCCATTGATCGGTAAAGTGACTTCAGCCAACCCATTAAAGCTCCACAAGTCTCAGCATCATCATTATAATCTGCTGGTTCCTCCAGCCAACTGCTAATCCTGCTTTTGGGTGGGTAAGTTCTAGAGAGTCAGGTCACCTCAATTTACTATTCTCATGGATGTTTAATGTGGAGAATACTGAGTCCCGAAGGTCTTATTTGATGAAGGCAGACTCCATAGCCTAAAGCTCATCTTCCAACTTCCAATCCTATGTGTATCTCCAAACCTCATTAAACCTCCAACCTTCCATAGGTTGCGAAAATGTATGCCCTTCCCTTGTAGCTCCTACCCATTAATCTCTCAGAGCGTAAGTGTATGTTTTATCCCTCTCTGTCAGTGAATGTTTTATCGTCCAAATTACTCAAGAAAGTGCTTGCGTCCTCAGCCCCAATTATTCACTCCCCTACCATGATGGACCGGTCCCCAGCCCAGCCATGTAATTTCCTCCCCTTGACTTTGGGTTTGATCACATGACTTTCTTTGGCCAATAGAACCAAAGGAATAGAGCCAATATGACGTGAGGAGAGGATTCAAAGGCACTTGCATTTACAGGTATCTCCTTGAGCTCCAGGGGTATGTCGCTGCCAGCACCTGCCTGGACGTTAGAAGAATTACAGATGAGACCTACCCTAAGCAAACCACAGTCATGACCCCAGGCAATGGCTGGGACAGCCTGACTCAGACTAGCCCAGGTGGACCACCCTTTTCAGAATTCAGAAATGAGGTCACATTGGAGAACTATCATAGCACAGGTGCCAAATAGAAGCCTCTAAATATATATAGAGGTAACACACACATTGTCACAGACAGGCCTTTTTCTCTTCCTATCTTCTGTAGAAGATCAACCAGCACTTTTGCCCTAATAAGTAGCCACTTCAAAGCAAGGAAACATATTGGTGACCCGGATCTACCATTGTATTTTTAGGAGATCTTCTGAGCTGAATTACTGTATTGTAATCTGTCTGAAGTCTTCTTAGCTATTCAGCATGTGTCAAACATTTCAGCTTCGGCCTTTATAAATATCAGGGCTTAGCAAGACAAGAGGCTTACGAGGTCTGACAATTAAGTTCATGAACTGACCATAGAAAAAGTGCTACACACCTCATTGCTGACTATCACTACGGTCACCTCTGAAGGACTCCCCTTGGGAAGCTATGCACCGATGTCAGCGCCTAGTCCACCCGTCAAAGCAATGTTGGAACTCTTTTTATGGAATGGCCATCAGAGCTGTCGTCGTATTACCCTTGGTGTCCTGAGTGTCATCAACATGTCTTCCTTTCCATATTTCCTTTATCTTTGGGTAAAGAAAGAAGTCATTGGGGGCCAGATCAGGTGAGTAGGGAGGGTGTTCCAATACAGTTATTTGTTTACTGGCTAAAAACTCCCTCACAGACAGTGCCGTGTGAGCTGGTGCATTGTCGTGATGCAAGAGCCATGAATTGTTGGCGAAAGTTTCAGGTCGTCTAACTTTTTCATGCAGCCTTTTCAGCACTTCCAAATAGTAAGCTTGGTTAACTGTTTGTCCAGTTGTTACAAATTCATAATGAATAATCGCTCTGACATCAAAAAAGGTTAGCGACATTGTTGCAACAAGTTTGTTAACTAAATTGTCAGCTCTTGTATGCATTCATTATGAGGCACACACAGTAAACTGGTGTAAGTAGCTCCCCTGAGCAAAATATTTCCATCATTTCAGAATTGTGGCCACCACTGGATGTCATACTAATGTCTCTTTTCCCTCTATTGCTTGGCAACTGTTGCTTTTAGGTTCTTTAAAAAAGAAACTCAGTATAAAATATAGTATAAAAGAGAATATTTATAGTACAAAATATAGTAAAAAATCAGTATAAAATACAGTCTGAAACATGATCTCAGAAAGCAAGAATTAGACTACAACATCCTCTCCTCAGTTTTTCATGGACTGAATCCCCTTTTTTCAAGCAACTGTTGATGAGACAAAAGCCACCTTCTCTGTGGGTCCTCCCCACCATTCAAGTGCATTTTCAATGGGGCAGAAACTTCCAGTCAACGACTCAATCCTTTAATCTACTTTGGACGGAAAGATCTGCCAATAAACCAAAATAGGATTTGTCCAAAAAAAAAGGGAATCTCTAATTCAACTCATTGTCCATGTAAATCAACCCAATTGTGCATTTTTGAGTGACACACTGCTAGTTTTTCAAGAGGAAATGACAGGGTCATTGAAAAATCTGCAAGAGAATGATTTACCTAATTGCACCCCAGGGATATTTGGATAACAATTCCAGCACATCAAGAAATATTTTCCTCAGATCAGAAGAAGGCACCTGTCCTCAGAAAAGCCGGAAATTCTTGGTGTATAATCTTGATTTGACCACCTGCCTGGGTACACAACGCTTCAGCTACCAGTCTGTGAAAAGGACCACAATTGGCCCTGACATCCAACTTGATTTCTCTTCTCCGCAGGCACTACCCAGAGTTCATTGGAAAGTGGACTTAGCCAGACAATCAGCTCTAATGCATCTTTTGGAACAAAAATTAATATAAGACCCGGTTTGATTTTACTATAATATAATACAATATAATATAATGTAATATAATGTAATGTAATATAACATAACATAACATAACATAACATAACATAACATAACATAACATAACATAACATAACATAACATAACATAACATTAGTATAATACCGGGTAATATAATATAATATAACAATACCGGGTCTCATATTAATTTTTGCTCCAAAAGACTCATTAGAGCTGATTGTCTGGCTAGGTCTTATTTTTGGGGAAACCAGTAACAACTGGAGAAGGAATTATGGCACATGGCAGATTACACCACGTGTGAGAATTATGAAGACCAACCCTCAGTCCTTCAATACGTTTAACTCACACAGAGAAAGTTGGAGAGCCTACACCATCACACCTCACTTTTATATAAAGTGGTTCCACTCATTTATGCAACAATTATGACCTTAGTAAATACTTTTTAACCTGCATGATTAACAAGAAAGAGAACACTTCCAATACAGAACTAACCCACCACTCCCTGGACAGAATTGAAAACGGAGACCCTGCTTTCTAACAGCAAGCCAGGAGGTGACCAACAGTTTGCAATGCCTAACGGAGGCGGTGTCTGCTGTTCTCTGCTGTTGGAGCAGCAGAAGACGTGGAAGAACACAGACAGGTTTGGCGAGGCACCTTTCGACAAACAAGGAAGGACATCAGGCAATGTTTGCGTTACACTGAAAATATAAAGCATCCAGAATTCTGTTGGCACCATCTGAGAAGAGGGGACTGCACAGAAGAGAAGTCAGTTTGAATTCTGATCCTGGGGAAGACGTCTTTTTCACTTTTAGAGCGTCTGAGCTGGGAGGGTATGGTTTCTACCTGCTTCTACGTAGCAGGTAGAGTGGAATATACACATGATTAATTCCCAAGAGAGTCTTCTTCAAAACAATATCCCTAAAGCCTTTTATCTCCATTGTAGACGTAAATCCTCTCACTTAGAAAGTTTAATACGCCACATGTCACCTTTATAAAAATATAATTATTTGAACTTTTTAATATTTGAGGTTGTAAAGGACTGAATGTCTTCCTAAGATAGGATTTTTCAATAAAACCTATTAAACTAACTTTATGGGGAGTTGAATAAGCAGGGATTACAAAATGGTCCGTGAAATTGAAGTCTCTATTGTGGGAAACCGTAAGTAACCATTTTCTTCTACGTTGTTAGGTCATATAATACTGAGTACAAATAAAAAGGTTTCCAGTATTGTTCTCAATGGCTGCACGTTAGTAATGTCATAAATACAAAAGACTTCTAAAATTCCAGGGTCAATTTATATGCAAGCATATTAGCCTAGTGGTGTACGGATATGTGAGTGTACACGCTATGTAAGTGTGTGTATCTTATATATAAGCATAGACTTGTATGCTTATGGACACATATATGTATATATTGAGAAATACTATTTATTATATAAGTATATGTAAGTACAGACTTAAACTAAAAAATATACCAAAATATACCATAAAAACCATAAAGTTTAAATTAAATACACACTAATATCCATATAAATTATTGATATATTTATATATAAATGTATGTCTATATATACTTAATACATATAAAGTATATATACTTATATATAGTGTGTACTTATATACACACTTGAGTATACATACACACACACACACACACACACACACACAGTGCCAAAAAAAATTGTATACACATTTTAAGAAAGGAAAAAACCATATTAAAATTATAATACTCAATATGTAACGATAACAAAAGATGGATACAAGTTATGTGTATACATTTTTTGGCATCCCCAGTATATATTACTATATACTTATAAATATACTTATATAAAATATAAGACAAATAAATAGAAAAAATGCATATATTTTGAAATTAAGAAAAATATTTTTAAAACCCAGTTGTCAAAGAAAAATAGGAAAATACTGACCTTTCTAAAAATGAAAAGACCACATATTAATATATAGGTGATTCCACTAAGCTTTTTTGATTTAAGAAAAAGATTAAATTGGGAAACTAAGAGTCCACATTAGAAAGCTAAAAAAAGAAGAGTAAACTAAAATAAAGGTAAGTTGAAGAAATTAAATGGTAAAAATAAATGGAAAAAATAAAATTAAAAAAACATACAAAATTGAGATGTCAAGATTGTTAAATGTTTTTAAAAGTTTAATAAATTTGATGGGGATTTAGCCATAAAAGAAACGAAATCTTACCATTTGGGACAACGTGGATGGACGGAGAGGGTATTATGCTGAGTGACATAAGTCAGACAGAGAGAGACACATACCATAGGATCTCACTTATATGTGGAATCTAAAGAACAAAATAAGCCAACAAACACAACAGAAACAGACTCATAGATACACAGACAACAAATTGATGGTTGCCAGAGGGGAAGTGCGTAGGAAACTGGTGAAAAAAGTGAAGGTATTAAGAAGTACAAACTGGTAGTTACAAAATAGTCACAGGAATGCAACATGCGTCATAGAGAATATAGTCAATAATGTTGCAACAACTATGTATAGTGCCGGGTGTACTAGACTAATTGGGGGGACCACTGCATAAATATACACATGTCTAACCACTATACTGTACACCTGAAACTCATATAAATTTAAATGTCAGCTGGAACTGAAATAAGTAACTTTTAAATATTAAATGTAAAAAAGATAAATAAAAATGAATACTAAAATATCCATAAAAAATTTAATAAAATTGACAAACATTTACAAAGAGTGATCAAGAAAGAAACAGGAAACAGAAATTACTAAGGAGAAGACTGATAAAGTGATAACAGATGTTAAAATGATGATTGGGCCATACCACAAATAACCTTATGATAATAAATGCAAGAACTTAGATAAAATAAACATTTCCTCGAAAAACACAGTTTATGAAAACTGACACAAGGAGAAATACAATTCAAACAGCTATAGAACTATTAATTTGTTTGATACATGATAATAAAAAAATACCATACAAAGCTTCCTCCGGGCCAGTGGATTTACTGGTACTTTCTCTAAAACATTTAAGGAAGATGTGATACCAATATTAAATAAATCCTTTGAAAAAATAAAAGAGAACACTTTCCATCTTATCCTAAAATTCAGCATTACCTTGAAACCAAAACCTGATAAACACATTACTAGAATGAAACGTCACAGGACAATATTTCATGACTATAGATTCAAACAAGGTAAGCGTTATATGTTTCTTGGAATTCTAATTTTATGCTAAAACAAGCCACGGAATTTAAAGGGTTTCCTGTTCAATTTGTGATGACACATAGGCTATTACCCTTGATTTCTGGGTGTTTTAGACTCAGTGAGAATGTATCCTTGACCTCCTTCTAAGTGTGGGCAGCAGCTGACAGAAATAACAGATCTGTTGACCAGTACCAGGCAGAAATGCAACGGCAGTCCTAGCGACAAACAACCGAGAGAAATCTATTGAGACAAGAGGGAGGCCATATGCAAAGATTATTAAGTGAAAAGGGTCTGTCAAATCCTCATCGCAGATGATGTTGCAACGAGTGTGTAACAAAGCATTTCATTCTCTTTTGGAAGCACGGAACGTTTTCGGATTTAGCATTGCACTGAGAGTTTAAGGAGAAAAATCCACCTTCATGAATTTTCATGAAATGAGTAGGCTTAAAAATGAACCGTTATCGATTTAAACTATAGTATCACAGAAATCTCGAAGTTAAAATGCACTCAGGAGATCCACAATAATGCTATATTTTTCCTAAAGAGCTGAAAGCTTCACATTTTTCTCCCCAAATAATTACAATTATTTAAAATGTCTAGCAAATGGAAAGATAATTTTTTCTAGGCTACCGTGATTTCGTACGTAAGGTACTCAAATTAGATTAGCAGTTGAGTCATTACATCATGCATTTCAACGTGATGACAGCATATATTTCATTACATCATACACTTCTAGACATACAGTTACCTGTGTTCATCTAAAAAAACTCAGGATATCACCTGCCAGTGTCCCAAAGTGTGTGATGCTCTCAGTGGATTTTAAGATTGAGAAAAATAAAAATATGTATATTTTGTAACATTATTAGGAAAAGAAGCGACCGGATTTTTTTTTTTTTTTCTTTTCATTACCGGGGTATTATATATGTCTGTTAAGTTGGTGGATGAAGAAAATAAATAAATTTTGTACCATCTTTTCATTAGTTTCTATTCACTAAAATTTACTTTTTCTGAATCCGTTCTGTGCTTCAAACAGTGAAATTCAAAATCTTTACTTCATCGTCTCTGTGTCATTTATCTGGAATCATTCAGAATGAGCTATTCTCCCCAAGACAATGTTCGAAAATCCAGCCATTTTGAAGGGAACCACTTCTAAAAAATAGGCTATAATTTAATGTTTTCTTTGAGTACTGAGTACCATTTAAATGAGTGTTTCCTAAACCATGTTATCTGGGATACTGGTCCCACGGGCTATTACTCAGTATATGAAATTTACTGCATAGCACCTACTAAAACCCTTTGGAATTGTTGCGCCCATAGATTCAATTTCAGCTGACATTAATTTAACTAATTATCTTTAGAAAAATAATGGTATCTCAATAAGGGTAATATATGCATGATAGAGTGCTTATGTCACAAGTTTGCAGCTTCCTGAACTTGGACAAATAGATGTATCCATCAGCAGAACCCAGAACAAACCATAAAACATTTCCATCATCCCAGCAACACTCTTCATGCCCATTTCCCCAAAATTCCGTATCTCAAGATAATCATAAATTTGTCTTGCCTGACCTTGGACTTCCTATCCACAGAATCACACAATAGGTTCTTTTTTTAACGCTGGGCTTCTTCCACTGCAAAATGCTGTTGAGCTGCATTGACGCAATTCTCAAATCAGTACTGTTTTTGTTTAATTGATTTCTGATAGGTGTTCCATTGTATGCATATGACATTTTCTTTATGTTTTCTTCTATTGATGGGCATTCAGTGTTTTTCCAAATTAATTTCACTTATTCTTGACAGCTCAGAGATCGCACAATCATAGAGAGCACTGATTGTATAGTGCGAGGGAAATGAATTTAGTTATTAATTTTGAACCATCATGGTAACCCATCTAATTGGAAGTATATTGCCTACTTGTATTTGATGTTAATTATGGGAGAAATTATAATACGGAACAACTCCAGCAAGCAGACATGAAAGCAACATGGTGAAAAAAGAATATACTGGAATCCTCTTGATATTATTTAAAAGATACATGTTATCTACTGGTTGAATAAAGCAGAAGTTGGTAAAGAGTCTAAAATCTAAGGTCAGCAAGAACAAAAGACAGCTGGTCCCTTTTTGCCCATGAGGAACTGTCTGAGGAATTGACTGGTGTTGGACCCCACCTAAGATGTCGCCCTAACAACTACCACCTGTAGAAAATTCTGTTTGAATGTTCATTTGCATAGCTTTCTTATAACATCTACGTGAATACAAAAGCCGTGAAAGTCTTACTCCTGGAAATCATTTTCTTTTATGTACAGGCATTTTAGGAAAAGCTGGTAACATATCATTTTCATCATGAGTCTTTGCTGGTGGTAATCTCTTTAAATTCTTTTTTTTTTCTCCCAAATTAAAAAAGGCATCTCATTCTTCCAAGGATAATTTACATTTTGAAGGAGGCATTCGTAACCAGTAATCTACATACGGGCTGCAAATTCCAGAAATTGTGTTTTGTGCAAAAGTAGCTACAGGCATTTTTCTGTTCAAGGTCAATAATTTTTATCAGATACTCTTAGGTATGTGTGACACAAACAACATTATTAATTATTGTGTAAATGATGACACCTTGTTTAACCTTGCTTATAGACAAGAGAACTATCAGAAAAAATAATTTCTTCTAATTTAGGGAATCCATCTGTCAGTTCCTAAAATAAAGACCAGTAATTCATGTTTTCAAATGGCAGCAAAAATTTCTGTACAAAGATTTTACCTTCTGATGAACCCTTTCAAGGTTCAGATTGTTCAAAAACTAAGTGGAAAATTTAAAGAAAACAAAAAATTTGCCAAATGGTTAAATCCATGCAATGGTACAACCATGGATTCGGACTTTCCTAACCGCGAAAAAGATGTACAAAGTACACCCATAATGTGATTTTACACTGGGAAAGAGGAGAACAATTATATTTATAAATGTCTTTAAGAGAGCATATAATAGTGTCATTAATATTTATAAGTTCATCCTTAGAAGGAATATTAAAATACTTTTCAATTTAATTTTAGTTCTAAGAGCTGGTTTGCTCTGTCAGTCCACTGATTTAGGATAAAGATGGTTAAATTTCAATCTGGGCTTTGCAAAAATAACATTTGGGATTACAAATCTTATTTAAAGTACTGCATCACTTGAAGGTGAAATAATCAAATGTGTAAATGTTAATGATTTATTTTGCACAAATCAAACTAGCATAAACAATTTCATATTAACATATGTACAAGCAATTTACTCTTATTGGCCCTGATAGGTTTATCAACTCATAAATGTTGAATCACTAAGTGTGTGCATGCGTGCATACACACACACACACGTGCACACACAAACACACGTTTTTTAATTGTGGAAATGTAGGAAGTATTTGATTGAATTCAAGCTGGCATGAAACAAATGAGGAAAACCTGTTTCTGTTCATCAACTCCATATTTATTGATGGTGTTGCAATTTTATCTGTATTGATCAATCTTGAAATAAAATGACCCTCATCTCAATGTTTTTTGTTACATTGATAATCTGAGTTGCAAAATATCTGAATTATAGATTAGGCAGTTTCCTAAAAACAGATATAATAAGTCTTGGAATTGCTTTAAGGAAAGACATAATTGCGACTAAATATTTTTAAATTGCTTTTTTCTTTTTCTTTGCTCCTGCTCCAATTCTTGCATCTCATGGGTTGTTTTTTTAAATTCATTTTTCACTGAACTTCTCCTATTGTCTTATTTTCCATTTCATGGATTTGCATTCTATTTCGGGTTCTTGACACTTGGATTTTCAATTAGTACATTAATGTTTTCACTCACCTCTCTGCATGTGTCTCGATGTCACTTAGTCTATCTAACAATACATATTTCTTCCTATGTGACACTTCAGTGTTCAAGAACTTTAACTTGTCCTCATTATGAAATCCCTTGCATTCAACCTGGGCTCTGCAAACTTGACTCAACTTCCCACTCAAGTTACATGCAACTCCTCTCACGGAACCTGTACAGACTGGTTTTCCTTTGGCTGAAAGTAACAAAAATCCCTAAGTGAAAATGGCTTTCACTATGAGAACAGTGTATTATCCTACAAATAATGAAATGGCAGAACAGAGGGCGCGCACATTGGTATCCAGCGGTTCAACAACACTTGCGAAGACCCACGCTCCTTCCATCTTTCCTCTCTGCCATCTTGCTCCTCAAGGTAGTTCCTTTCCTTTCTCAAGATGATGGCCCCGGTGCTACACGTCATGCCACACATCATAGGAGGATGCAATATATACACGGCATACATACTAATGTCCAGGAGGAGAACAGACAGTAGAACAGAGGCTCTCTCCACAGCCTTTCCCAGAAGCTCCCAATACAAGCTCTTTATACTTTCCATTGCTTGAACTTGGCACTTGTTCAGTCCTAACTGAATTTCAAGAAAGAGTGCTGAGACCTCTGAGAATGGCTCACACCAACAACAGTTATCCTTGGATCAAGGGATTGTGATTCTCTGAGGCACGTTAGGGTTGAGGTCATAGCTGAGAAATTCCAGAATTATAAAACCCATCTTTTATTTGCTTTTTCAGATCCATTGTCTATTCTGCTTCTGTCCCTTCAGGCTGACCTGTATGGATTACATAAGTAGGCACCTCTAAGAGCTGGAGGGCAGCTTGGTAATTCCAGTAAAAATCTCTGGCAAGCAAGAGAGGGGTCCTGATTCTAAATTGGAGAAGTGGCCTTGTTATGCTTTTACAGGAGGTCACCTCACAGCTCTCCCCACCCAAAGCTTCCTCACCCAGGCACTGAGACCTCTTTCTTTATTTCTTTGGACCTAAGGATGGTGAGAGGTCCACTGCTGCCAGCCCTGGGGTTTTGCATTCACATTTGTGGTTTTGCTATACCCTAGAATATTGTACAAAGAAATCCCCCTGGGGGATTACCTGCTACAAAAGTTCTTCCACAAAGAGAAAGGGGAGTTTGCTACTTGGTAGGGAATGAACAGTATACTATATTGTTTTTTGTTGTTGTTGTTTTTGTTTTTTTAAAGATTTTATTGGAGAAGGGGAACAGGACTTTATTGGGGAACAGTGTGCACTTTCAGGACTTTTCTCCAAGTCAAGTTGTTGTCCTTTCAATCTTAGTTGTGGAGGGTGTCGTTCAGCTTCAAGTTGTTGTCCTTTCAGTCTTAGTTGTGGAGGGCGCAGCTCAGCTCCAGGTCCAGTTGCCGTTGCTAGTTTCAGGGGGCACAGCCTACCATCCCTTGAGGGAGTTGAGGAATCAAACTGGCAACCTTGTGGTTGAGAGCCCACTGGCCCATGTGGGAATCAAACCGGCAGCCTTCAGAGTTAGGAGCACGGAGCTCCAACCGCCTGAGCCACCGGGCCGATCCCCTATATTGTTTTAAATTACAGTTGTTTGATCATTGGCTTTGTGTCTTTCTTATTAGGCTGCAAACCAGGAGTTCTCTACCTGAATCCCATGAGGGTGCATGTTTTTCTCAGGTGTGTGCATTTGGGCATTTTTCTGAAAGGCCACCCACTTTTAGTTAAGAAATAATCATGGAGATATGTAGGACAATTAAACTCTGAGCAATAAGATGGAGTTTCCATATTGCTTCTTAAAGTTTAATACCATGTATGGTAAATATTTTAAAGTTCTGTGCAAGAGTTGTATAAATTGTTGGCAACTAGATTGAAGTTGGCTTTACTTAGAAATATTTATTTGCCCATGTTCTTCACTTGCTACCTTCGAACATAAATAAATTCCTTGTTTCTATATTTCTGAATATAACTCAAACTAATTACCCGATTACTTAGTATTTAAAAGTTTTCTGAACAGCTTGTACCATGAACTATAACAGATATGGCATTTGCTGGGTTTTACAAAAAGAAACATGCTATACATTCATATGAAAAATGCTTAAGAGAATTAAGAGATTTGAATCAAAAGCATTAGCATTCAAAATAAAATACTCATTAGAACACAAAGATTAGAGGGAATGTTACTAGAAATAAATAAAGGGTAGTTATTATACTCGAATGAGTTTCCAGTGAAATAAGTCAAGCTGTGATGCTACACTTAGGAAATTAAAAATAAGTCAACCCTATTTTGTGAGTAAATTAAGATTAACTTTAGGGATTGCTATAATAAAAAAAGAAACCAAATGTATATGCTGCAGAATCAAAACCCATACAACAAAATCTAAACAGTATCGTCAAGGGAAAATCATATAACATGTAACCAAACAACTGATTTTGGAGGCTTAAAGTAATGTTAGCTAATATATTCGTATAAGTAAAACATGATTAGTTTCTGGATCAAAAGATTTGAGAACGTTTACAGAAGATAAATACCGGCTAAGGGGATAAGTGATAAATGACTTAGGAGGGTTTGGGAAGAAATCACTTTTTAATGGCAAAGTTTTGAGGAATTATTTCAAAATTATTTCCTACTCTTTTCTTGACTTTTTAAAAAATATTTTAGGCTTGTTGAATGCTAGAGCCCAAAATGATGGTAGTGAAAACAAATAGCCAAGGGAATTTAGGGGAAAAGAAAAGTGTTGAATGAAGGAAGTAGGGTCCCACACTGTGAAATGACATATTGCTTAGCACCCAATAAAGAGCCATCTAGATAATGACATCATGAGCTTCTCATGAATGCATCTTTCCATCTCCTGTTTGGGCTTCTTGTTTTTCCAAGTGTTGTTTACAATCCCCAGATGGTGGCTTGTGCAAGTTTGTTTTCCAACCCCAAAACCTTGGTGCTGAATGCATTCCCTTGTGTTTTGGAGTAAACTATTCATCAGAAACTCACAGTATTCTTGAGTGAATTACTGAGAACTTGGAGAAAGTCTCTCCCCATCATTTCTAATACCCTCAGAGTGTTGGGCATTTTGCTCCTTTTCGAGCTGATCCTGTCATTGTAAAGTCTCCTTGAGAACCCAAGAGAATACGAGCCTTGAGCTGCAGTAAAAGATCTCTGCTGATAAACAAACTTGAGAGGTGAACAGGTTTAAATGACTCCCTGTGTCAGTCCCTTCAGGATGCTAATAGCAGAATACCGTAGCCTGAGTGAATTACAAAACACAGACATTTCTGTCTCACAGTTCCGGAGGCTGGAAATCCAAGATCAAAGCACCTACAGATTCAGGGTCTGGTAAGAACTCACTTCCTGGGTGACAGGTGGTGTCTTCTCCCTGCGTTCCCACAGGGCAGAAGGGGGTCTCTTCTTATAAAAGCCTGGATCCCATCCTGAGGTCTCTGACTTCATGACCTAGTTACTTTCCAAAATCCCCACCTCCAAATACCATCAGATTGGGTTAGGTCTCAACATAGGAGGTTCGGTGGGACATAAGTGTTCAGTCTACAGCCCCGACTAAGAAGCCTCGTTATATTATTGTAATATTTTCATGATATATCCAATGTATATATAAGATCCTCTTTCGCAAGAAGTGACATCCGCATAACAGAAACTGTGACTATGTCCAAAGAAATGGCTTCTTCCTCTGAGAACCATGATTTCCTCCGACTTTGAGTTGTTTATGTCATGCCTCTTGTACTTTTCAGCATAAATAGGACAGTGCATTTCCAGTCACTGAGCCTTTATCGTGCCTGGGCCAACACTGACAATTTCTTTGTCCAGCGAAAGAGACACTTTTTCTGATGTGTCGTTTAATCTTCTATCACTTATAAGCTTGAAACTGGCATAATTTATAGTTATCTTTCTAACTGAGGATTTTGTGGTGTGCACAGTTTTTGGTTTCTCCCTGTATATTATAAACATTCATTCTGGTTTATTTTCTTAAAACCAACTATACTTGAAAATTAGTATACAGAAGAGGGTATTAAAGTAGACCAACAGATTTAGGTTCCAGGTCCCAACTGAGCACTTGAGCGTGTGTAGAAACACTTAGAGCTCTGCTTTAGCAATGGAAAACCAGCGAAGTTTAAGTTGCTCTAAATTCTGGTATTTGCATTAATATTGAGCATGGACTTGAATGCCGTGTTTTCCATGTGACTCAAACTACCCGCCTTACCGTCATCTACCATCTTTCCACCTTGAAACCCTCTGAAACAATGTGTAAGGACTGAGGGAACAAATTACCATAGTAAAAAAGAGCAACAATTTTGGGGTATAACAGATGTGCCCATCAATCTCCAATTGGCCAAGGATGAGCCCTCTAAGTTCCAGACACATATCATCTCTCTGAATAGCTATTATGTCAGATGTAGGAGAAAGTTAATACCACGAATATGATAATATGATGCGTCCTAGATGATAAAGAAGGAGAGTTCCAGGCATGTAATTCGTACCTATTAAGAAGCTCTTCTTATTATTAAGACGATGAAACAATGACCTCACCGAGGCTCTCCGGTTTACTCTGATGGAAATGAGGAATTGAAAGGCACAGAGGTAGCATTATCGTAAGCGTCATTTTAAACTGTGAACAGATTTCAGGATTTGGGAGGACACGTGTGCCATCAAAAAGTCCTTGAGGCTGTTCCCTAGGAATGTGAGTAAACCAATCCCCTTGTTGAAAACCATCAACAGATAACTGATAATAATTCTTGTATGTTCTCCGCACGTTGAAGAAAGAATGTTATATTTCCCAAACTGTAATCTCATTGATGTGGATTTTGGACACCTTAGATTATAGCATTCCACAGTCAGGACACCTTCATCCAGAATGTGACAATAGTGGAAGGTACCTAGGCATCCCATGCCTTGCTTTTTCCTCACAGATTCTTCAGGATAAACAGACAAACAAAAGTCTAAAGTCTCTGGACAAGGATTTGAAACAAGATATTGTACCGGTGTTCCTGAGCTCTCAGGGGACCAATTCCAACAGTGAGAGCTGATGTGCAACTCAGTGGCCATCTTTCTACCAAGCCAGTAGACTTTTTTTGTGTTTCATTTTATATATATATATAGCTATTATCTCAGATATATATATATATATACATTATACATATACACACACATATATATAAATACATGAGTTCAGGCAATTAAGTTCATGAACTCATCCTAGAAAAAGTGCTACACACCTCACTGCTGAATATCACTACAGTCACCTTCGAAGTGCTCCCCTTGGGAAGCTGTGCACTGACACCGGCGCCTAGTCCACCCTTCAAAGCAATTTTGGAACTCTTTCTCTGGAATGGCCTTCAGAACTGTCGTATTACCCTTTATGTCCTGAATGTCATCCAAATGTCTTCCTTTCAATATTTCCTTTATCTTCAGGTAAAGAAAGAAGTCACTGGGGGCCAGATCAGGTGAGTAGGGAGGGTGCTCCAATACAGTTATTTGTTTACTGGCTAAAAACTCCCTCACAGACAGTGCCGTGTGAGCTGGTGCATTGTCGTGATGCAAAAGCCATGAATCGTTGGCGAAAATTTCAAGTCGTCTAACTTTTTCACGCAGCCTTTTAAGCACTTCCAATAGTAAACTTGATTACCTGTTTGTCCAGTTGATACAAATTCATAATAAATAATTTCTCTGATTTCAAAAAAGGTAAACAACATTGTTGCAACAAGTTTGTGAACTTAATTTTCAGACCTTGTGTATGGGTGTTTATACATGTGAGATATATATATATATATATAGTGCCAAAAACTGTATACACATTTTAAGAAAGAAAAACTGTACTAAAATTGCACTACTCAATATATACCGATAACAAAAGATGAATACAAGTCATGGTTGACTTCTGCAATGACAAGAGGTGCTCAAAGTGGTTCCCATCAGCGTCCAGACCCTTTTGATGATGGTGAACTACTGCTTGAGCAACACTGACCAAAGTGTCCACTTGTACACATTAAAAAAAAAAAATTACATATGTATGTATATATATTCTACAGGAAAAAAACCAATGCCCTTCAATTTTCTGTGGACTTGCTTCCGCTGGTGTGTGTCTACACAATAAGCCCGTTTCATGCTGATGAATAGTAGGGGGCACCTTTGTCTCATTACCTCCAGCCGATAGGCTCTCTGTATTCTATGACTTGGGAAAAATGTACCCTTCTAAATAGAAATTTTAAAACTTTGACATTTATGCAGACTCCAGCTAACTGTACATGGCCAAGATGGAATTATGTTCTTATTCATTATGTTGGGAACATGGACGTGGCATTGGGATATTTACGTGGCTATAACAGACAAGAAATGTCAATTAATTAACAGAGTGAATAATCACTCACGGAACTGGTAAGAAAAATGTGCTATAGAATAATGATAGGCAAGGACTTTAGAGACGGTGTCACTGTATCTTTATTTATTTATTTATGTATTTATTTATTTTTAAATTAAAGTGTATTGGGGTGACAATTGTTAGGAAAGTACATAGGTTTCAGGTGTACAATTCTGAAATACATCATCTATATATCACGTTGTGTGTTCACCACCCAGAGTCAGTTTATTTTTAACTGCATTGTCTCAGAGTTGGAATGTCTGTTTATATTTTGATAATGGACTCAAACTTCACTGGAAAATTTTACACCGAGAAGAACAAACTATCTTTCTTTCAAGAGTAGGTATCATTTCTCATTTTCTTAGAACAATTTGCAAATATTTTTTCTATCTTTACTACTGTATGCATTCTCTTACACACGTTTTACACTGTTAAAAATTGGGAGACTTTGTTTTTTATTGGTGTTATTAATAGTAAATTTCAGAAGGTGTTAACTGCTTTGAAACACTTGCTATCCTGCATCTTTGGTCTCTGACAGATATATCATTTGAGATTACTCCTGAATTTTGAGTCCATTCTAATTAGTTTTGACAGATATTATTGATTTGCAAGTTTACAGGATTGACCCATTGAATTTGCATGTTATAAAGTATTTTGAGATAGTCACTTTCACAGCCAAAAAAAAAAGAAAAATAGGAGAAAGTTGTCCTGATGGTTGATGATTTTCAGATAGCTGTGTCTTACATTTTCGGGATTCCTTTGAGCAATCTAGACGGAGTATGACAGCAGCATCACAAAATTGTTTTGAAAAATCAGGTGAGAATATGTTTGCAAAATTTTAACCTGAAAATAAATTGAGCCTTATGGAAAAGTAGCAAAAATAGCATCAGGAGTCTTTGCATAGCCTTCACCTGGCTGTCCCCAATGTCAAAAGCTTGCAGCATTGCATTACATTTAGCGCATGTGTCACCTAAGCCGCCCGCAATCTATGACAGCACCTTAACCTTCACTTGTCTTAGATGACCTTGTCACCTAAGAAGAGTACTGATCAGTTATTTTTGGAATGCCCCTCACTTAGGATTATCTGATGTTCCCTCAACATGTCATAGAAAAAATGACATTTCTCACGCCCTATGTCACTGCATGTGGTCCTATGGGTTGTCGTTCCAACGTCTCCAAAAGGAACAAGGACAGTCAGTGAATTTTCTCTCAGAAGAATCGCAGTGGTTTTTTCTGGAGAGGATGAAGGGCCGGAGCAATCAGTTACCAGAGAATATTTGGGGTTGTGGCAAGGAATACAGAGGAACCATCCTCTTTGTGTAATTCCTGCAGCATGTTTATTGGAGTGTGGTTAACCTTCTTCAGATTCCAAAATGTAAGTGCTGTTTGTAATCCCTCATTTTCGTGTTTTTTGATCATCGTGTGGCTTGTGGAGGGAGTCCCAGAGTTGGGGCCAGGCAGAGAGGCAGACATCATCTGGAGGCAGCCTCCATCTCTGTTCGCTTCTGAAGCTCACCCCGATAGTCCAACTGGAATGTCAAGGGGAAGCGACATGTATGATGGGTCCCAATGAGCCCCAAATCCTGGTATTCCTATCTTTATGTAATTGTGTCCCATGGAGTCTTGGCTGTCTTCTATCCAGCAGGACAGGGAGATGCCATAGGATGACTCTGATGCCTGTCTTACTAGCCCTCCCTCTATCACCTTTTTGACTTACAGGCTTTGATGAAATAAGAAGCCATGTTGCAGAGGTCCACATGACAAGGGACTTAGCGTGGGCTCTGGCCAGTTATAGACTGGATATTGGTGCCCCTCCCCTCAATTCATATCTTGAATCCCTAACTCCTAGTATGATGGTGTTTGAAGTGGGAAATAATTAGGTTTAAATGAGGTTGGGGCCAACATGATGGGTTAGAAGAAGAGAAACCAGTGTGTGTGTGTGTGTGTGTGTGTCTTTTCTCTCTCTCTCTAGCTCTTTTCTCTCTCTCTCTCTCTCTCTCTGCATTCTTACAAAGAACAAGGCATTGAGCACACAGGGAGATGGTGGCCATCTGCATATCAAGATAAGAGGACTAAAAATGAAACTGTCCTGTGGTGATGACACTTTGACCTTGGACTTCCCAGTCTCCAGAACTGTGAGAAATAAATATCCAGTTGATGGTATTTGGTTGTGGCAGCCCAAGCAGTGTACGACCCCAAATGAGACCCTTAGTCCAATAACCCACGAGGAACTGCGTTCTGACAACAACTCACCAGAACGCAAGAGAGCAGGTCAAAGCGCGGGTTTCCCTTGGGAAGATGACAAGTGGCAGGAGTTTGGGAAAAATAAAACCTAGCAGATAACTAATTATCTAATGCAGTAAATCAGAACTGAGGAATGGATTACAAGGATGAAAGACATGTTTTAATATTTGCTCCAATATCTGAGTCTCTTCCATCTTCTACCTCATTTCTGTCTTATTTGGCTCAAATTCTACACTGCTGGCCGAAGCTAATCCCAACTTCAAGGGATCTTGTTTGCAAAGGCAGCCCTGTTTAATTCTGTTAGTCACTTGGGTCTTTCCTGCCATTCCTTTGCATTTTTAGCTCCAGTGCTCCTGACAAAAGTTAGGGCATCAGTCAACACAGTTTTGGTGCTGGGACAAAATAATGGGGTCTCTACCCCTTAGTTTGGAAGATGCGTCGGGTATAAGACCCATCTTACTGGATTGGCATAACTGCTACTATTTTGAGGCAAGAGCTGCTCTAGAGTGCAAATCAATAATTCACCACCTTCCTCTGATAAAACCGCTGTTAATTAGGCCTTTCCAATCAAGAGAAGGTGTCATGTGCTCACGAGGCTGTGAATAAATTCTGGAACCAACTTATGCAAATAGTGATTTTGCTTCTTTAATCAAACGTACTCTGTTCGATGCTGGTCCTAAATAAAACATTAAACATCTCCCTTCCTTCCTTTGATGTTCTCAGTCTCTTGTTCATTATCACATGAACAAACTCAAAGCAACTAACTACATGAGAATCCTACAGAACCGAATTAGGACGAGTAGGTTTAACTCGGTTTGGCCCATTAAACAGCAAAGGAGACTCTGTCCTCATTTATATTTCAGTGGGAACTATCTGTGGAGACCACCAATGTCATTACTGGCATTTCACGAGGATAAGAAGTGCTATTAAGGAAGTGGAAAATGGCAGTTTTTTTTTCAGCTATTGCACCAGGCAGAATGAGGAAAGCTGGTCTTAAATTTCAGCACCAATTAAGTAAGCTAGATTTTATTTAAAAATCTGGTCTGCAGACGTGGGGCCAAGTTCTGAGACTCTTCATATGGCAGAAACCACAGGAACCCTGTCATCTCAAATTCCACACCAATTGAAAAAACAGACACAAGACACATTATTGCCATTTCTCATGAATGAAAATAAATGTTGAGCGATGTGTAACTTTTTGAGGATATGGTTTCGGATTTCAGAATGAAAACCTAATATAACAGAAAAAAAGTTAGCTTACGTTATGACAAAAAGTGGGTTGAGTGACATTGCTAAGTAGCCCAAGTCTTATCTGGCCACGACTTCTTTTCACATCAACACACATGATAGAAAGACGATGAGAAATTATAAAATAATGGGAGAAATTAATTCACATAAGAATATTTTTGCAGTAATTTTGCAATTTAAAGGAAGGTCAACAAAGGAAGGCAGTTTCTCATCAGAGGACGACTTGTTAATAATGTCATGTCTGACATCTGTGTCTTGTCAATCAGTGGAGGGAATTGGGGCAGTTTTTTTGGGGAGCTATGCCCAAAAAGCAAACAGTGTGATCAAAAACACGGTTCCAAAAGAGTTACTAAGTTGGAGGAATCAGCCCATGGCCATTTAGTAGGGTAAACGTATGTGATGATACGTGATTTTCTTTGGAGCATGCCTTACTCTATGGTGAAACCAGAGATTATGCAGCTGGCAGCTCTCTAAGCCAAGATGGTATAAAAACATGGCGGATACCACGGTTGCCAAAAAAATGCATGCAAGGGGACACTTTGGTCAACGTGGCTCAAGCAGGAGTTCGCCGTCATCAGAAGTGTCTGGACGCTGATGGGAACCACTTTGAGCACCTCTTGTCATTGCAGAAGTCAACTGTGACCTGTATTCATCTTTTGTTATCGGTATATATTGAGCATTAAATTTTAATAATTTTTTCCTTTCTTAAAGTGTGTATACATTTTTTTTGGCACCCTCTGTACTAATATTAGGTTGGTGCAAAAGTAACTCTGGTTTTTGCAATGATTTTAAACCTTTCAAACCACAATGACTTTTGCACCAACCTCATAATTGCATTTTCCATACATCCATGATCTGAAAGTCATGCCCGTCTCTGTCTTTCAAAGAAAAACACTTCTGATTTCGGGATTAATATCTTCACTAGGGCAGGGGAGGGAAATGAGGCTCTACTGTACAAACACCTTTAACATGTGCATGGTTCCCACCCATCCCACTGAGTTTTCTATGTTCCATCCACTCAAATCAGCTAATTCTCCCCCAAAAGAAATGTTAGAGGTAGATTCACACAGCAATAAGAAGACAAATAGAAAAAAAAAAAAAAAAAAAAAAGAACAGAGATTTGAATAGACTTTTCTTCAAAGTTATATAAATGGTTCCTCAGAACATAAAAAAAAAAAAAGATGCCCAACACTGTTAGTCATTAGGGAAATGCAAATCAAAACCACAACAAAATACCAGTTCACATCCAATGTGGCTAAAATTACAAGAAAGAGAAAGAGAGGGAGAGAGAGAGAATAAGTGTTCTTGAGGAGATACAGAAATGTGAACCCTGATATACAGCTGGATGATAATACATAGATGATAAAGAAACGAAAGACAGAAAGAAGGATAGTTAATAGAGATATAGATAGATACAGAGAGATGATAGATGACAGATAGATGATTGATAGATGATAGATAGATAGATAGATAGATGATAGACAGACGATAGATAGATAGATAGATACATAGATAGACAGACAAACAGACAGACAGACAGACAGATAGATGATAGATAGATAGGTATAAAATATAAATTTAGCTTCTATCCCTCATCTTTACTGATTTATTTAATCCACCCTACAGGTGAGTCCAAATGGACGCCATGTAGACAGTGTTTTCGGAAGCTCCCCTTTCCAAGACTGCAATGCTCTTCATGCCTGTCAACCCCGTGGGATCTTTTCTGTTATCACGTCACATGTCCTCCCTGCAGTTTTCAATCCCACTTGCCCACTCTCTATCTTGGAAGGCTCCCTTGTCCTGATGTCTGTGATGTCACGCTCACCTCCTTTCCCTCTCACACTTGCAGCAGCTCAGCCTTGGGCTTCTCGGCTGACTCCCAAATCCCCCACTTTCCATTACTGCTTCGACATGGTGTTTTTTCAGAAAGAACCTGCAGGCACCTGTATCTCAGGTGTGACCATTCATCCTCACTCACTCCAGTGTCTCACCGGATTCCCCTTACATCGCGTGTCCAGAAGTTTGATCTCTTCCCCGGAGTCCATTCCTCCCTAAGTAGAACGCATAGTCAGGTCTGCTCATTGAGTAGACGTTTGGTTTCTTCTCATCAATTTCTGCCCTTGCCCACCCAAGAGCCAACCCGTAAGGTCCCATGCCCACAACACAAAGGGGACACACCCAGTTCTCTTGTCCCTTGCCATTTCGTGCAGGTCCCTGCCCCTCCCCTGAGGACTACCGCCTTTGCTTTAAATTGATCTCCTCTCAGCCTGTCTTACCCTCCCCTCTCAGCTTCTGACCTCTGCACAGCTCTGCTGAGCTCTGGTGATGCAGGGCTGTCAACATTCTGCTGTACCCAGTGATTTCCCAATGAATGTACAAGAATCTGTCAATCGATCACCAGAATTACAAGCTCACATTTACAGCCTCACCTTTTAACTTACTCACTCCCCACATTCCAGTCCCCCAGGAATTCCTTCCTTTTTTTTTTTTTTATAGGATCGTAAATGTCCTGACCTGCTAATGAGTCTTCTCTTATCTGGAAGCTGCCTGGCTTGTCCCTAAACGTTTGCAAAACTGGCTCCTTCCTTCCTTCTGAATTCAGCTCTGACCAGACTGTCACCTTTTCCTGGGACGCTCCTGACCAAGTATGCACCCCCTCACACACTTATTTCATCGCCAAATCCTTCATAATTCAAAACACCTCAGTTTGAAACTATGGCGCTTTTTTTTTTTTGGTTTTCTCATTCCTATTGTTTACCTTCTAGACTAACGTACAAGTCCTTTTTCTATTTGAACCTGAGTGTGTCCCAAAGCTAGCAGGAAACCAGGCACATAAAAATCACTAAATAAATATCTCTTGCCTAGACCAGTTTTTAAAAGGGAGCTTTCGGTACAAATCAGTCAGTATTTCAGGATATTAGTCTGCCTGGCTGCAAAAACAGAAACGTCTCATAAAGGATCACAAGTGTCAATATAGTCTAATACCATACGGAATTATTTTAGTGGTGTCGTGTTATCAATTTCAAGGTAAAATGGAATTTCAAATAAAATTCTCAGTGAAATATGCAACAACTAGGCATTACAACTTTGAAGGAACATGATCTTCTATGTGACACAAAATCCGTGTGATGGGGGGCATTCATCATAGAATTCACTTTTTTCAAGAGCCACAGTTGAAAATGACACATTTCTGTGTGTTTCTCTTCCCATCACTTGGAAACAATTATATTTTCCTAGAACCAAATTTACAAGAACTAAGTGTAATGACTCTCTAATTTGTATTAAAGTAGTGCAAATTTCTCCAGTTTGCGATGCTGCACATTCAAACGTAATATTTTGGAGAACGTTTTGTTTTGTTTTAATTTTCAGAGGCTGTACCACGAATCCAAGAATATTAACACAATAGATGTTCATATACTCTTGTCAAAAGTTGTAGGTCGCTGCTGAGCGAGGGTAAAATCCAGGTTGGGTCGTTGCTTCTGTTTCCTCTGGGAGGTTGAAAGACGTAACCATTGAGCTGGAAGGGATCTACAAAAACCATACAATCTTCCTGTTTAAAATAAATTCAACTGTCATGCATGCAGGATGGTGATGAGTGCCTTAATGCAGCTTTTGGAAAGATTGATGGAACGGCTTGTCACCTGGGTTGCATTTCCTAGGTCAGCACACTCCCTATGTCACACCGTCCACCATCCTTCCTTCCCCTTTTTCACCTCAAGCATTTGTCGCGTCTCTTGACACACAGCGGATAGCGCCACCTACTGGGCAATTCTCAAGGCTTCATGCAACACATTACAGTGGCGTTTTTTCTCTTGTCAATTTTTTTCCTGGTTATAATATTAATACACATACAGTAGAAAAAGAGAGGAACCTAAATATATTTCTATAATGATGTATATGATCTATGTGACATTACTTATATGACTATATGACCCTAAACCCAGATGAGAGGAGAAATGAGGAATGCAAGTCATTGACAGAATTATTAATGACTTGGTAAACATATAGATTTCATAAATTTCATGTACTTACATTATCGATATTTATAAATATAACATGCATTTATTTATATTTACTATTCACATTTATACCAACACAGTATACTCTATATGTATCATACACCATGTATAGTACATGTTTTACATACAACATACACACACAGATCCTTAGCCATACCTAATATTCTGTGTGTGTGTCTGTGTGTGTGTGTGTGTGTGTGTGTGTACGTACATCCTTCACCAGTAAAAATATTTTCTAAAGCAGGAACCAGAATGCAGCCTTTGGTTTTCCTCCAAGACAGGATATAGATAAAGAGCCAACTGGATTGAGGAAAATTGACCTCAATGCTACAACCTTTTCACATTTGCAAGTAATGGCTTTTATGCTGTGGGAACAATGATGGGAAAACGAAGGAATTGCCACATCGGGTGTCAGCTGATGTCTGAGTTGGTATTTGTTTTATCTTTGATGGAGGCATAACGCTATTATCTAGACCACTGGTGTCAACAAGATGCTAATATCGAAAGGCCAAGCACACATCGTAGGTAGCTTCTTTCATCTTATTAGTGTAGGTTTAAATTACATTGAAATAAAGGATACAGACTGTGCTTATCGAAAGACCATCAAATAGTCCGAGAGGATTAAAGGTTTATGTTCCAATACAGTGTCTAGCATTTTAAAGAGCATATGCTAACAAATGCATGTTTCAAAATTACTATGTTTCAAAAACAAGTTTATATGCTTTAGAGGCCCTTTTCTTTCACCAAGAACACTTAGGAGTATGTATATCCATATATATTGCATATGTGTGTATGCAATATATAGTATATATGATACACTGTAAATGTGCATTTTGCATAATATATAACTATATAGCTACCTTTGATAATAAATGATATATAATTTTAATATATAGTAACATAATATCTAATGCAATAACATGTATATCATAGCAAGTGTAAGAAACTTAAGGAAAATTTTATAACTTTTCATTCCATAAAAATAGTGCAACATTACCAAAATCATATGTTTCTCAATGTCATCACTTCTTTTTATCCTCCCAAGGAGAGTCTTAGGCTTTGAACCTCCTAATATAGTATCTGTGTGTGATAATTAAGTGGGATAAATTTTTGTGGTTTCCCATTACCATTCACACGTCCTGCTTCATTTACAAGCAGAGGCATCATGTGTGAGACAACCCCCACCTACTAAGCCCATCTTTCTCTTAGTTTGTTTTATCTCCTCCCCTCAATAGAGTTCAGTATTATTCTCTAAACTTTCTCATGTCCCTTCTTCCCTTATTGTGTACCTGCATAGTCTCTCAAGTGTATCTTTCTTCCTGAAGGAGGTAAATAAAGCACGCTCTCCTATTTCTCCTGTGTCCCCACAAGACCTGGTAGTGTGCAAACTATAAAGATGCCAAAAAAATGGAGACAAACTGAAAAAAAAAAAAAAAGCTGTCAGGTTGTTAAGCTGAGTTCCTAGAAGTCAGCAGGCTAGAGCAACGGTACCACTTTGCTTCAAATTGTTACCTGGGAGCAAACATGAAAAAGGACCTGACAAGATGTCTACGAGCTTATGATAAATTCTCAAATCTGCAATTTCTCCGAGGTGCAGGCAGGACAATCACTGTCCCTTATTAGCAGATAAACACATAGGAATTAATTGACTTGTGTAAGGTCACTTGACGTCTATTTGGCCAGTGGAGGAGAAAAACCCAGATGGACTGATTCTGGTCTGTAGCTACTTTACATGCTACCTTGCAGTTTAATCTACCAAGCTTCCCGAGTACAAATGCTGCCAGGCTTTCCCTTGGGAGGTTGAGTCCAGATTTATTTGCATTAGTGAGAAAGGAAGATTGCTCTTATTTTACTCATGGATGTTATACATCGATAATAAAAACATATGTCCACAAACTGCTACTTTGATTTACAAGTCTGCCAGAAAATGCCTGTCATTTACTTTTCTGCACAAACACCTTATGAAACACCAGTGAGACCATTGCTTGTATCGTCATCCATTCTAACCAAGAAACACACAATTTTCGCTCTTTGGCTTAGGCTGGAAAGTCGTCTCCACCAATAACTCAATCATAAAGAAGAGTCAATGAGAAGCTGCGATGAGGACCACTTCCCACCCAGGGCACACAATAGATCATAAGGTCTCTACCAGCTGGTCTGAGACGGAAAACATGAATAATGATAAAGAGACACTCTGGGATTTCCAGTCAAGACGGCGCAGTAGGTCAACGCTGTGCTCACCTCCTCCCATGACCACATCAACTACAACTAAACCACAAAACAACCATCACTGAGAATCACCTGACGTCTAGCAACACCAAAGCCCTACAGCTAAGGGCGCACAGAAGACCTGGAAACTGATACGATAGGCGGAGATGTACAACGAGCTGGTCCCACACCCACGTGTAACCATTAAAAATCAAAGAGAGATCTCAGCTGTGGGGTTCCAACCCCCTCTGAGTTGCAAGGGGTCCCAGCCACCTCCCCAGCCCAGGGTTCTAGTGTTGGGGAGAGATGTCCCCATAATTTCTGGTTGTGAAAACCAGCGGAGATTGTGGCTGAGTGAGACGAGGGCGGCGGGAGTCCCAGGTGCGCCTCCTAACAGGACGGCGCCTGGACTTACCTGCTGACGGACTCACTGGCTCTGAGCTCCAGCGCCGGGGCAGCAGCTGGACAGGCAACAAGGATTACAGGGGAGGAACTGAGTGGTCTGGCCTCAGGGTGACGGCTGGAGGGGCAGGGGCAGCTTTCTCCCAGGCAGAGCTGGCGGAAGCCATTGTTTCTCTGTTGAGCCCGCCCACTCTGTGCGTACAGACGCATGCACGCACGCAGACGTCATACCTGGGTCTCCATCAACCTATCACCTTTTGTCCACCCCACCCTGATTCCCTGAGACTCCACACAACTTTCAGGCAAATTCAAGTGGTTTCCAGGGGCTTTTTCATACACCCTGCCTTGGCTCATGCTGCAGACTTTCCTAAAATCTCTCAAGGGTTCACAAAACCTAGACAAGCAGTATGTGGAATCAGTCTGTCCCATACCTGTAGCTGAGCAGCCCCAAGACCTGCAGTAGCAGCAGTCAGCCTCTGCTCACAGAGGTATCTCCAAGCATAGCATGGGTGGCAGCCATCTGCGAATTGCTTTGTAGCTCATGTCAGGTGATCCAGGCAGGGCACAGGCTGTGGCTGAACTTGACCTGCAGTGAGTCCCTTCCCAGGAGGCCCCAGGGCTGGCAAACCCAGTGGTCAGGTTTGGACCTAGCCAGAGCATCACCCAGCCGCGTCCAAAAACGACCCACCCAAAGGGCAGACTGGGCACCAGAGCTCCCCTAAAGCAAATCCCGTTCTATAGGGTCAGCCCCTACACACAGCTCCTCCACTGTAGTCACAGCCTGTCCTCACAACCAATCAGCCTGAAGGTCAGTCCCTCCCATGATATGCAAACAGCAACCAAGGCCCAACTACAAGAGGAGGGAACACACAACCCACATAAGGGACCACCTGGAACGTGTGGCTCAAGTGACCAGGAAGTCTGCACCACTGGGCCCCACAGCACACCTACTACATAAGGCCACTTTATTAAGACCGGAAGACATAGCAGCCCTACCTAATAATACATAGAAACAAACACAGGGAAGCAGCCGAAATGGGGAGACAAAAATGTCCCAAATAAGAGAACAGAACAAAGCTCCAGAAAAAGAACTAAACAAAATGGAGACAAACAATGTACCAGATGCAGAGTTCCAAACACTGGTTATAACACTGGCTACTCAATGATCTCAGGGAGAACCTCAACAAAGAGACAGGAAATCAAAATGGAGGTAGAAAATATTAAAAAAAAAAAGTCAGAAATGAAGGCTACAATAATTGAAATGAAGACTATGTTAGAGGGAATCGACAGTAGATTAGATGAAGCAGAGACTGAATCAGATTTAGAAGCTTGAATCAGAAAACACCCAATCAGAACAGCAAAAAGAGAATAGAATCCAAAAAAATGAGGACAGTTTAAGGGGCCTCTGGGATACCAACCTCAAGCCTACCAACATCTGCATCATAGAGGTACCAGAAGGAGAAGAGAGCAAGGAACTGAAAACCTATTTGAAGAAATAATGACTGAAAACTTCCCTAACCTGGTGAAGGAAATAGACACACAAGCCCAGGAAGCACAGAGAGGCCCAAACAAGATGAACCCAAACAGGCCCACACCAAGACACATCATGAAATGCCAGAGCTTAAAGATAAAGAGAGAATCTTAAAAACAGAAAGACAAAAAGCAGTTACTTATCTACAAGACTATCAGGTGATTTCTCAACAGAAACTTTGCAGGCCAGAAAGCATTGGCAGGAAATATTCAAAGTGATGAAAAACTAGAACCTACCACCAAGATTTCTCTACCCAGCAAGGCTATCATTTAGAATTGAAGGACAGATGAAGAACTTCCCTTAGAAGAAAAAGCTAAAGAAGTTCATCACCACCAAACCAGTATTACAAGGAATCTTAGAGGAACTTCTTTAATATGGGGGAAAAAAAAAAGATAAAAAATATAAACAATAAAATTATAATAGCTACATACCTATCAATAATTACTTTCAATGTAAATGAATGCAATGCTCCAATCAAAAGACATAAGATGGATAAATGGGTAAGAAAACACAATCCTTACATATGCTGCCTACAAGAGACTCACTTCAGATTGAAAGACACACACAGACTGAAAGTAAAGGCAGGAAAAATGATATTTAATGAAAATGGAAACAGACACTAAATCTGAGGTAGCAATACTTATACCAGACAAAGTAGACTTTAAAAGAAAGACTACAACACATGACAAGGAAGGACCCAGTAATCCCACTTCTAGTTATTTGTTTGAAGACACCCAAATGCTACTTCTAGGGGCCATGAGCATCCATATGTTCATTGCAGTGTTGTTTACAAATGGCCAAGATATGGAGGCGGCCTTGGTGTCCACTGATGGAAGAATGGATAAAGAGGAAGTGGTACATACATCAAGTGGAATATTGCTTGGCCATGGAACAGAATGGGTTCTTGTCATGTGCGGTAGCATAGATGGACCTGGAGGGTATTATACTGAATGTAATAAGTCAGACAGAGGAAGACAAATGTCACATGATTTCACTTATAAGTGGAATCTAGAAAACAAAATAAACAAACAAATGAAACAGAAACAAACTGATAGATACAGAGACTATTCTGATGGTTGCCAGATGGGAGGCGGGTTGAGGGGATGGGTGAAAAAGGGGAAGGGATTAAGAAGTACAAATTGGTTGTTACATAGTCATTATGGGATGTAGGGCATAGCATAAGGAATATAGTCAATAATATTGTAATAACTATGTATGGTGTCAGGTGGGTACTAGACTAGTCAGGGGGATCACAGCATACGTTACATAAATGTGTGGCCACTATGAAATTCATATACATACAGTATATGAAGTAAAGGCAGGAATTAATGTAATTAATATAACTTAATATTTATATTAATATAAAATAATATAAAATAATTAATATAATTAATATAAAATTAATATAGAATAATTAATATAAAATAAAATTGAATATCAAAAAAACACACATAAAACAAATCAGTTGACTGAATAATAACATGCCTTTGATGCTGCAAAAAAAAGAAAAAATCCTAAAGTAGCTTCATAGGAAAAAAAATAGAGACTTTCTGCATAACCATATTCTATGTAGAATTCAAGAACTAACCCTTAATACTTTATCTTCTTTGCAATAGGTGACTAACAAATACATGTGGGTGTTGTTTTTTTTCCCATTACAATCTGAGGTGTTTGTTTAGACCACAAACTGCATTACATTTCTTTTCAGAGTGCTATTGACACATGGCCACTCCAATAAGCCAGGGGCCCTCTGCAATCTCAGTCATCAGGTTAGAAAAGCTTGCGGTGCCAGTCCAAATTGGAATTGCTATTTGGGAAAAAAACAACGGGCAGGAGTTACCTCAGTTCCCTGTCATTTTGATGCACCGTCGGTCTTATAGAGCAAGCATGGAGAATTTAGAATAAAATAGAATAAAGTTCATGCCTCCTATGGAACTCAGTTCTGAGGCGATTTTGTTATTATAGTTCCAAAGAAGATAAAAAAGGAGGCTGGTGTCCCAAGGGCAATGGGTTATAAGATGAAGAAAACAAATTGCAGAGCACAGACAACAGAAACATAGCTCTGGGTGTCTGAAAGCAGCATGTTCTGCAAGAAAAATCCTCATGAGACGTTCAAAGGAAGGGTGTGGAGTTCATCGGGGGGACAAAATGCCACTGTTATCCAGCTCTTTCTAATTTCCTCTCTCGTGTCCTTTACACTAGCTCACAATATTCTTAATAATTGCCTCCACAACTTTCAACTGGGACAAACATCCAGGGGTGAGGAGGACCACTGTCAAAAGCAGTGCTTGCGTGAGTCGGGGAGAATTTGTGTGTTTATGACAAGGGTTTGTCTTAGATTTTTTTTTTTTTTTTCATTTGTTTGCAAAGAACCGAGAAGACCCATCAGATGAGGGTTCTTGCACCTGGAGCAGGAAGTGTCCATCGGGAAGCTTCCTTTACAGAGCCCCTCCCCCCCCACTTTGTCCTTGTATGTCCCTGAGCTATGTGTGTTCTCCCGTCACATCACCTTGCATTTGACGTCATGTTGCTACTGCACCAGTCCTGCCACCACTGACTCTGTTTGCCTTCACACCGGCCCCTGGTGATTTCCTGTTCTGCATTTATCATGAGATGCTCTCCTTCATCTGAATCAGCACGAGTATTATCATCATCATTATAATTTTGTAGCGGAGGCCTTGCGTTTTTCTTACTGAGCAGTCCACGGGCTATACTGATGGGGGGGAAACGGGGAGAAAGGAATTAACATTTAAGAAAGTTCTTAAAGCTAAGACAGCAAACACATGCAAACAATGCATGATCTCCCTTTCTATTAAGAAAGGAAATAAGGTAGCTTGCAACGTGCATGCAGTGGCACTCTGGTCCCCAATGAGATTGAGTTCAAGCCATCTGTGATAGGACACAACTTGTGTGGACATGTGGCAAGGTGGCCCCCATCTAGGATGAGTAAAGGCCGTGCAGGCTGAACTCACACAGTTTGTTAAAAGGATTAGTGTGCTATTTGCATATATTAATTGTATGGTGGATTAACCTCATGCAAGTCAAATTTCTGATGCTTATTCATAGAAATATTGCATTATGTGGTTCTAACACCCCCTCCATGTAAATGGGTGAAAAAGGAGGTTGCAGTAGATGAGAGAATTAAACATAGGCACCTTATGACTTCTCGGTATAAACATCAACACTAGAATCTGTACCTTCCAGGAACCTTGGCTCCAACATACGACGTCTGACAATTAAGTTCGCGAACTTGTTGCAATGATGTTGCTAACCTTTTATCATGTAAGAGGGATTATTGTTATGAATGTGTACCAACTGGACACACAGTTGATCAAGTTTACTATTTGGAAGTGCTGAAAAGGCAGCATGAAAAAGTTAGACGACCTGAACTTTTCACCAACAATTCATGGCTCTTGCATCACGACAATGCACCAGCTCACACGGCACTGTCTGTGAGGGGGTTTTTAGCCAGTAAACAAATCACTGTATTGGAACACCCTCCCTACTCACCTGATCTGGCCCCCAATGACTTCTTTCTTTACCTGAAGATAAAGGAAATATTGAAAGGAAGACATTTTGATGACATTCAGGACATCAAGGGTAATACGATGACAGCTCTGATGGCCATTCCAGAAAAAGAGTCCCAACATTGCTTTGAAGGGTGGACTAGGCACTGATGTCGGTGCATAGCTTCCCAAGGGGAGTACTTCGAAGGTGACTGTAGTTTGTAGTGATATTCAGCAATGAGGTATGTGGCACTTTTTCTGGGATGAGTTCGCGAACTTAATTATCCGATCTCATACATACCCTTTTTTTCAAATTTTCCCAGAGTTCTAGTCTAACTCGCAGGAAGTGGGCTGAAGAGTTCCGTTTAGTAGCTTGCATCCATCCCTTCCAAGTAGGACATCCAAGCTCTTATGACAACCGAGGTGACTGTGACACTGAATTATCCTGCTGACAATCAAAGTCTGCATGTCCTCTGATTTAGTACATTAAACACCTACAAAGATGGCACCATTTTGAAGTTGCAGACTGTTTCTTCAAAACTAGACATGTCAAAAGCATCCGTTACTCTCATTAGCCTGATACTGGAATAATATTTCAGGGGCCATTTTAGATAATAACTGTCACCTGCTAAATTTTTTAAATAAATGGATATGTTAGTGTGTTTTTCTAACACGTACACGTCATGCAACACTTACATACTTTTTGCAGTCATGGCGTACGTTGCTATTTTCTCTGGGTACCCTGATAATTAATTCAAAATACAAAACTTGAACTCTCTACATTGCATAATATCTTATATGTGACCCTAAATTAACCAAGGACACGTCTTACAATGTTAGTTTGTGGCTTCTTTCTGCGAATGCACAGGACACATGTGAATGTCATTGAGAAATAATTTGGAAGAATGAGGTTCAGACTTGTGACGTGGTGACGCGAGCATTAAGTCTACAATAAAAATGTGGCCAGTTTCACTGATATGTGGGATATAAAACTGAAAACAACAAAGGGACAAGACAAACAAATAAAGAAACAAAAACTCATAGACACAGACATAGTTTAGTGGTTACCAGAGGGTAAGGGGGGTGGGGGGTGGGAGATGAGGGTAAAGGGGATCAAATATATGGTGATGGAAGGAGAACCGACTCTGGGTGGTGAGCACACAATGGGATTTATAGATGATGTAATACAGAATTGTACACTTGAAATCTATGTAACTTTACTAACCATTGTCACCCCAATAAACTTTAAAAAAAATAAAATGTGGCCCGAGGGTGTCAAGGGTCACCATATGTCTTAACCCCCCCCCCCCCCCCCCCCGCCCCAGAACCTGGGATCTGGTCTTAGTCAGAGTCTGGATGCTGTTCCAATGACATGACGAGAGGACAGTGAAAGGAGCTTCTGAAATAGCCACGTGGGGCTAGGGACAGCAGCCAGAGCACATAATAAAGAAACACTGGGAAATTGGGTACATCCTGCATTTCCGTGGGGACAATCAGTAACCCATTGGTTGCCATGGGTTCCGGTAACGGCCACATTTTACACAAAGCACATCCTGGGGGCCACACCATTGGGGTAGACTGCACCCTTATCTTTGGCTGTGAACAGGTTTGTCTCCACTTTTATCACATCAATCAAATGTCGCTTCTTTCAAAAGGTGGTTTCCTAACACATTTGGTAACCGTTTTGCAGCAGCACATTCTCTGTCCCCGTTATAAATGATTTACAATGTTTCCTTGTGTAATCCTATCTCCTTCCCACTCTCCAACCTTAATATGCAGTTTCATGTTCGATATTCAGCCATTTAGGTCAGACTCAGGCCCAGCAAGCACATAAAATTGTTATTTCAGCAAAACTGAAATCCCAGGGTGTAATGACACAAAATGAACCTGCAAGCATAAATAAAAAATTTGAAAAATAGGCAATGCAGATGCATTGTTTTTTAAACTAAACTGACATTCTAAAAATTCTACACGCACTCTGAATCTAATCTGTTTGTGCATACCAGGGCGCGTGGGCGCGTGCGTGTGAGGAAAGTTCTGAAATGCAGAGCTATCAGTTTTCTTCAGGCATAGAAAAATGGTGGTCATTTTTCTCTTCTTTCATATTTTGCAGAATTCCTACAGGGGTCATCTATTTCTGTACTAACCAGGTACATTAGAGAATGCATGATAAGCCCTCAAGAGCAAAACTATCTAGTTTCAACTCCTACTTTAGTTTTTAATGTGTCACTTTAAACAATTCATTCAACATTCTGTGCCTCAGTTTCCTCACTTGTGAAACGGAAGAAGCCACACCAAGAGGGTGGTATCAGGATTAAATGGCTTGATACATGGAACCTACCTAGAACACCACATTTTAGTTATTGGCAAGTTTTAAAATTCAAGACAACTAATTGCTCTTTAAATGTTTGACTCAATACTTTAAAAATTCTCTAAGCACTTGCGTTACATTTCTTTGGAAATAATGTTTGTCTTCATTTGAGTGTTACATATTTTTGCTCATGTAAGTTGGACAAACTAACTTTCAATATTACCTGTGTCATATTGAAAACAGCACGTGAGTAATACCGGATAATATGTAAAACCCAGTAACATGGACAGCCTGCAGACATTGGTTTTAGGCTGAGGTCATAAATAATGTATAACCCACGGAAAGAGATGGTGCATGATGGAAGGGAAGCTAATACGCAAGCTCAGAAAAGAAGGTTTGAGCGATCTTACCACTGGAGCACAATAATGCTTGTATTATGCTCGTTTTAATCGGACATTTTTAGGATCAGATAGGGGAGTGCCAGAAACATGTCTCCCCATTTCCTTCTGCCATCAACTGGAAACACTCAAGGGAATCATCCTGCCCTCAGGTCTGGGAAGAGGGGCTTGGAACGTTCATTTCCAGGCTTTGTCCAGCTGTAACCTTCGTCATTTTCCTCAATGCCCAGAGCTTCCAGTGCAGTCCTACCATATCTGGAGGTGATGACCTCAGGAAAATAGTCTTAAGTCTTCCCTTTAGTAGGTTGTTCCTATTCCTCCCAACCCAGGTAGGGTCCCTTTGGCCGAGTGTGAAATACCAGGCCCTCTCCTGTACTTTCCCTAACGCCCTTGCCTGGAAAAACACAATTGTCTGTAGGTTTTCTAAGCACTTTACAGAAGACCTTTCCCTATATACCCATTTCTTGGAATATCATGAGACTCTGCAGACAGATGACCTCTTTTACTTTCTTGGCAGAACCTGGATTTTTTTTTTTTGTTTGTTTGTTTTCTTTAATCAGACAGTCCAGAAGACAGGAGGTGATGAGTTCATTTCGAGGACGTTCCAAGAAAGGAGAAACAGGCCTGCCCTCTGACTGTTAGGAACCAGCCTAATCACCCATGGCTAAGGCACGGGGGGCCCTACTGTGTATAAAAATACAGTCGACACTTGAACAACACAAGGTTTGAACTGCATGGTTCCACTTATACGTGGATTTTTACAACATACTGGAAAATTTTTAGAGATGACCTTTCTGAGCAATCGTTTCGACACTAGGGTGCCATAAAGCAGTCATATTGCTGGGGCTTCATTATCCACGGACGTTTTCAATACCTGTCGATCAATATGAATTTCTCCTTCACGTTACCTTTTTGCTTTCGATGTCTAGTGTTAGTAATGCATATAACATCTGCAGTGTTTGCAGCATATAAGAAAATATTGGGGTAGGTGCAGACAGATGACTCATCTGATTTTGTAAACAGACGACATAAACTTACCGTATTGATAAATACAGTCCAGAACTGTGAATGCATTTTCTCTTCCTTATGGTTCTCTGAATAACACCTTTCTTTCTTTTTCTTTTTTTTTGTAATGTTTTCTTTTATCAAGCTTACTTTATGGGAAGAATACAGTATGCAATACATATAACATACAAAATACGTGTTAATTGTCTGTTTATATTATGGTTAAGGCTGGCGATCAACAGAAGGGTATTAGTAGCTAACTTTTGGGGATTCCAAGTTTTACCCAGAGTTTTGACTGCATGCCCCTAACATGGCATTGCTCAAAGGTCAACTGTAACTCTAGAAAACATCAGGGGTAGGTCATCCACAACCATCATCAGTTACGACAAAAGCAAGGACAGTCTGCAACCACTAAAATTGACCCAACGTCCCCTTTTCCCCAGGGTTTTCTTTATTGATAACTCTAGCCATCTTTCCTTCCTCTCACTTCCTGGCTAAAAGTTATTGACACCCAATTATCCCGAGAGCAACCAGTCCAGAACCAATTCTTCCTCCGTTTAGCCTTCCGAAAACCACCCAGCAGGAGCTCTAATCCTTCTCTATCCCATGTGACCTCCTCACCAAAGAGGCGCCGTGCGCTTGCGGGTGCCCTGACTTTCCTGCAGCCAGTTCCAAAGTCAGCTGTGAGTACAGATGTGTTCCTGGCCACCTTTGATCATCGCGCTTTGTCACGTCCTGAACTTGGAGATTTAAAGCTATGCAACATATAGACACAGAGGGTGCCAGAAACATGTATACACATTTTCAGAAAGGAAAACTATTAAACTTGTAATACTCAATATATACTGATAAAAAAAGATGTGAATCCAAGTCCCATTTGACTTCTGCAATTACAAGAGGTGCTCAAAGTGGTTCCCATCAGCACCCAGACACTTCTGATTATGGTGAACTACTGCTTGAGCCACGTTGACCAAAGTGTCCACTTGTATACATGTTTTTGGCACCCCCGGTGTGCTGACTTTTCTGCTCTCACTCCGACGTCTGTCCCCACCCACTGTGAAAGGATGATAGTGATTAATTTCTCACACAGATGGTTCTAGATGCCTACTTTCCTGGTTACCCTACTCCTAGCCACGCCCCGACCCCTCAAATAGACCATCTCCACTGCTATGATGGACTCAACGTGCCCTGTATCTTTCTCCCCTAAGTAACTGGGGACACTCGGGAAGCAGCAAGCTCTGTATCACTTTGTGGGCTTGAGAGAAATGCAGGCGGTAGCCCAGGCAACCTCCCCTCCGTCACTGTATGTCTGTAACCCGACCTGCAGCAGGAACGTGTGAGAATTACTGTGCTGTGAACAGTACAAATGTGCTCACACCACTTCTGCGAAGCCTGCTGCTTCAATGCAGGACGATGGGCACATTGGAAAGTGGGGCCCTTCATCAGCTGGGTACCGTTTGCGCCACTCCCCACACGGCCTTTTTCCAGCCATGACCTAAAGCTTCCTGGTTCCCCCAGACGCCCTGTTGTCTCACCTCAGAGGTCGAATGGTCTTCACTGAGCACTCACCACCACCACTGCTTCATTGGTGAGGACTCCCAGATATTTGCAGACACGTGGCTTGGGGTACCTCCCTATACAATGTTGCCCACTCCTCCCTGACCAAATCATGGGGCTGTGTCTACACTGCTACTACACTGCGGTCGCCGTCCCATCTCTAGGACCACGGCCACTGCCATCCCTGGCCTTTCCTGTCATCCACGTTGGGCCATAGGACAGAAAGAGCTTCGCCTTTCGTGTTTAATGCCAGCTCAGCACACATGTGGGGCGACTGGGGTGCTGGGTACCGTTTGCTGGATAAATGAGTGAGTGAATGAATGCACACACGTGGACCATTCCTCCACTTACTCACAATGGTTCAGAAAGGCTGAAGATGCACAAAATGCTAAAAAAAAAATAAAGTTACATCCCCCCATACCTAACATTTGCTACAGATTACTTAAATCTATGAAAATGGCATTTACACTCCATAATATGCTCAGATATTATACATACATATACGTATATATGTACAAGAATATATTGTTACATAATAGATGTAATACATAAAATATGTATATCAATATGTAAATAAATTACATAGTATATCATGATATATTATATATAAATGTGTATGTTTCATAAATGCTAAATAAAATTAATATATTAGAGATTATATAATTATCAGTGACATTTTAATATTTTATGAGAATGTATTTTTATAATAAAATTAAAAATTATATAAAATGTGTGATTTCTCATTCTATATTATTCATTATTTTTGTATTACTTATAATATATAATTATATGTATATCTATATCTATATCCTGTGTCTCACATTCAGCAAATGACCTGAGTCTAACATCTAAAAACATTCAGAATTCAGAGGTAGCAGACACTGACAGGATTTGCTTTCTTCATCTGATAACCAGCCAATACTATCAAGATATGCATGAGCTCAGAGTTAAACATTTTTGCTGGATCCCTAACTTACCTGGGAGCTAAAAGGTTCTGTTCTCAACTCCTTCAGTGTAAACAAAAATACAGGTGCCTGCCCCTTGGGGAAGTTGGGAATGTTAAAAAACACGAGGGACGGCCAGATACACAGTGAGAACCCAACACATTTGCTTTTCTTGATACGAGAGTCATTTCTGCCTCTTGAAGTCTATTCAGCAGAATTTCTGGCTGTCACTTGAAGATTTACTGCCATAAGGCTTTGTCTTCAATAGCGTTAAGGCTTTATTTTGTCAAACGCAACTCAAAACCCAGAGACTCCAGGAAAGTTCTTACCACGAGTTTCACCATCCAGAGTGCCCTTCTCCAATGTCAGGCCTGTACAATGTACCCAACAGTGGCCCCCAAACTGGGCACCAAACAGTAAGAAACTGACCCATTACCAACTGAGGTTTCTGTTTGCAACGTATGTCACTTAACTTTTAAAATCAAGAAACCGTTGGAAGAAAAAGTGAATTTATAAACCGCCTACAAAAAAATAATGGACGCGTAACTATTTGCACAAAGCATTAGAAAATACTGTGATATTTTATTATTAAAAATGCTGCTGAAAAGTTTATACATATGTGTCCAGCCATATATATCTTCTATCATTACTTAAGGCAAAATCAAAAACAAAATTGCAAAATAATAACCCAAGAAACCATTAAACCCTGCGTGCCTCTGAAGGTCGAGAATAAAAGCCTAAGAAAGTATTTTTTTTTTTTTACTTACTTTTTTCTCATTTTTTCTCCTTTTTCTAGATAGCAAGTATATTTTATTCTCATAGAACTCTATGAAGATTCTATAACTTCTTTCCATGTAGAAATAAGATATCATTTAAGGTGTATTAAATTGCTTTCGATCGTAATCCTCTGTAAAAGCTAACATAGTTATTCACTTAACAAGAACTCTTTTTTTTTTCCTTATCCAAATGTCACAAGCCTGATATATTACTGTGCATATTGCTAGCAGAAGACGATTGGAAATACTAAACAAATACTGGAATTCACATTACAAACATACCGGACCAATATCCCTGTGTCGTTTGACGGACAGCGTATTTGCGATAGCCCAGCTGGGGGATAATAATAGAGCTTGCAGAAATGGCCTCTGATGCTCGCTTTAGGAGATGATGGTTTGAGGACAAAAATCTTCTCCAGGACACCTCTAGTGGCAGGAAAGGAGAGCTGCTCCACCGTGAGCCAAGTGGGGATTATACTACTTCACATATGTATATACAGAGAATCACTCTCAAACCGAAACCAAGACAAACAACTGGATTTATTGTGTGACTTTTATGCATTTCTAAGGACGGTCTTTCCGTAGAGGGCCTGTTCCGACACCCTGATATATAGATCAGTCCAGTTTTAGTTTAGGGGTTCAGCATTCAAAGGCTGGAAATGGGGGCAAGAGCACGGGGCTATCTTTGTGGAGACTGCCCGGCCATCTCAGCAATGACATTTAAGACGGGGTTTCTATCACAAAGGCAATGGAGCCCAGTGACGTTGTCTTCGAATATCTTTGGCTACTATTTTCTGGTGTTGCAATAATTTTTGAAAGACAAAAAATATAACGTAAGTGCTGTTACTATTTTTGAATCCCTCCACTTTATGACATTGAAACTGTTCTTCAGGGAGAGTACAGGGACAATGAGAAAAATGACAAAGTCTCACAGGGACACAGCTCTGGTCCCCAAGTCACCAATTTAAAGGGGGCAAACAATTTCTATATGTTATCTTGACAGTGAAGCTACCCTAACTTCCTGGAAAACCCATGCAAAGAATTTTTAATGGTCTGTCCCATTTGCTTGCTTGTTTTCTTTCTGTCATATCCACTGATTAGTGAGTGATCCACGAGAAGTACTATTTTCAGACAAGCATATGTTGTATCCCATAAATGATATAAAGAATTAAAAATCCTGCGTACTGATAAATAAGGGGCTTACAGCTTAAACAAAAAAGGAAAGACACCCTCCTTCCATCTGATTAGCTAAGCTGAGCAGCTACTCCTTTACACAAACCCTTCTGCAGCTGCTGGGGAAACACAGAGCCCACGAAAGGCAAGCTTTCTTTCCTTCTTGGCAGGACCCTGGGGTGGGAAGCAACTCTTCCCAAACATATTCAAAGAACCAGAACTACAGAACGAGATCTGTATTTTGTTTTTTCCTGCTGTGGCTACGCACGTGCGTGTCTCGCGTTCCACACGCTTTAAGGAGACTCCACGTTGGGGATCCGTCTTTGCGTTGTGACTTCATGAAGGCAGAACACAGACACAAAAATAAAAGTGTCCTAAAACAACAGTCTCCTAAGAATGCTGTCGCATGCACTTGTGCAACCTGAAAAGGGGAAGGAGCCCAGTCACACAGGCGGTCTGGGTCCGCTATGTGACACCACATCCTGCTACAAATGAAACGCGTTACGAAACCCCGTGTCTTCGTTTACAAGTAATTAAGAAAAATCCTCCTAGGTGTGTCCCAGAGGAAACAGAGGTGATATGACTAATGTGTATATATATATATATATTTATATACATACAGACCACAATGGAAAGCGCAGTCTTGCTAAAAGCTCTTTCAAACTGAAAACACCAATAAAAGCGTTTTTTGTTGTTTTGTTTTTTTTGTTGTTTTGTTCTTTTTTCTCTGTGTGTGTGTGTGTGTGTGAGTGTGTGCGTGTGTGTGTTTAAACTCACAGCTATATACATCTTTTCCTCTATTTTTACAAAGGTTCTTAAATATAGTTCAGACTGGCAAAACCTCTCTTTGCACAGAACTCTACGTGTGTTACTGCATAGTCAGTTCTTTTATTTTAACAATAAAATTCTACTTTTCTTTCTCGCTGGATTACAGCTGCATATGCTGGGTAAAAGCCCACAGACTCTTTTCTTCACGTCAGTAGAGCCATCTGTCGTATGGCACATATAGAACTTTTATTTTTATTTTATTTTATTTTTTTGAAATTGTAATTAAAAAAAAAAAAATTAAGCATCCCTGGCTAAGTTCCAGAAGTGTCAGCTTCTATTGTTACATTGGTCCTTGGAACGGCGATGTCCAGGTCACACTAAACGATCGCTGGAGTGGCGGAGATCTTAAAGCAGTGTTGTAACAGCAATGTATACTTTTCACATTTCATAGGGTCAGAAGTTGATCTGGTCATACTAGGAAATGCCAATGGGGTGGGTCCACAGCGACATGATGACTGCCCTTTTGCTTTGTATTTCGTTTTTGTTTTTGTCCTACGTCAGCGGGAGGAAAAACATTCCTTGTGTGGCGATGTCGCTTCTCGTTTTCATTCTCTCTTCCACGTTGCTGGAGGGGCGGCGCAGAGGGAGGGAAAAGGAACGGCAAAGCTATACTCTAGTGGTTGAGTGCCCGTGGGGTAAATTTGTACTGTTTTGTCCTCCGCTGAACGTATTGAACGTGTGCAAAGGCTGCATTCCCGTCAGTGTGTTTGGAATCATGGTGATGGTGTTTGGTGTCATAAGTGGGATGTCATCCGGGGACCGACGCAGGGTGAGAGTGTAGTCTGGCGGGCAGGTGAGCCTCAGCGTGTCATGGGCCTGCAAGGATTCACACTCATGATCGTGCTCCAGCTGTTTCATCTGCAGTGACATGATCTCTTCGTTCTGGATGTGAGCGATGTCATTTGTCGTGTTCCTCTGGGGACTGGGGCGCCGGTGAGTCTCGTGGCGCCTCTTGTCTTTCTTATAGTATAGCGCTGCGAAAGCCAGAATGTTGAGGAAGAGCAGGGAGGCCCCCACGGCGATGGTGACGCTCAGTTCCGTGGAATAATCCCGCTTGGTTTCAATGAGGACGGTGGTGTCCTCGGGCCCTGTTTTGTGTGGGTCCTTGGATTGCTTGGGGTTATTAGCAGGGGTGATGGCTGGGCGCTTGGTGGTGGGCCATATCTTGGCAGGAGATCGCCGGGTGCCGTAGGGAAAGGATGTCATGTCAGGAGGAGGGACCTTGGTGGTCGTGGAGACATACTGGAATATCTCATTCAAGTTGTGCAGGTGGGGGACGAGTTCCAACCAGAACGCCACTTTTGTGGCTCGGTAGTGATCCCTCACTCTGGGTTTCAGGCCGATATGCAGATACAGCTGGTCCTTTGGGTTATACTTGGACCAGGCCACCTCCTCAAAGCGATTGGGTTTTGTGTGAATGAACTTGGTGTCTTGAGGAACAGGCTGGTTGGGATCCCTGGGGACAGAAAGAAGGGACAGAGAGAAAGAAGGTCACATTGGTCCACATTTCACAAGGGAATCTTAAAACAGGAAGTTACGAGCAGCTCATCGCCCGTATGTATGGATATGCACAAAATACAAATGTACCAACAGGTTCATACTGCTTTACTAAATCCCATCTTACCTGGATTTAGGATACAATTCCTGATGGCAGCATTATGGCATTTTCAGCACCTTTCTACTGGTTTTAAAAACGGACCAAATTATCTTCAACAATGAAACAGGAGAACGACGTCTTGGCAGAACTTTTATGAAGCCGCCACCACCCTCTGTCTGCACACCTGCCAGAAAGCTGGGGGACCCAAAGGTCCTACTTGAAAAGCTCACATCTACAGACATTACCAGGCATCACGCAAGACACAAACAAAATATAATTGGCCAGCAGGATGTTCTATCTGCTGAAGAAAGGACTTCCACCCTCAGTCTGAGGCACTTGAAATCATTTCCATGGTATTAAGCTCGGCAGCTTCCTACAGCTGTGAAATCTTGAGGAAATTCTTAAGCCTCTTTTGGACTTATCTTCCTCATGTAAAAGTAAATGAGAATATTGAGACTGGATGTAAGTGATGAAGGTTCAACAGTTACCCTCAAATTCCTGGCACACAGTAAGAGGTCCATAAGTTACCTTCTTCTGCCGATATGTACATTAGAGCACCTAAAATTTGCTTAGGGAGAAAGGACTATGAAGTAATATTCACCCACAGTATGTACAGTATACACAGTATATAGCATATGATGTGTACAAGGATACTGCTACCACAGTATATATGGTATATGATATACTGTATATAGTGTATGCTGTGTAAAAGGGTACTGCATGCCACGGTACATACGGTATATTATATACTGTATATAGTGTATGCTGTGTACAAGGATACTGCTACCACAGTATATACGGTATATTATAGACAATATAGTGTATGCTGTGTAAAAGGGTACTGCTACCACAGTATATACGGTATATTATAGACAGTATATAGTGTATGCTGTGTAAAAGGGTACTGCATGCCACGGTATATACGGTATATTATATACTGTATATAGTGTATGCTGTGTACAAGGATACTGCTACCACAGTATATACGGTATATTATAGACAATATAGTGTATGCTGTGTAAAAGGGTACTGCTACCACAGTATATACGGTATATTATAGACAGTATATAGTGTATGCTGTGTAAAAGGGTACTGCTACCACAGTATATACGGTATATTATAGACAGTATATAGTGTATGCTGTGTACAAGGGTACTGCTACCACAGTATATACGGTATATTATAGACAGTATATAGTGTATGCTGTGTACAAGGGTACTGCTACCACAGTATATACGGTATATTATAGACAGTATATAGTGTATGCTGTGTACAAGGGTACTGCTACCACAGTATATACGGTATACTACATACTGTATATAGTGTATGCTGTGTAAAAGGGTACTGCTACCACAGTATATACGGTATATTATATACTGTATATAGTGTATGCTGTGTAAAAGAATACTGCTACCACAGTATATACGGTATATTATATACTGTATATAGTGTATGCTGTGTAAAAGAATACTGCTACCACAGTATATACGGTATATTATATACTGTATATAGTGTATGCTGTGTAAAAGGGTACTGCTACCACGGTATATACAGTATATTATAGACAGTATATAGTGTATGCTGTGTAAAAGGGTACTGCATGCCACGGTATATACGGTATATTATATACTGTATATAGTGTATGCTGTGTAAAAGGGTACTGCTACCACAGTATATACGGTATATTATATACAGTATATAGTCTATGGTGTCTAAAGTATACTATATACCAGTATATACAGAATATGATACACTGTATGTAGTATATGTATATAATATACCACATTGTATACAATAGAGCCTATACTGTATATAGCACACGCTGTATACACATTATACTGTATTCCACAGTGTATACTGTATATGACAGCATATATATGTGTCAAACTATACTGTAATACCACATTATACATCGTATACTGAAAACATATACATGATATATGGATATGACTATACATGTGGCATACAAGGAAACGTTTTACCTCTAAACGCAAAGCACACTAACCTCAGTGCTTTTATTTTACCAATGGGATCAAAAATAGAACATGACAGGTCCTAATGCCATGAGCGTCCTTATTTCTGCATCCACTTATGCACATTAACCTCCTGAAAAACAATCTGGTTTTTAGTTCTTAATTTTGAAATTCTTATATGTTTTTGAAAAAGTGTTGGATTCGATATAGCACCTCATGCCTCTTTTACTTGTGTTTCCTAAAAATAAGTTTTTGAAAACTTCCTGTGTAACTGGAGTCTGCCACCGCCATATTTTTCATTGATTTTTACTGTCTACAAACGACAGAAGTTCGTGGGGCTTCCTCTCAGTTTTGTCTGTTCACTGAGGCCGTCTCTTCTTAAGGAGAGGGCCTCTCGGAAAGTGTGTTCTGGTCATACTGGACGTCAGGTTGTTTTTGATGGTATTCTGTGCACACGTGAAAGGTAAAGAAAGACATTGTCTTTGGCCTCAAAGAACACAGGGTTTGGGAAATCCAGATTAGGAAGCTTTAGCCTGATACAATCTATCTATCAAACTTCTTGGAGACACACAATCAGAAGCTTTAAACCAAGATACGCTGACAGAGCTCATGAAAGCCCATCGTTTCACCTTGGCAAACATGGCACAGGCTGCAAGATGATCGAAGCGGGGTACCTGTGTCCCGTTGTTTTTTTCGGAATTCACCGCAGCACACGATGTTTTAATTCCCATGAGTAAAATTAAAGATTATAGTGATTAAGGAGAGGACGAAACAGACATATCGTCCCTCCCTGGTAAAAGCCTCAATGCATAGCTTCATCCGTATTCCCCAACCCCTAATACAGACCTCATCAACTGCCATGTGTTATTTGCAATGTCATCTTGGCAGTGAATAGTTCAATGTGCTTCCAAGGTCTTGTGGCCCCCTTCATTGGCCAGAGATAGGTCATACGACGTCTTTCAAGGTATCAGTGAGCGCGGATACGCTCCATTTGATGGCATGAGGCCTTCCTGTCTTAGGTGTACTGAACAAAAGTCGTAGGTGAATATGTGTTACTGGACTTCTTGGAACCAAACCGGCCCCTATATCATGCGTTACATGTTCACTGACTCCTATACAGATGGAGATGTTCATTCACTCAGCTTACAATACTTTTTGGCAATAAAGGTCACGTTTAAAGCCAGTCTCATGCTGCCACGCTCTCTAAGGTGTCTTCCCTACTAAGCGCCTCTTTCCTGCTTTCCACAAAGCTTTAGCAAAGGTTGCACAGAAATGAACCATAGGACACCAGCAAATTCAAAAGTAGAGAGGGCATCTGAAGCAAACTGGAGATCTAAGTCCATCTACCATACCGACCGCAAACTCTTGAGAACAAAGTAAAAATATTGAAATATATGTGGGTTTGATCGCCTATCTTATAGTACACATATGTTGGTTTACTAGCCATCTTGGAGCAAACGTCCCACCTCTGCATTCCAACCGCGTCTCAGGTCTTCGATATATAATGCCCAATTGGATTGCTTCAAGTACAATCACTGATATTACCTTCTACAGAGACCCTCATTTTTTCCTCTTTATCCACTTCTGCCCACACAGAACCCAAACTGAACTGGTCCTTGATCAACGAGCTCTTGAATTTTATCGACTATCCAGGACCAACTCTGTCCGTCCGATTCCCAAAGAGACTTTTATATGACGAAGATACTCGTTCTTTATAATGGTTTGCAAACCTCGGCATTCATTTAAATTTTTCCCTGACGTTACCTCTCATTGCTCAAAAGTCTCCAACTCAGCCTTATTTCTACACGACTACTGAAGGTTTTGACCTATTTGCCCTCTTCCAACATTGATTTGGTTTCCTCTTCTCACCTGGATCATGGAAATAGATTCTACAAAAGAATCGCGCTCGGCCCTCCCTGTCTCTCTCTCTCTCTCTCCCCACACCCCATGGCTTCCACATTCCCATTCCCAGCATCGTTTTTTCAATGCTCAACAAAAATCCCAAACAAAAACAGAAAGTTGGCACAGCACATATGTGTACATTTCAACCAAGACATAAGGTCAGATCTGTTCACTATAAGGAATAGGAAAAGAAACACTGAGTCCCACTCCATCTTGGCAAACGTACGAACCATTGGAAATGTCAGGGTGCTGCGTGTGAGGGAGAAGGCTTGGAATCCCACCAGATGGAAATGGCAACACATGTCCTGGTACATCCCGGCCCTGTCTCCACAGCAATGTGTTGTGACAGTTGTGTGGTGAGATCTTCTTTTAAATGCAACTCCTGTCTCTAGTGCCTACAGGCACCGTTACTGGTACTCAGACGTGCTCCATCCTATTCCGTGGGTCACTGCCTGCGTAGCTGTTCTGGAGAACAGAGTTGACCCTCTCACCTCACAGAGTGGCATCGGATATGGTTTGCCCTACGCTGTCCCCTTACTGTCACCATTTTGGCTCACTGTCCTTACCTGGACCATTAAAGCAGCTCCCTGGAGGCAAAGAAGTCCTCTGCACATGGCTGGTCATCACACTCCCCTATTTAAAACAAATAACTAGCAAAGATGTCACCCACTGACAAACACCTGCACCGCTAGACTCAGCCCATCAGCTCAATCCCCTGTACTCTTGTGAAACCAGCTGGCACTGAAATGGTATCCCTGACTAGTCACATCTGAGTGACTTCCTTTAAAAACGGTGAGTCATTCCAACAACCTTTCCAAATGAAGTACGACAACTCACTGCATGGATAGCCCCACGTCTTACTTCTGTTCTGCTCCCCATGGACCCTGCAGGAACAAAACTAGGCCCTGTTCACATAAAGTCCAGATCCTTCCAACTGACCACCACGGCCCTCCCTCATCTATATCCTGCCTGGAACCTCAGCGAGACCCCTCCCTGAGGGTTTGGACTGCAGTCGGATGGGAGCTATTTCCCCCAGCGGAAGTCTTTGCTGCTTCTCCATCTGCCCCAACGGCATTACTAGCGCTAATTAAGCACAAACGACACACGGCCATGTGAGGATATCTGGCCTGTGATTCACCCCAGGTATCCATGTGTCCACATCTTTCATGTTCCCCAGTGAGGGGCTAGAACCACAGGTGCTCGGCAAAGTGGTTTTAGGAAATAGAGTTATGGCATGAAGCAGCACTCGGTAACGGACCAGCATTTTCAACCCTGCCTCGGGTGTCCACTTGGGGCTAGGAGTTCTTTACCATCTCATGACACGTTATTTCCTGTATCCCTTCCTTCCTTCCTTCGTCCCCTTTCCTTTCCTTGCCTTGCCTTCCCTTTCCCTCTTTCTCACCTCCCTCCCTCCCTCCCTCCCTCCCTCCCTCCCTCCCTCCCTCCCTCCCTCCCTCCCTCCCTCCCTCCCTCCCTCCCTCCCTCCCTCCCTGTCTTATTTTAACCAAAGAGAGAACATCAGCTTCAGAGCCTCTGGCAGGTAGAAAAGCAAACAAGCATTTAACGGCTTTGTGTGGATTGCACAGTTTTTAAAAAACGGTTCCATTAAATCAGTGACGACTGATGCTGGCTTTCCATGCAAGAACATCATACCAAGTTTGTTTCCAAAACGTGTAAGGGGAAAATATGTGGGTTGAAGAAAAGTAAGCCACGATGGAGTGTTTAGATGTTAAGTAAAGAGTGACACGTTTGGGTGATGGTGCAAAATGACCCAGGGAGTCTTTTGGCTTCGTGAGAACGCAATATGTTGCAAGGGCAGACATCACATACTTAGTTCTGTGACACAACTGGGCACAGTCCTGCCTTTAAAAAAGGTCATGAGTTGAATCCCTCCCTGCCCCCCCAAATTAAGATATGCTGAAATCCTAACGGGATTTCCTTATTGGGAACTAGGGTCACTGCAGGTAGCATTGGTCAAGTTCACATGAGGTCCCACTGAAGTAGGATCCACTTCTAAAACAATATGACAGGTGCCCTCATACGAAGAAAGCCATAGAAAGACAGACACACAGGGGACCAACCATGGGACGACACAGGCAGAGGTTGCAGGGAAGTGACTGTGAGACACGCAACACCGGAGACTGCCAGGAAACCACCAGAAGCTAAGAGGCATGGGGACAGTGCCCTACAGGTTTCGGGCGCAGCCCGGCCCTGCTCGCTCCTTCATTTTGGACGTCTCCCATCCAGAACTGTGAAACGGTAAATTCCTCGTTTCAAGCCACACCGGTCTTGGAACTTTGTCACAACAGCCCTAGGGTTACTTAATCGTCTCCTCATCTAAGAAACTTTGGAGCTAGGTAAGCCTGTGCCTCAAGGCTTTGTCGCTTCTCCCTCCCTCTGCTCCCCACCCCTGGGCAGCCTTTCTGAGACCAAACGTGTAAAACCTGAGTTCAAAGTGGGTATCTATGCAACACATTCCACTCAGGAAACACGCTGTATTTGTGATAAGGCTGCAAAGCATTCTGAAACCACTTCCCAGCAAAAAAAAGACCCATTTGGAATGTGAAGCATGATAGCTGCTAAGCCTCAGGCATGGAGACCAGTATTCCCCAAAGTTCCCTCTCCCTAGAGCTGCCGGAGGGCTCAGGCTCTGCTCTGCGGGGTTCGGTGAGAGCCAACTTCCACCATCTGGCACACACCAGGAAGGTGACCGGGAAGGTGATGGCCCTCGGCCCTCGGCCCTCAGAGCCGGGAGTGTCTTCACTTTCACTTCAGTCCGACAGGCTCAAAGGGACTGACAGGGGCACACACAGGGGAAGAGAATGATGCCTCATGAATTTCCACAGCTCGGTGATGCCACAAGAGAACATGAAAAGAGGCCATGATATGTGAAGCTACTTAAGATGCTGGGAGGCTTTTGCCTTGGTTGTTGGCAGACAGTCCGCTCAGTACAGCGTTGGTGGAGCGTGTGGTACGTGCAGCTCTATTTTCTATACATTTAGCCAATGAGCTTTCCTTACAGACAGATTTATATTTTCCTTTCAGATAGATTTATCAACCTATATATACAGAAGGGGCCAAGACAATGTACACACATTTTAAGCAAGGAAAACACTGCATTAAAATTATAATACTCAATATATAACGATATCAAAAGATGAATGCAAGTCATGTGTATACATTTTTTTCACACCCCTGGTACATAGATAAACATATATCAATACATATGCACATATATATATATGAAATTTATATTTACTTATGAAATACATGTATAAATGGTATAAACTATATAGAAAACCTGCATATATAGAGAAATACTACACACACCTTTTCTCTATAGTTAGGAGACTTATTTCATATATTTAGGCATCTGTATATATGCTTATATATGTGTCCTTTATACATATGTATATAAGTAAATATACATTTCACATATATGCACATATGTGTGTATATATGTGTATATATGTGTGTGCATATATGTGTAAATGTATCTATGTCTATATATATATTTATACACACACATACATACCAGCAGACCTTGTATAGACACACACACACACACACACACTATTTCCCTGTAGTTACATGAGATCTTTTTCATATCTGTGGCTACACAAGAAGCACACTTTACCATATGGCACGTACGATTTGATACCCCCATTATTTACCAAATAAGACGAGATCCTATGTAGCCTTGAAACTCCACCATCAGCTTCCAACAGAACCACCCCGTATGTCTAAATCCTGCACCACCAGGTAGCAGACAGAATTCCCAACACGCAACCAGCACTGGAATAAAAATCTGACTTGACAGAAAACAGGTCTGGGCTAAACAAAAAAACGAGGTCCCCACCGATGGGGACACGATGACTGTCTTTGTGGGTGCACGTATGTGCACGCCTGCACACTGTGACCTATGCACTTACGGAAATGACACTTCTACCGAGGACCCCGACCAGCAGAGCCCTGGCCATCACCTGATTTGGGGGAGAACATACCCGGTTTTGGCGAAATTCGTCCAGTACGTCATGACCACTGCGCTGAGCATGACATCATTCTTGGAGAAGTTACAGCTGAAGAGCTCGGTGGGGCCAATCATGGGGATCCCAAAGACGTAGGGCACTTCGTCGCCGTGGGCCGAGTCTGCCCAGCTGGGCTTCATTTCGCTTTGGCAGTGGTGATAGAAGGCGTAGAAGTAGGTGGGAGAGCCGTACTGAGCGTGCAGGTCTGCGGTGGCCACGGCGGGGGCCACCCACTGGTGGTCGGTAAAGAGAGCCACCAAGGTTTTCCGTCGCGTTTCGGGGTTCTCCTTATCAGCCCAGTCCGTGTACATGAACTTGATGGTCTCCCGCAATGTATCTTTCCCTTCTGGATAGCCGTAAAGGTTATCCACGAAGTTGGACACAGAAAAGTCAAAGTCATTGGGGGTCACGCCATCTTCACTGTCCACAATGCCGTCCACAAACTTCAAGCCTTCCCCTTGGTTGACGCCCAGCATGATGTCATAATTCAGGAACTCCCCCTGCTCCATCAGGATCTGGGGGTCGTCTGGGATGACGTCACCATCGATCACGGGACCAAAGGAAATGTGGTACGTGGCTGGGGTGATGGTCTGCTGAATGAGCTCCTTGTAATTCTTATTCCGAAGGCATTCCACCATGTCCGTCGTATCCAGCATGTTACAGCCGACTTTATCTGCCAATATCCGAGTGTACTTGGCAGGTTGGTAGTTTACTGCCCAGCTGGACAGGGCGGTCCCACTCTGGATGATCGCTTTCTGGAACAGGCCTGCAGGTGCAAAATTGTGCACATGCAAATGAAAACCCGCAAGACAGAAAAGCAGCTTTGACTTTGCAAAGAAGGCTCTGATTGTGTCGCGGGCATGTGAATTTCTGGGTGCAGAGGCACTCGGCTCATTCAGCATCTCTTTCACGCGATTCCATCTCGTTCTCCCCACACCCCCTTCCTCCTCCCGCGGGACGTTGGTGTTAAGGGATGTTGTTACACACACACACACGCACACACACATTGTGTAAGAAAATGAAACTGTATGCACACATTGTTTACACGTTAGCATCGGTGGTAAATATATGTGTTCTCTTTGCCCTCCCACAATTTGGGGTAGTGTGAGCTTTTCCATCCCAGATGCTACAGGCAAAGCCTGTCAGAGGAATCACATCCCTCGTTCCCTAAAACCAGCCTTTGTGCCATAGAGAAGGTCAAAGGTTATTCTGCCTCACTGAACACACCAGGTACCACTTCATTGTGGGGGGAAAATAGCTACTGAAATCAGCTTCAGAGTATAAATTCACAGATGTATTTCTAGTTCCACCCTGTGTTTCAATGTATTGGAGGAATCACAATTTTACAGTTAAACCCACTGAGTTGGCTGTTCCTAAAGAAATCCTTACTCGAACGCCCAACTAATCTGTAGTTTTTCAAAAAAATCATTAATTTCAAAATTGCTTCCGTGCAAAGCCAGTCTTGCGTGTAATATATTCTGCTACACTTAGAAAACCTCTGTTTGGGGACAAACTTGAAAACTCCTGGGCAATACTTCTGTGAGTGAGCAGTCACATTGGAGGAGCACATGTCTGCGTAGCTTAAATATTTCCCGTTGCATGAGTCTCGTGCTCACAAGCAAACACAAACTTTATTTTAACTCGGTCGGGAAAAAGACATGACGAGCAATAAAAAAAATCAAAGCATTCCTGCCATTTCCTTGGACTCCAACGTGATCTGAGGCGTCAAGAGGTGATGGAAGAAGAAAGCAAAAAGCTACGACTCCAAAATTGACGCCCTGTTGATTTTTAAACTCATATGTTCACATTGTTCTGATTTTGCCCAATACAGCATCCAAGGCACCCGGGGATCGGCTTCCCGGTGTTTATCATTCTATCAACAACATGCAAGGGCCGACTGGTGTGTGTGGTTCTCAAGATGGAGGGTTTTAAAGTGCTGATGTCAGGATTGGAGTTATTGAAGACATTCATGAGTTAAAACAATCAGAATGAGACAAAAAGGTGCTACAAGTTTCTTCCCCTCCCCTCACAATTATTGTCCATGACTGAGGTAGCAGTGTGTGTATAGATCGATGTGTGTATGTAGATATATCTACACCCACAAACACACACACACACACACACACACACAATGTTGTATATCAATTATATCTCAATTTTAAAAAATGGACAGAAAGCAGAGTTAGAAGAGGACCATGGGGGGATACATGTGATTCTGGAGACACAGGCTCATATCCCGGTCCTGGGGGTCACCTGTCCACCAGGCAGATGCCTTCATTACCTTCTGAGTAGTGGGACAAGGTCAAAAGACTGACACAGGAAGCTCCCGCGCCCGAGCCGAAGATGGTCACACGTTTGGGGTCGCCACCAAATGCCCCGACGTTCTCCTCAATCCAGCGGAGGGCTTGGATCTGGTCTAGTAACCCGTAGTTGCCCTTGGCTGCCTGGTCCCCGGTACTCAAGAACCCTACAAAAGAACAGAGGACATTGTGGGTGGCCAACTAGAAAAAGCACAGGAATATCCCTGCTGTTTGAAAAGATCAGTGTATCTCGTGCTTTATACCCTGTGCATCCGTCTCTCCCGTGTGAGAAGCAACAGTGTAGAATGTTTTTCACCTGAGAAGCAACCGTGTAGCACACTGTTCATGGCAGCGAGGATTACGGCATGAAAATAATACTTACCATGGCGATGGTTGCCGTTCACACTAGGATAAAATGTCTCATCTGTGGGTTTGTATGGGTCTAACCATTACGGCATAATTAACGTAAAATAATGATCACATGTGACAATCCCAGAGGTGACACATTTTACTGGATTCCAGTTCTCACACCAGTGCATATGTGCATTTTGTTTCGCAAGGAAGCTTTTCGGGGGCGGGGGGAAGCGTGCGTGTGGAGGGGGCATTTGTGTGCTGGTATCTGTATGTAAGATTGTGTGCGTGTGTACAAAAGCAATCAGATCAGCTTTGTCCCGTTCCGTTTCCCATCAATATTTTAACTCCTTTTCACGCTGACGTTTCAAAGTAAATTACAGGCATAAGGAGATCGCAGTCTTAAATAGCTTAGTACGCACGTCTATTTTTCTATATAGAAAAAAATATCACGGTTACACACTTAACAGTTACAACTCTTTACTCTCAGCCAAAAGCCAGTGCATATTGAAATCTCCCAGACGGCCCCCAAAAGCAAGAGCTGTTACACTATATTTTAATAAGAAGGAGGATTCTAGAAATTGAGGGACCAGACTTCTTCACTGAAGGCAGCAAATTCTTAATCCCTCCTTAGAAGCAGCACAAAATGCCATCTGGGCATTTACTGTAGCACAGTGATCAGTATTAAGCATCTATTTAGTTCGCTGTTCCTTTCCAATTGCCAGCGGATTGTGACCTGGAAACACTGTTTCCCTCTGAAGTGTGAAGCCATTTCCGTAGTGAGATATACCCTCTCCTACTGAGATTCAACCCTGAATACTTTCTGAAGCAGCCCCCACCCCCGCATGTAATTGGTTGTACAAACTTTAGTCCCACCCCATGTCTGAATCTGTACTGGATCAGCCTTCTAAACAGCAAAAAGGAAAAGTCTTAAAAAGCTTTTACCACTGCGCATTCTTACGTGCCCCTTCCCCAAATACCCAATGATCATATTTTCCCCTTTCTGTGCCCTTTCCTTAGTCCTAGGGATGCTGTGCCAGTCACTCATTTCATTTAATGTGTAGGAAATTCCAGGGCCACTTGCTGCAGTGTTGACGTGACTGATTCATGGCCTAAAATAAACAACATCACCCAGCACCGATCCCCCCAAACGTCCCTAACCAAACCAGTGCAAGCTGCTTCTAAAACCTAGAACAAAAATCTTAAAGGACGACACCGTATACCAGGAGGGAATCACAAATGAAAGGGCTGGGTGAAAAGAAAGCAGCAGGAAGGGTTTTGTTTGTTTTAAAATTACAAAAACCAGGACACATAGCGTGCTGGACCTACACACACATACAAGGTGACCGCTGTACAGTTTGCACATGTGTGGCCCATTCCGCCAAGTCTAGTCATGTCTAAAGTTTTTAGGGACCGATGTGACATGAGGTAGGAGAAATGGGACGTGTGGCCGTGTGACCGTTACCAACCCTCCCTTATGTCATTAGCAATTACTAATTAGCGTTTCCTGCCAACAACCGTCCTGAGGCTGCAGCATTCATCACTAAACCTTTTACACAGTTTCTCATAGAATGAATCACGCTTTGCTTGGGCGGAAAGCCTCTTTCCCGCAGTTTTGTGTAGAACACGGGCTGAGAATGGCCGTGTGGGTGCCGTGGAATAAAAATAAGACAAGCCACTCTTTCCCCATGAAGGAAACAGGTGATTCACTGCTAAAGGCTCTCTTAATTTTCTGGCAGAACCCCTCTGTCTCCAACACGCCCCTCATCCACGTGCCTCTCTCAGCACTTTCCTGAATGGCGTATTCACTGATTTTGTTTTTGCAGAGTGCAACAGCACCTGGTGAGCCACTGGTCTTCAGGAAAACCTGACTCTTGTCACCGCTGCGGTGGCATTAATATTCCGCATCTTGACAATCCTTACTTCTCCATCCTGTGGAAAGGTTCGTGATTCTGACTCCCTTTCCCAAAGTCCTGACGGAAACAGCCCTCCGTGCCCCTCTGAAGTGTAGCCAATGAACTTTTTCTTGGAAGCTGCTGTTTCCATAGTTTCTGCTTTGGAACCTTCATTTCCATTAATATCCAGAGATCCCCCTCCCTTCTCTTTTAAATGATCAACGAGGCATAGTTTCCGTTGCAGGTACAGAGTGAAGGCAAACAATGTGGTTCTCTACGAGAGCACATTCCTGCACGACTCTGATTGTCCAAATATAATCACGTTGGATCTGATGCACACATACGGTGCGGTGGGTGTACAGGCAGGGAATTCTGCAAATCACAAGGGCAGCTAATCACTTTGTAAACAGACACGCTACCAAGGAGGGGTGCCGAGAGACGCAACCTCGGGAGTCTGTTCCCCAGGAGAGCACGTGACTTTCCACATATGCTCTAGGTGAGTTCATGAATGGGGTCCCTACACCGGCTATCCCTTGAGATTGAAACAAGCAGCCCCAGGCACGCTCAGTGCCAGACGCTCTCAGCATTCCAGCTGACGACACATTTGCTGTTTGAGACTTTCTGTCTTTGCAATAGAGCCTGTGAATGAGTCCTCTGCCCCAGCAATCGAAGAGTTAGTGAGAGATACAAAACAGACAGAATTCTAACACATTAGTGAGACAAGGTTTCATTCAAAGCACTGGAAAGAACAAAAAAATATAGACACACAAGAGATACGCTCATACGCTCATACGTTGTGTAGCAATGCACAGCATGGTGACTAGTTAATTATACTGTGTTGCCTATTTGAGAGTTGTTAAGACAGTAGATCTTAAAAGTCCCCATTGCCAGAAAAATGTGCTTTTTGCAACTATGTATACTGACGAATCTTAACTAGATTTACCGTGGTGATCATTTTGCAACATACACAAATATTGAATCACTATTTCGTACAACTGAAACACATATAATATCATGTCAGTTATATCTCAATAAACGAAAATGCCGTGCGTGGAAAATTGCCTAAAACACAGAATTCACATTTCCGCCTACATGGACGAAGTAGGTATCATGAAAAAATGAGCCCTGTGTTCACTCTCAATATTGCTGCTATAGTAGAAAATTCCAGGTTTTTATGACAGGAAATCCTACCTAAAGGTTTCTTGTTCCTTTGAATTGTGCCATAGGGTTTCAGGTCACGCGGCTTTCCAGGCACAGTGAGGCAGTGGTGAGAAACCCAATGGGAGCAGAGATGGTGGCCCCTTTGTTCATTTGTAATAGGACTTGAAAGCCACAATCCAGAAGCTAGTTCATTACGTAAGCACAGCAGCCATCTTTTTGATGACCATTAAACAGGAAAAAAAAAAAATCCAATGACATCAACTAGCTCACAGCTCACATCATGTTTGTACCCAGAAATAATCCCAAGCTTTCCAACGTTGGTTTTCTTTGGCTTACTTGGTACACAATTAAGAATACGTATAGTGCCAGGTGGGTGTTAGATGAGTCAGGGGGAATCAGTTCTTAAATTATACAAATGTCTAACCACTGTGCTGTACAGCTGAAATTAATATAATAACAGTGAATGTCAACTGCAATTAAAAAATTTAAAAGGGGGAGAAAAGGTGAAGTGAAATAACAGGTCCAAATGCCAGGTATAAAACAAATAAGTCGTCCTGTGACTATATATATCCTAAATTATAGTTGACATTCTAATAAAAAACAACAACAATCAGTCATGGGAGGTAATGTACCGCATGGGGAATATAGTCAATAATATTGTGATAGCTGGTACCGTGTCAGATGGTTGTTGGACTTATCATGGTGTCACATCTTCAGGTCTATAAATGTTGAATAACTATCGTGTACCCCTGAAACTAATACAATATTGCATGTTAGCTACATTTTGATAAGAATATTTTTTAAAAGATTGTTTTACTTTAAAAAAAAAGAAAGGATCTTCAATAATACACACATGTAACAAGAAAATGTGATGGTGCATAAAAAAGCGAACATCGCAGTGGAATGTCAACGTTCAGTGAAAGAAAGGGGACTGAAAAAGGGAGTTGTTTCCCAGGTGTGAGGGCGGATACATGGTGCACACAGCCTCTGAGCTGTCTGTCACACACACCTGTCCCTTTGCTTGAGGGCACAGACCTCGCTGTCTGCCCCGTGAAGTTCTCAGTTATTACACAGACTGTTCACAATGGCTCTGAGATTAGCTTTTCTGTGACGCCCTTGCTGTGTTTCTTTCCAAAGATGGCTGGCTCGCGGGCCCATGAGTCGCACGTGTTCTCACCTGCCTGCTAACTTCAACCACACACACATGGGACGCCTTTCCTGTCACTTGTTGCTGTCATCCTGAGTGGAAAAGTACTTATTAAGGGCTGGGAGGTAATGCCGATTACGGGGGGTGGGGAGCAATGGGGGCCAATAGCAAGGTTTGATTAATTTACCTTTAGCTAAAGGCACGAAGACTGTTTTGAAAGCAGTGAGCATTTACCCAAATGCTTTTGTAGGCAAGAGGCATTTCCAACAAGACCACACAGAGTAAATTAAAAAGATGTGCTGGCTAAAAAAGAGAAGTGTGTGTGTCTGTTTATGCACGCGTGTGTGTATACATATCTATGTATCTATATCTATATACTATAGCTAAATCTATAACTGTCATCTCTATCTATCTGTCTATCTATATCTATTTAGCTATCTATGTAATAATGATATAAAAGGATAAAGCATACTTTTAGAAGCTTGCTAATTTTACGGTTCATTTTAAAACTATAGTCTAAAAAAGTGCACAACGGAGCCTTTTCTCACATCATTATAATAATTTTGTTTAGTTTAGTAAGTGACAGCTTCCCCGAATATCTCAAACAATCACTGAGGTCTATTTCATAACAGGATGTAGCTTCAATTGTCAGACAATGGAGATCTGGTGGTTTTCTCTGGGTTTTACTATTACGTTTCACCCAAGACACAAAGCCAGGACCCCACATAGGTGATTCAAAAAGAAAATGGACACTTTGCACATTTTATTGATAACTTACATAAAGTAAGTTTCTGGCCGGAAGCCTTCAGATATTTCTGTCATAAAAAAAAAAAAAAAAAAAGTTCTAATTATAAAAGAAGTGGTTTGGCTAAAGATGCAACAAAGTAAAACAAAGTTTTCACACACAAAAATAAAAACAAATGAAAGGATAAAGGACAGCACAGACTAATTTCACTGTCACCCCAATGGTTTCAAGGTTACCGAAGCTGACGGACGAGAGCAGAAACTGCTAAAAATAGGAACTCAGAGGGAAATGTGTTCAGTGCCTGACCCAGGTGCCCTGTGTCACAGCTCCAAGACACGTGTCATTATCTGACCAGGAAAAGGAACCAAACTTCGCACGACCAAGGGAGTGTTTTTCTAGGTTCCAGAATATGGGCAGTCATTATTCAAAATGGGCAGAGTGTCCCCATAGCGTGGTTGTCTCGAGACTTTGGTCTATTATTCGTCAAGTCATCGCTGAACCTGCCAGCCGGAACCTCCTTCCCTGCCCTGCCTTCCATCACCAAGCCCCACTGCTCTTCGTAAAAAGGGAGGACGAATGCGGAAAAGCTTTCTCCTGCCAGAAAAGAAATTCCAAAGTCGATTCTCTCTCTGCCCTCCTTCACCTGCCAGAAACTGTAACCAAATTTATACTGAACTCAGGTACCTGAAAGTCTCTGTTCCTTTTGTGTCTCTGATATAATCTGAGCTCTTTGACTTTTGGGGGAAAACAAAATGTATGGAGTACTATATTCTTATGCTGCCTCAAACTGTCCTTAAATGGAGTAGAACTAAAATTAAACTCAAATGATGATATACAGGTGTGTATATTGTACATTTTGCTGCCTTCATCATTTCTAAGGGTACCATTCCATGGGGTTAATTAATTCACGATGGTGTGCAACCATCACCACTGTCTGTTTCCAAAACATTTACATCACCGCAAACAGAAACTCTCTAACTGGGAAGCAAGAAGTCCCCATTGGAGAGATACTTTGAATCGTGGAGTCAAGAAGATGCATGACCCACACCCTGGGCTAAATCCACTTAATGAGGCATGTCACCTGAATTCAACAGCCAATGCCACCTCCACTGTTCCCACTTGTAATGGACTGAATGGTCTTATCCAGCTCCCCCTTCCCCCCAAGTTTCATATGTGGATGGTCATGATGACAGAAGGTGGGTTCTGTGAGCGGTAATTAGACATGAGGGTGGAGCCCTTATAAATGGGATCAGTGCCCGTAGAAAAGGGGCCCCATAGTGCTCCCTCATCCCTTCCACCAAGTGAGGACACAACAAGATGTCAACAGTCCGCAATCTGCCAGAGGGTCCTCCCCAGGAGCTGACCGTGCTGGAGGCCTGACCTACCAGCTTCCAGAACCGTGAGAAATAGATGCCTGTTGTCTATAAGTCACCCAGTCTACGGGATTCTGTTACAGCAGCCCGAACAGACAAAGACGCCACGACTGCCCTCGCTGGCTAAAACACCTGCACCTACGTTTCTCCAGATAAGAGACGTTTCTGCAGCGAAACCATCTGCAGTAGGACTCAACATCGGAGACCTTTTAACATTATTCTGTTGTTGTTGTTGTTGTTGTGTCATCTACCTTTCTCCCCATCAGTAAAGCAACTGGAATGTGGTTACCATAAGGTTGCAGACGGAATAAAAGGACAAGTAACAGAATACCTTGTGTGTAATTATTCAAGATTGATTTTAAAAATCAGCTAGTACCCCCACCTTACTGAGGTCTCATCTGTCCACAGCAATTTGCTGAATGTAACTCACAGCTGATTTTCAAAAGGAGGGCTCTGAAATAACGTGGCATAACGTTCACGCTCCAGGAAAGAGCGTGTTACGTTGAACCCATGATTTTCATAGCTAAATGCTACACCGTTACACACTTATATACTTCAAAAGCGAGGGACAAAATGAGGCCAGTTATTTGATTGACCATCATATTTAAATAGAAACTTCAAATATTAGGGTAGTGCAAAAGTAATTGCAGTTTAGAAGGTTAAAAATAATTCCAAAAACTGCAATTTCTTTTGCAGTAACCTAACAATATCTAATCACTTTGTAATTTACAAAGAATTTTTGCCAAAAAGTTCTTAAAATAAAAAACAAGTTCTTGTTTTATTGATGCTGCTGAAATTGAGGATCCTTTCAGTTACCAATATTTCTGGTTTCTTGGGTTATGTCTGTGACTAAGCACACATATTGTTTTAAAAAGCATTGGGTAACACCAAACGGTTGATTAATAATGATTAATTCACCTCATTCTCAGCCAGGTTCTTTAAACAGCCTCCTTCCCTGGTCCCAAATTGCCTACCCAGTGAACTGGGTTAAAATGTTGTTGTTTTTTTCCCCTTCCCTGTCCACATTAAGCATCTGGAAATCTTTTAAGAAACACTCACGCGTATAAGCCCCAGTGGTAGAGATTCTTAACGGTTGTTTTTGGGTAGCATGTGGGCACACGTATTTTTTAATACAATTGTACAAGTAATTTTAATGAACAACTGATGGGATCCACTCCTCTAGAAAGCAAATAGAAATAATGACACTGTCTTTTCTGTAATAAAATTCCACTTTTCATTTTCTTATGTCCCTGATACCTTAGACAAACCAGGTAAGTATCCTGTGGGGTAGTGTTTCTCAGACACAAAGATGGACACTGTCCTTGGCAATCTGTTGATCTTCTCTGGCAATGTGTGTGGGAAGAAACCGTCATTGTTTATACCATGTGTACAGGTATTATATTTTTAGAAATGTCACACTTGTCCCATTGTGGCCAATGAGGGTCCCTCCAGCGGACTTTGGGGGCCCTTGTGCTTGGAGTGTATCCTTGTTTTATATTTACACTTATAGATACACATACACATGTACATACAAAAGGTCAGACAATTAAGTTTGCGAATTAAGTTAGCACTTAAGATGTTTCAGCAATGAGGTGAGTTGAAACATCAAACCGAAAGGAAAGAAAACAGCATCTGACATGGAACTCAGGCAGCTCCCACACGAGGTATTTTACAGCCTCACAGCCACAAACATGCACCAAGGGGAGAGCGGCTGAGTTTCTGCAGCCAACCTGTCATCAGTTATACTTTGCGTCGCAAATCTGGGAAACTACTGGGAGCAAATTGTGTGTGGAGATACAGTGTGCGTCAACAAAGTTTAAGAACCCAAATCATTAAGTATTAAGTTTGGAACCTCGCTGAAAGCAAATATTTCGGTTTTAGATATTTTTTCTAACAGGTGGACAGTATAGGAGAATCAATGTGAGTCTTGCCTTTCTCCTCCTAATTGTTCCAAGGGGAGCTTACCTGCTTTTATGGAGGTGAAGGATAATTTATATTAATTCTTGCAGCACAAAAGGGAAGCCTTATGTAACGTGCGGCTCCTGACACAACTCGGCGACGTTGGCAGGAGCAACCTGTCTGATGCTTCCCCAGTCATCCCTCTGGTAAGAACCCCAGGATGCATCTACAGGGTATCCCACGGGCTCCAGTTTAGAAATTCGCCATGCGCAGGGGAGTTTTTCCGCCCAGAGGGCCCACGCTCCCGTGAAGCCCAGTGAGTCTAACATGAGCTAAACAACTTTGCCTTCCTACCAGAGGTCTTCTTCCTCAGAGGCTGTGTCCAAGTTGCAACCATGTTTCCGGCTATACAGGTTGAAGCTTTTGAAATCATATGTTTTCTGCCCTTGCTTCTCTTCTCAAAAATCTCAGCTCATGAATAACATACAGGTTGAGATGATTTTTTACCGTGAAAGCATTCATTGCATCCATTCCTTACTTTCCATGCCCAGACCCGTCTGCAATCCCACAGCAAAGATCTTAATCCAAGCTCCCCAGTTACCCACCGCTCCTATTCCACACTTTCCCAAATGCCCACACTTTGTTTATGGTCCCCCTTACACTAAGTCTTGCTTACAATTTATTTCCCTCACAATTCTTTAATAGACGTTCTACAAACAAGAATTAAGCGCCGAATCTTGTCTTGCAAAGCCTTACACACCATCTTGTTTTCACACCTAATATGTGTTTCTTATCCGCCCTCTGTTCAATCAGGTTAGTCCTAAATGATGTGTTCTCATACTCACATTATGTCCATTTTTATGCTTTCATTAAATATACGTCAAATGAATAAAAACATATCCTTTCACCGGGGTATAGGTGGCCCCATCTCCCTCCAAACAATCGCTTTTCCAGTATCAGGGTGATTTGAGAGCAGGAAGGGGACAGGTAATGATTGACAGATGGAAGACACAATTCAATTTATAGCAGTGAACACATATTTTATGAGCTTGCTTGCTAGATCCATTTCTTTACCAATCGATGACGGACAGCAGACCTTCTGAAATGTCATTCACCAATAGTGCAACCATGAAGGTAGCTGGAAAATGTGGTGTATCTCCTACGGCAGACACCATGGGGCAAGTGTGCCCTCTGGAGCTCACGACAACTCTTTTGTTTAAAAAGTCACATTGCAGTCAACACTATCTGAAGTGATTTTAATGTGCACACCCTTGATTGTCATGATGGCACAACTGTCATTATGAATTATTAAATACGTCAGTATATGTAGTCTAGCTATGATATAGGATGATAAATGAACTAAGTGAAATTCGAAGCCCTGAGCATTCAGGATTCCTCTCTGGAATAGCTGGGTTTCCTTTCAGAAACAGAGGAAAGCCCTTGACAAAGTTTTCAACCAGTGACGAAATCGTAAGGGGGGACATTTATTTTCTGGGCTACCTTCTGAACTCAGGTATTAACTAACCACAACCCATTACGTCTGCAGGGATGAAAGAAGTTGCCAGACAGTTAAACATTTTCCATTTCTCACTCTACCTAGTTATTAATAAACCCTTGGGGGAGAAGGGTGCGGATTTCTTTGGAAGGTTTTTCCCCTTTCTTTTAATAGGAAATAGACATGAGACAAAATAACACAGACAAAAGACAAAGTAAGAGGAAAGGTTTTTCCTGCTCGCGAAACCTACTTGTGAGGACCTTGTCAGGTCAGAGGAAACCTCTGCTGGACGGAGAACCTGAGGGTCAATATGGGACGCCACCAGCTTCTTGTGGCTACTTAGGGCATTTCCCATTTTGCCCTCGCCCCGGCCACACTGCCAGGGCCTCACAAGAGCAAGGGAAGGAAGCTGCCTCCTCCCAGTGACGCTTATCTTAGAGTTTAAAGCTACATTTTGAGGGAAACGCTATTCTTACTAGGTTTTCAGTTCACCGAGTCATTAACTATCATTGGTTGTATGTTTATATGAGTAACACACAGGCTTGAGCCCAGCCTTTGAAAACAGAAAATCCACAGTGACAGCAAACGGTGATGGCTGAGTTTATTCTTCTAAAGAGATCATACCCTCAAAGGGAAAAAAAGACTATAAACATGAATACTGAAACACACACACACACACACACACACACACACACACACACACTTTCTAAACAGAAAATTGTCTTCTACATGATATATAACCATTGGAACGGACTGATGTAGAAATTTCAATAGACAAATAAATTCAATGATTTCTTACATCAACAGAGTAAAGAGAAACTGATGATAATCTTAATGAGATTTTAAAAAGTCTCAATGAAACAGATTTAAGAATTTATGAATGTCTCATCAAATTCAGAAATAAAAATAAACATCTGTTATTCTGAAAAATGTCATTTACCAATATCTTAATCCAAGTATGATACATATAGCATAACATTCAGCTGACTTTCTTCCAAAGACAGAAAAAGGGAAAGATACACAGTGTCATTTCTACTTAACACTGTATTCAGATGCCCTAGCTAGCTCTGCAAGAAAAATACACACAAAAAAAGGTGTGACAGAAAATACTGATAAGAAATAGTAGCTATTGATATTGGTAAATCATATTATCTATTACACATAAAACCCAACAGAACTTTAAAAAATTTTTAAACTTATATAATATTGAATGTAACTGTAATGGAAAAATAATTTTAAAAAATCAATGATAGAAAAACCAACAAAAAAAACTAATGACAACATTTAACAAAGTATCTAGAAAGAGTACATACAAAAGCCAATATTATTTCTATATATCAGTTACAGAGTTTAGTGAAAGTTTTTTTGAAACAGATGTCACTTGCCAAGGCAAGAAATTATAAAATAAACAATACAGTTGTGGAGAAAATGTAAAACTACAGCTTAAATTTCTTTCTGCATAAAATTTCAAAAAGTAAATTTCTTTTTTGTAAAAAATTTCAGAAAGTTTCAAAAAGTTCAAGAATTCTGTATTCAAAAACAAGTGCATTTTGTATGTACATTATATATTTAAAAACACACAGAAGTTTACAGTCCCGAGATTAAACAAACCAAGGTAAAATATTGACAATACCTAGAAAAGATAAAGAGTAATGGAAACTCATATGCTGTTCTTGGGAAGATAAATGTGCCCAACCATTTAAAAAGTTTGTGACATTTGCATGTTTCTCTACATATGCACCTAAAATATGGTCCGATACACCTATTCTAGGTAAAGAAATTTGTGCGCCTTTTCAACAGGAAACATGTACAGAATGTTTCTAGCTGCCCTGCTTACAAAAGGTCAAGCTAGAGTCAATTTCTCATTTCATAAGAAGGGTTAAGTATTTTGTGGTAGAACCATCAAAGGCAGTTCCCACATCCATGAGCGACAGCTTTAACCGTCACCATGGTCGAACACCAAAAACAGTGTTCGATGAAAAGGAAGAATATATAATGAGCCAATTGATAAAAGATCAAAAACAGCCTACACCTCACATACGAATAGGGTCGTGCTGGCAGTGACAAGTCTGTAGAGGTAAACTTTAGTAAAAGAAGGAAATGATAAAAGTCAGGAGGGTTATTCCCCTTAGGGTGGGGCCCAAGCAATACAATTTGGACAAAAGGCAGGGATCCCAAAATCTGCATCTTCTAATTCGGGTTTATGCTGTGATTGGAAAGAAACATGTTCATTTAATTATTTATGTCCATGTATGAAATAGTCTCTAATAATAATAAAAAAAAATTAAATTGTCTGCAAAAGCTGGGAGCCGGACTGCACGAAGCAGCTCGAGATATTAAAAAGATAAATCCATTTTGTTTTTCAGATGAAATCCAGCAGCACAAAAACCAGCATGATCAACCTTCGATTTTCTAATGCAGAGAAACCCCTGGGTTTAAGAGTTTGCCGTCATTAAAATAATGGTTTATCTGGACTGAAGAGAAACGGCGCATTTTCTCATTCTTTCATGTCATGCCAAATGCTATTTCACAGTCACCAGAACAAATGCATCTAAATAATTAAGTCTCAATTAGTATTTAGGAAGGCATTTATTAAAATGGCTTTTAAAATTATCCTACCATTTTCGGTTGCTACATATGAAGAACGTATTACTTATCATAAATTTTACCAGAGGTTTCCAGACACGGCTGGACACCTGGGATGCGTTTTGCAAGAAAGCTCCTGGCTCTCCCCTCTGGACGTGGCGACCTCTTGGCTCTGCTACTGGAATGGGTAGATAGTTAATTATTCAAATTGCGAGCATAGCTAAGAAAAATGATGCAACTTCTAAAGGGAGTCCTCTGTGAGTACAGCATTAGCTTCGTAAAGCCGCACTCTTATTATTTTAACACCAAAAAGCAAACCTCATCTTAGGGAGACAACTGACTTCCACTGTATTCTTTGTTTAATCATGAGTGGCAGAGGGTGCTTTCCAAGAGAAGAAGATTATTAATTTGTTCTCGATGGGTTGGGAGTTGAAATATGTGGAAGAAAACACGTAAAAGGTAGTTATCAAAAGGGCTAGAAGTTGTTTAATTTGGAAGACTTATCTTCCCATTACTGGGATAAAATGCTCCTGGTTTGTCTTCAAATCACGGGCTAAATCTAATGAACATCACACCACACATACACACACCTCTGCTCAGGGTTGAGTGGATTTCTGTATAATCCAGGAAGTAGCTGAGTTTTCCACGCTTTATGAAAGGTGGGGGGAAAAAAACTGTTTAGGGAAAATTGGCTCCAGAAATGACCATTCCATGCTATGCAAGAAATTTGCAGAGATGTGTGGGGAGGGGTTTGGGTTCCACTTGCAGTGAAGCTTGGAGCTGAGTCTGTAAAGCTACCCCCACTAGGGGAATGTCCATTCCACTTGGGCTGGCATCTAGGTCTCTTTTACTGTTGGCTGAGTTTACGTGCTTGCATGGTACACCACTGGTCCTCGATAAATATGTGCTGAACGAGTGGGTTTCCGGCGACATGGAAGCCCACGAGGATCTCCCGAGGACACAATTAGGTAACTGGAAATACCCCAGGTCCTGTCACGTGATTTCACCTTGGAGTTTGTACACACTGTGGTCAACCACAAACCTGCAACACCTGGTTCTCTGGGAGCTGAGCCTTTTCCCAGAATCACCAAAGAGAGTTTGTCCAAGTCCGTGGTACCTGTAGGGCTGCAGGGCTGCAAATCCCACATCCGCCCTCCAGGACTGAGACACTGATTTGCTCATGAGGTTGGGGTTACGGATAGGTTTTGGGTTCAGATTTGTAGTTGGGTTGGGTCAGGGCTTGGGTTCAAGTGTGGCTTTGGGTTATATTTCAGCTGAGTATGAATTTGTGCTCCTGTCTAGGTTGAGGGTTCATATTCGGGAGGCAACCAGTGAAAGGTAAAGGGTTGAAGATCAAGACTCAATGGTTAAAACTGGTTTTGAGTATGAATTCAGGCTCTGATTGGATGTTGAGTTAGGGCCAAAGGACCAAGGTTCCATATGGTAACAATCAGTGTTAGGAGGCAAAGGTCAGGGGTAGGGTCAATAACCGGAATTTAGTTCAGGGATAGGTTTTCACATTTGAGTTTCAGTTTTTGCAGCTGCAAGTTCAAACATAACATATTTGTGTTATGGTCATAAAACACCCATTGTTCGAACTTAAGCATTTTAACCGTTTTCACATGTGTAATTTGGTGGCATGAAATCCTTTCACAATGTCATACAACTGTCACCCCTATCTACTTCCAGAACTTTTCCACCATCCCAAACACAAACTCAATGTTTTCTCCTTCTGCATGTCTATTTAAATACACGTGTATGCACAGACTCTATTAAGTTGGTGCAAAGGTAATAATACAGTTTAAAAGGTTACAAATAATTGCAAAATCCTCATTTCCTTTTGCACCAGCCTAACAGATGTATAAACAAACAAAATGTATAAGTGGATATACATGAATATATATGTATACTATGTGGTTATATACATATATACAGGCATACATATGTACATCCCTTATTCGATCATTCATTCATTCATTCATTCATTTACGGCATATAATAATAAATGACTATTTCTTCACTCGAAAACATTCACGTATTTCAAGTGTTCTCCTAACTTAAACTGGTCCCAGATCAATGTGAAGAGAAAATTTATAAACACATTTCAGTGTCCTGTTATTAGAATTTATCTGAAAATACACAGAAAGCTGTCTATCATTGCTTCTCGGGTCCATTGCTGAAGACTGTCCCCCATGCCTCTGATTATTTCTAGCTGCTGGGATGCCTCCAACTCTCTGTGGTCCTCCCAGGAGAACTCTATTCCAGAATCATAAGTGTGTCACAACCTGATGGCTAAACCTTGCTTTTGTGTTATTCAGCCCACTGATGTGAAGACACAGGTGGTTGAGGAGGGATGCACAGGCCAGATTTTGTCACCTGTACACGTGGGAGATGCACAGACTGAGGCTGGGTACCAGCAGCTGCACTAGAACACACACATACGAGTAAAGGGTGCAGAGAAAGCAATGTCACTCAAGGAGCTCTGGACATTTGCAGGATCTGCTAGGAAATGTGCAAGACACTCCACATAGAGGCAGGGCGAGTGTAGATACGTAATACCGTATGCCAACTATATTATAATTCAAAAATGTGGGAGGGGCACAATATTTAAAACAGGGATAGTGTGAAAAATCAAAATATGCCATCAGGTAAACTGCTAAATTACTATATTGATAGAATATCCATTCCCTGATATATTTTGTGTTCCAAAAAAACAACAACAGTTTTTAATAATCTTTCCCCCACCGTGCTAATTATTATATGGCTGATCTCTTTCAACTTTTCTGTCTCCTAACAGTATGCGTAGGTTGTAAAGCGTTTCCCTTTTCCAAGCATTCTTCTTACCATGATTTTTCAGTCACAATGAAGCAAGAGGTAAGGAGACCCTGCGGAGTTCTCATTTCCCAGTAATGTTCCAAAATTAAAATAACATGAGAAAAAATAGTGTCAGGAAGAAACACCTAAAATAATTTGGCTTACTTGGCAAAATCAATCATACAGGAGGTGGTACAACACGAGCTCCCCTATTTTTAACCACCTGGAGGCTCTTTCTGCTTCGATGTTAATTTTTTAAAGTCTTCCCAGGTCACCGACATTTGCTGTCCAGGTAAGGTGTCACCGAAGTACAGATGGAAACCCACACTCACTTCGGAACAGACAAGTATGTTTGGAGAAATCCAAAATGTCATCTCATCACTTTTCCTACCTTGGCTCAGCCATCTGGAAGGTGGCTGAGCTCACGCTGCTGCAATATTAAATCTGCCGAAATGCATTGTGTCTCCTACATGTCTTTTATTAATGGCTGCATTTCATTTAGGGGGGAAAACACTGATTTCTAACACTCATTTTTGGCACTATAGCCACACTTACCAGGGATGCAATCAGCAACCAGAATTTTAGATTTATTCTGTCTTGTACCAGATTTAAAGGTCACTTTCATAACTTACAACCACACTTCTATTACAATTTATATTTTAGTCTAATGCTTAATTGAGCTGCAATTGAAGAGAGAATGAGGGTGAACAGATGAGTTGGACCCTACTTTAGAGTTTGTCTTTAAGTGACTGTCTTAGCAGAAGCTAATTTAATCGTCTTTAGTGAAACGGCTTAATGGCTATTGTGCTGTTAAGAAATGGGGGGAAATGGTAGAATCCTGTGGTAGTGAAGAAGCACAGGGATCCCTTTAATTTTCAATATGTTAAGAGGAACATATAACACAGAAATGACTTGGTTCTAGTTGCTGGGAAGATGTATTTTTTCAGCTGAGTGAAATGGAATTTACAATCAGAAGTTACTTTAAAACACCTTTCTTCCTTCCTCTACTTAATTATAACCTACCACAGCGTTTAGAAGCTGTTAAAACAGAAGGGACTAGAACACAAAACCAACCAAGCCGACTTTTGCTTTCCAAGTCCACCTGACATGGCACAAGGCAGGGGAAAAGTCAGTTGGAAACAAAGATACAGAGCCGGTATGGATGTCATGCTAACATTTTCTTGCAGCATTACCATGAGAGACAGTTAAAAGGCAGACCGTTCCATGTTCAAGGCAATAGTTCCTCAGAAACTGCCGTAAAAGCACCAGAATAACCTCAGTGAGATCATGAACCGGCAAATTAATACAAGGCAAAACAAATACCAGAAAACGTCTGCAGGTCAGATTGACTTTTAGAAATGAGCTGTCCTTACAGAGCTGTGTGAGGTTGCAAAATCACTCGGAATAACGCAGATAATGACCCCTACCAAAGACAATGGAGGCCCTGACTCTGAACGTCAGTAGTAACGATTCAAGTATGAATGATTCAGACACCAGGGGCAAAGCCGTAGGAAAAAAAGTCACCGTAACTTTCTTCATCAGAACGCAAGACTTCCAAAGAAAAGATTGATCTCCCAAAGTCTCCCTTGTTTTTTGAAGTGATCACAAGCTGATTAATAATACAAAGGTTGACAAGTAGCTGATTTACGGAAATGTGTCTGCTTTTTGATTCACTGCTGGGAATTGAGGAAGGAAAAAAAATTTGTTTCTTAACCTATGGTGACCTCAAGGAATTGAGAAAACAAGATGGGAGCTCAAGGTGGCTCAGTTACAAAGCCCCTGTAACGGACGATGAAAATCGCACGTCACTTAGAAACAGTGAAAAAATAACCACTCATATCGCTAGACTGGGTCGATTTCAGGCTGTAGAAATGTGAGAAAAAGGAAGTGCTGAATAGGCAACAGAGTTAAGGGACAAAAGGATTTTGGTATTTTCAGTGTTTTAAACAAGAAAGCACAAACAGTTGGGGTGGTGGCGAGCCACATTAGAAAAAGATGGGGGATTTGATTGTCCTTTAGTGTATATGCAGTGACACTGGATCCTAAGGAATAATACTTAGACGTGGGATCAAGGCATGAAAATAGTGGCAGTACCTTCCTCAATTGGGCTCTTCCTGGGGGACCCCACTGGGTGATTGGAATCCAGGCTAGCGTATTGGGTACTCAAAGCTGGCTGACAAGGGCATTTCCACCAACTTTACTGACATAATGGGATCTACTACGCAGAATCCTAAACATGTCCCTATCAGATTCTTGTTTTCCTGGTTATTCAAACACAAATCTGGGTCCTGTAGTGAAGGGAACTTTGTCGACATGATTAAAGGTACTGGGCAGCTGACATCCAGAGAACCGCATTACCCTGGAATAGCCAAGTGGGTTCCACATAATCACATGACCCTTAAAAGCAAAAGATGCCAGTGGGACAATGGGTCCGAGAGCTGCCATGGAAGATGGGCAAGGAGAGAAGAGGCAGAAGGAAGTCAGAGTGATTCCAAGTAGAAGCAGAGGCCATTGTGGTTTGGAAGACAGCGCACAGGGCCAGGAGACGTGAAGTCTTCAGGAAGCTGTGAACGCCCCTCTGCCAAGCCAGTAAGGGAGCAGGAAGGAACCTCAGCCACGTGGGACTGAATTCGGCGGACAAACCGAATGTACCCGGAAGTGGATGTACCCCTTAGAGTCTCGAGCAAGGCACATAGCCCAGTCCACACACTGATGTAGGCTTTGTGAGGCTTTGCCATAGAGAAACCATCCAACAGGACTGTGAGAGAGTGAAGTGCTGTTGTTTGAAGGTACTGAGCGTGGAGTTGTTACCGCAGCCATAGGAAACTATCACAGGGGAAAGCAGGCAGTGCTATCCATCGGGGAACTTGGAGACACAAAGGAGTAACTCATTTGGAAATGCTCAGAAATACATATCCATGTACTCTGAGACTCTGAGGACCCATTGGGTGGTGAGTGAATTTCCCTTCAAAATTAAAGAGACCATGTTTCCCCAAAAATAAGACCTAGCTGGACCATCAGCTCTCATGCGTCTTTTGGAGCAAAGAATTAATATAAGACCCAGTATTACATTATATTATATTATACTATACTATATTATATTATACCCGGTCTTATATTAAAATAAGAGTGGGTCTTATATTAACTTTTGCTCCAAAAGAAGCATTAGAACTGATGGTCCGGCTAGGTCTTATTTTAGGGAAACATGGGATTATTTACATATATAGAGGGACCATGTCTTACTAAGTCTCTGTGCCTTTTCAGCAAGCTATCACCCTGACTGACAAGGAATAATGTGCATATCATCAGCTTCACCGTTGTTGAAGGACAGACTTGTCTCATTAGCATACACCTAACCAATAATCCCCAGACACCATCTACAGGGCCTCAGCTAGGTGAGGGACGTTGCAGAGGAAAACGCATCTCTGATCATAAAGGTCATAAGTGCATGATTCCACATCTTCTCTACTTGATGGAGATGACCCAGAGGTGCAATAAAGGAGCCCACCTATTTGGGGGGCACCCCACTGGCAGCTCCAAGCACAGATCTTGAGTGACCCAGGGCAGCTCAGATCACCTGACCTGTTGATGAAATTTCTGTTCTGTTACAATGTAAAGAGTCACTGTCGGTCTAACTAACCCAGAGCTACACAGCAAGCTTCCCTGACTTCTGCACAACTCACCACAGTAGTGTTCCAAAATCACTGAAATAATTACTGTCTGTTTGTTTGGAGTGGTAAGTTGCTTTATGCCCTCATTTTATAGCCATCTTCTACTAACAGCCCCCCATTACCAGAACCACTGAGCACCACCCCAACACTGCTTGTGAGAATCGGTTCACATCACAAGGAAAATGAAGAGAGCCTATGAATCATCACATCCACTGGGGAGATTGCCCTGTTCTCGGAAATGCCTCTGGTCTCACAGAAGACGTTGGCAAAAGGACAAACCCGACTGGAGCTGTTTTCAAGCGTTATTTTTAGTAGGGTAATAGCAAAGAAATTGGAAAGAACAGGCAATTTGGAAGATACTACTTAGATCCCCCAGTTTGCTGATAAATGGCTGATAAATCATGGTGGGTTATGAAACCTCCTTTCATCATGTGAAACGTGAGGGCAATTGTACCATCATCATGAAATTGTTGTTGAGAATAAAATGAGGGGGCAAAAAGCAGGAGGAAAGATGTCCGGTGCCGCAAAGCTTTAGGAAATAGTATCTGTTAAAAGGAAAATTTAAAAGTAGCACTACTTAATAATAATAATAATAATAATAGATGAAAGCCCATTAAAATAACTACTGGGCATCTCTTTTCACCGGACAATATGCGAGAGTCACTAAAAATAACGATATACGTGAAATCTGATGGAGAAAGTGATGCTCAGAAAAATACAGCGATGCAGGGAGGAATGTAGCAGTAAGAAGTTTATGGAAGGACTGGAGGCAGTGGTAAGATTGATGGCTTAGATCAGCAAGCATCTTTCTAAAAACCCGTGCTGAGGAAGCACGTAGAAGGAACGACACTAAAACAGATGTACAGCATGATTCAAAACTCCCAGAATAATATAAAATGCCATATCCTTCAGAAAGGGAAAGTGGCGTATGATTCATTTTGCGAAAGGTCCCAGCCGAAGAAGGTAGGCTGTCTGCAGGCCTTGTTGGTCAAGCTTGACGCAAACTTTTGGAAGTGAATGTTGAGAGGGGGGAGAAAGGTGTTCAACAGAAAATGCAAGACCGTACACACAGATATAGCATCTCAGGGTCACGGTGCTTGTGTTGAATCAGGAAATATGATTTCCTGGGGAACGTGGTGGGCACCTGCTTGTCATTAAAATGGAAGATTCTGGAAACTCCATTGCTTGACATTCACCTCTGTTCTTCCCACAGAGGTTGCATATGCACACAGGAGAGTATTACTTGTGAATTCCCTATAACCAAGCGTTAATTTCTTCCCATGAAATAAGTCACATATAGACCACGTAAGGAAAAGGCAATTCCAAGGTGTTTTTGGTGGTCACCCAGCTCAGGCGACCCTGAACCTGGATAATTCCTTGTTGGGGGGGGGGGCTGTCCTGGGCATGACAGCATGTTGACAAGCATCCCTGCCCTGTCCCCTCCTTCAGTATACCCCCTGCAGTATACCCCACCTTCCATCGAGCTGTGACAATCAAACACGTCTCAAATCTTGACAAACTTCCTTGGTTGAGAACCACTGCCTACACCATTACACATCCATTTATCCACTTTACTTCTTTTAACTGAGTTTTCAAAAATGCACTTAAGCTTTATCGTAGGTATTGAACGCCAGGAGACAAGGGTTTCTACAATTCGTGCATGCCCTAAAGAAAAATGAAGTGAGCACGACACTACTGGACGTCAAGAATCAACTTAGTTCAGAGTGTTTCCCAACTATTACCTTTATGCAGAGTTCAATCAGGTAGAAAGCATATCACAGCAGAAAGAAGTGAGGGGAGACAGAGACTGGCTGACTTTTTATATGCACGACTAATAAAAATATGTATATAATTTGAACTTTAGGTGAGTGTCTCTGAGATGGAACTTGGGAAGAAGATATATAGATATCATGGATGAAAACATATCACTGAGCATTAGGCAAGGATTCAGAGGGACAAGGGGATGTACCAAGCATTCAAGGGAGGAGGTATGAAATATTAATACATGCAGGTTCATGAAAAGTTTGAAGAAAAAGGAAAGCTGAAATTCTTTGGAGGAACAAAGGTAGTTTCAAATGATTCTAGATGCTAGGAATACCTTGATATTTGGGATAGAGAACAGGGGGAAGAAGATATATAGTTGGATATAACGACATTCTGATGGAACATTTTTCAGAAGCTGATGGTATTTCCTATATATGTGTGTATATGCATATGTACACACATCTTTCTACATAAAATATACATGTATCATATACAAACACATGTGAGTGTTTGAGAATGTCACATAGGAAAGTCATACACATTTATCAGAAGAAAAAAAATTCTGAAAGAAGGTGTAGATGTCCTTTCTTTACGTACGTCCTGTCCTTAGAATGCAGATGTTTTCAGGATAACTTAAGCTGAAAATGGAAGAGTGACCCTGTAAACAGAAAATGAAATACACATGTAACTTAAATGCTTGTTAGGTAGAGAGAGACCAAAAAGAATTTGAAGGATATTTCCCAACTTTACAAGAATATTCAAGAACAGGTGGGCAAGAGTTGAACACCAGAATAAGTCAATGGGTGCATAATAACAGACATGAAAAATATTTAGTTGAAAATTCACTTTGAAAGGAAAGATATCTACCAACTGCATGCTTTATAAATTGTTATTTTCTGTGGGAATATGTTTTGCACAATTGATCATGCAAAAATAGCTTTCTATGGCTCAAAGAATGGAAGAGGCATGGATTATAAGACAAAATAAGAACGGTGTTCACAATTCATACTTAAGCATAACAAAAAGAAATAAAAAGGAATCGATAATTATAATTACACCCTTGACCTTTCGTATACAATGGAAATCATACTAAGATTATAAATAACGTACATCTCCGAATATCACATTAACTAATGTTTCTTAGGGGCGAGTAATGACCAATACGTTCTTTGGGGTGTCATCTTTCTATTTTAAGAGACAAATACAAGTTTATGTGAAGTTGTTTAATACTAAAGCTACTTTTTTTCCTGCAAGAGTCTGGATAAGTGAGTCTTCCGTAGGGTTCTCTTTATTCATCCCATCTCTCTAGCCTCCAACTGTCTTCCTTTTCCTTCAAGTCTGCTACCCTCTCCCATGGTATTTGCAGCTTCCATCTAGCACCTAATCCCAAAGCCAACGTCATCTAATTTAGGTTTCTGTTACAAGAGCACCTCTCTTCTAGTTTCAATTTCCGTTCTGGTTAGTTAATGCTGCGTAAGAAACCAACCCAACATGCGAGGCTTAAAACAGCATTTTATGGTTCTCTCTCATGCTTCTGTGGGTTGACTGGGTCTAACTGGTTAGTTCTCTCTTGAGATGTCCTGGGTTGTTAGCAAGAAGCTAGGGATGGAGTCATTTGATGGCTCAAGAGGGCGGGCTTCCCACGACGGTGCAGTCATGTGATTGGCAATTGATGTTGACCTACTGGGGGCACAGCTGAGGTTACTGATGGGAGCATGACACATGGCTGTTCCAGGTACCTTGAACTTCCTGCACTTTTATGTCTCAGTTCCAGGAGGGAGGGTGCCAAGAGCTAACGTTCCATGTGGCCTAAGCAGAAACTGCCATGACTTCTAATGATCCAATCCTGGAAGTCCCAGCACCTGACTTCCAGAACATTCTACTGGTAAAGAAAGCCACTGAGGCCAGCACAAGATGCAAAGGGAGAGGGTTTGGCCTCACTTCTGAGTTAGAACAGCAGCAGAACATTTGTGTTGACTTCTATCGCTCACACTCAGTATGTTACATCTATTTGCGCCCATGTGACGGTTCCAACAGCTGAGGGACTATAAGTACAATGCTACATTGAGAAAACCCTGCCTCTTGACTCAAAGAAACAAAACGTTGTGATCAATTAGGGATGGCTACCAGGTGCAAGAACAATCAACTGAACCGATCAATTGAAGACCCGGATTTATTCTAAAGTTATCCCTTTATAAACAGGGCAAGTTAGACTTTAGAGCAGGTGAGTGACTAGCCCTCATGCTGTCTGAAGTCACACGTCATATGTCACATTCCATACATTGTTGATCAAGAATACAGTCCAGACCTACACCAAGTAGTCACGTGTGTTACAACACAGCACACTAACCATACATTTCAACCAAGTTGCTGTTGAAATATTATGGATTAATTTATATAGCAGTAATAAGGACCGAAGTGGAATTTGACGTTCGTTCATGATTTTAAAAAGATGACACACAGTATCAGTATACACTAGCATCATCGCGTCACAGCTGTGGATGCGAATTTCACACATTAATTTAACTCAATTGCTGGAGTAGCACGAGGTAAGACAATTAAGTTCATGAATGCATCCTAGAAAAAGAGCTACACACCTCATTGCTGAATATCACTATGGTGACCTTCGAAGGACTCCCCTTGGGAAGCTGTGCACTGATGCCAGTGCCTAGTCCACCCTTCAAAGCAATGTTGGAACTCTTTTTCTGGAATGGCCATCAGAGCTGTCCTTGTATTACCGTTGGTGTCCTGAGTGTCATCAAAATTGTCTTCCTTTCAATATTTCCTTTATCTTCAGGTAAAGAAAGAAGTCACTGGGGGCCAGATCAGGTGAGTAGGGAGGGTGTTCCAATACAGTTACTTGTTTATTGGCTAAAAACTCCCTCACAGACAGTGCTGTGTGAACTGGTGCATTGTCGTGATGCAAGAGCCATGAATTGTTGGCGAAAAGTTCAGGTCATCTAACTTTTTCATGCAGCCTTTTCAGCACTTCTAAAGAGTAAAGTTGGTTAACTGTCCAATTGGTACAAATTCATAATGAATAATCCCTCTGATATCAAAAAAGGTTAGCAACACCGTTGCAACAAGTTCACAAACTTAATTGGCAGACCTCATATATGTGCAATGTTTTACGCTTTCCACTAGGCACGGTATATGGTACAAAGGTAATTCTGGAGCTTACAAGCAAAAACAGAAAAGCCAGATATACACCGGAGGGCAGAGGTATGGGGAATGAGAGGTAGAAATGCAGGGTGTTTGTAGGCTCAGTCCAGAAAACGTAGAATACAGAGAATAAAGAGACAGTGGTGTGAGAAGAAGCAAATGGCTTAGCAAGGAAAAGACCACTTGGAGTCTTGAAGACCACATGTAGGAATGAGTAGCTAATTATAAAGGGGATTCAAAGCTACAGATGAGTTTCAATCACGCATTGTTTAAAAGAACATGGGGTCTTTCTAGAAGGCCACTGATCTGGTTGGGTTGGAGGAAGGATGTCTTGGAATGAGTCAGGAGATTGTGGCTGAGGTATAAGTGACAAGGGTTGATGTACCAGGGTGGGCAGTGTTCAGACTCTAGTACCGTGCTTCCCAAAATGGCAGATGTATGTGGCTAGCGAGCATCTGAAATGTGACTTGTCCAAACTGAGATGCATTGTAATAAACTATCAAATATGTAGGGGAAAAAAACTTCAAAATATATTGTTAATAACGTCTCTATTATATGTTGAGCTCATAACATTTTGGAAATATTGGGATAAATTATTAAGATGAATCCACTAGTTTCTTTTTACTCTTTAATGTAGTTACTGCAAAATATAAAATGACTTGCAGTTCCTACAACATGTTTATGACCCATTGCTGCTCTGGAGGAAATGTGTGGGGTTCTTGGATGACTTGGTTTTCTGCTGTTTGCTGCAGTTTCCTGACATAAAGAAACAGGTTAATATGTGTCATTCAGTGTTGGTCTTTTTCCCAGAAATTTTTGCTAATAATATCTTCTTTATGAGGAGATAGAGGCGGAGAAGAAGGAAGGCTCTCGAGTTACTTGACGGACATGTGGATGGGAACACCAATTGGTGATGAATCAGTCCATGAAGGTGAGCGGCGGAGGGTGAGGGAGAAGTTCTGAAATTGATTACGCTTTTCAGTCATAGCGACCTTGAAACTTCTTGTCACAACATGAGCTATGGAAGCAACTGGGATGTTTTTGGATGTGCCTTCAATTCTGGCAAACTCTTCCCACCACGCTCAGGAGCGAGGAGGGAGAAGAAACAGCCCCTATCACCCCTATCACCACCATCACCACCACCACCACCACCTTGTAAGAAAGCTCAGATTGGCTGTGGTCTTCTATCAGTACTATCTTTCTCTTGTGTTCCTATCGGTGCAAATCACACTAAACTCAGCATCATAATCAACTTTACATAATCAGCATTTACCTACACCCAAAATAATTTCTTCCTTCTTTCTTTTCTTCCTCCCTTCCTTCTTTGCCTCCTTCCTTTCTTCCCTCCCTCCCTCCTTTCTTCTTCTTTTCTCCTTCACCTTCTCCCTCTCCCTCTCCCTTCCCTCTCTCTCAATAGTGACGTTTACAATGATTCAGGGTTTCGAACTAATTCATTTTGCGCTCACTCCACAGGAGCATTACCTGCTCCAATTCCAGGCACCAGGAATGTCATCTGTATTCATGGCTCAATAAAACAAGAATGTCCCCCCAGTCCGGGATCACACTGAGATCTGGCCCCTTTCCTTTTGTTTTTCTTCTCCTGAATCCTGAAGAAGTCACTTCATTCACTTTTTCTGACATTCGGGCAATTTGACAGTCAGATGGACCAAGAAAATTAGAAATACAGTTGTGTGTTCTACCTGATGGACAGAAAGGTGTTGAACTTCAGCAAATCAAGCCCTGCTCTTCCTACTCTGTGTTTTGGGACAGTGGGGGTGCAGACCAGCACATAATTTGGGGTGTTTACGGACTCCTCCACCCCTTCCAAATATTTCCTGTTAACAACAGAGCAAGCCTGCGAGTTAACTCATGAGAACCCAACACTGAACTTGGCAAGAGGAGTTTGATAGAGCAGTGAGGGATACCTCCTGATGGGAGAGGACTCTAGAGAGGACAGGAAGAGAGGAGTTGAGAGGGTGATTGGTGAGAATTCTTTAAAGAGGAGGAGACTGATGTCAGAGGAACAAAGAAATGGAGCCACAGTGTAACCGCAGAACCAGCTTAAACTGTCCTATGCTGTTTAACGAGATACTGAGCTGGTTTTCAGAGACAGCTGACCAAAACCACAAGTCACATGTGCAGAGGAGAGAACTGTGACATCCAGCTACACTCAGAACCAATGTCTCGCACCCCCCGCTCCCATCCCCAAGGAACCAAAGGACCAGGACACAATCAGACCTTGAACAGCAGACCCCTTTCAAAGGGGCTGCTGTCTAGAAAGGTACGGTGCTGAAACCGCTCACCATAAATGGCCCAGCTCCAAGGTCCTCCAATTAACATGTGCCCTACCAGGTTTCCCACTTACCTGTTTTCCCCAAACCACTAAAAACCCAGCCTGAACTCTGGATCAGGGAAACAGATTTGAGCAGTGCCTTCTGTCTCCTGCAAGTCGACTTAGCATTAAGAAAATCACTCTTTCCTTTCCCCAAAACCAGTGTCACTGTTTTGACTTCTGTGCATGTGGGAAGTGGACCCTTGTTTGGTACAGTGAGGTTCAGTATTTGCAAAGGGGATAAATTAGCCAATGTTTATGTGGTATCAGCTTTGTCCGCTGGATATGAAGACATAGAAGATGGAGGATTTGGGGGATGACAGTGGCAGCAATGTTTTTGAGGAGGTGTGAGGATGGGGTTTCCTACATAAGGTCATCTACAGTTGGGTCCCATTGCCTATTTTTGTGATTGTACTGTGCACGGATATGTGTGTCCACAAAACAGATGCCAGACAATTAATCATATTTTAGTGTAAGTTATTCCAATTCATCTGAAAACAACAAAATAAGAATGGTACCAAGGTGGACCTGTCAAAGTTCTCTGTTAAATGTATTTACTTATATTCCTTACATTGATTAAAGCCATCTATTTTAAGAAATTCGCTCCTGCCATTGAGGGCACTGCTGACAGGTCTGACTTCTCCGGGACAAGCAGGCAGGCTGGAAACTCAGGCAGGGGCTGATGTTGTAAACCTCAGGTAGAGTTCCTTCTTTTTGGGAGACCTGAGATTTGCTCGTAAGGCCTCAGCTCACTGAATGAGGCCCACCCATTACAGACAGAGATCTGCTTTACTTGAAGTGACCTGATTTCACATATTAACCACATTTGTAAGAGTCCCTACATAGCAACACCTAGATTAGTGTATGATTAAATAACCATGTACTATAGTCTAACCAAGGGTACCATACAATTGACCATCACACTGGATCAAAATGAAAATCCCATTCATATGTAAGTGCGCTGTCCCACCTTGGGTGCCTCTGGCAAATTAACTACCAATATTACATACAGGAATGCGTGCTGAGGGTCATCTTGAAGCGTGCCTTGCCATGCCACACATGCAAGCACAAAGACCACACCACACCCTACCCCTAAAGTAAAAGTGTATCAGCTCCACTCCCTGTATTTAATTTGCTTTGTGCCAATAGTAAGCTTCACAATGGGTGAAATATCAACGTGGCCTGTGTTTCTGCCAATAGGAGAACAGAGCAATGGAAGTCACCATGGTGTGTTGTAGAGATAGCACAAAGTCCCTGCCGCCCATCATGAGCTCCGGTTGGTGGTATTTCGGGAGGTCTCTTGGGTAAGTAAGGTAACTCTTTCACTACCAGGTAGGTATGAAAGCCCAATTGTTGGGGCATTGCCTCCAAGAGTCAGGTGAAACACATCATCATGTTCACTTCTTCTGGAATGAAAAATCGAGAGCTTTCTGTTGTCAATGAAATGTCCCCAGTTCTGACGGGCAGGCCACAATAGCACATTCCTCTTCATAGTTTGGAAATGTGATAGGAGTGATTCTCCTGCTGGGAGCCAGAGGGTGTCAGAAGGGACACTTGGAGTGTGTTTCACTGTATTGTTACCACCCAGGAGAGGAAGAGCCTTGAGGAGGCTGACGGCAGACAGCTGCCTGATGGCCTCACCCTTCCTCCACGGAATGTGAGTTGCAATGGAAGTGAAGATGTGTTTGTCAAAGGCCTGGGCCGTGGAGAGTCTCCAGTGCACACTGGCCATATGCGCCCAGCCTAATAAAGTTGTAATTTATGCCCACGCCACAAAGCCCGGAGCAGAGCAAAGGGTTGGCGTTTGGCCAGGGATTGCAGGCGATCAGGACAGCTGTTGTGAAATCGCAAATACTGAATGTCATTCTCGCCTCAATTATCGGAGAAAGTCAGCGAGAAAACCAAGTTTGAGGAAATGGCAAGGCGTTTAGGGACTAAAACTCAGCCTATAGTATTGCAATTCCTAGCTAACTATCTGCAATTGGATATCTCTCTCTCTCTCTCTCTCTCTCTCTCTCTCTCTCTCTCTCTCTCTCTCTGTCTCTTGGTGTCTCTTTCTCCTTACAAAGTTCTTCAACTGGCAGTTGCATTTCAAAGAAATAGCCACTGTCCATTCCTTGCTCAGAATCTAGCACTTCAAGGACATTTATGGATTATTTCTCCCCTCCCTCTGGCCCCTTCTTGTAATGTCTGTTTTCATTTTTAAATTGACACACGTGTAATTATCACACAGGGAGATCCCGCTTCAAACAATGTTACCATAACTGGGATCTTTTCCTTTCCATCGGCAGTTGAAATCACTCTATGAGATATTTTACCAGCAATTTTTTTTTAACCGTTAGAATGCCAGAACATAAATTACAGATGCTCTCAAATTGATGAAAGTGTTGATTAAATCAGATATTTTCAATATAAAATTATTCTAAAATAAAATCTACATACTTACAAAGGTGCACGTGACCCTTCCATTATCAGCTTGTTTTTTAAAATGTTTCCCAAACACAAATCCGTATGATCTAGCAACACCTCAGGGGTTAGCTCAAAATAACCAGATTGTGGTACAACAATCCATTTAACACCAGATGACAGTCCTGTATTTCCTTATCAGTAATTGATATAGAAATAGTTTGTTGATTTTAGACATAGCTGATGTGACAGGGAAGAAAACAAAGGTACCCATTATGAAGGAGAATTGCAAACCCCACTCTTTTACAGATGGATATTTCGACCTTGAGCTTCATCTAAAACATACCTAATCATAAAATATATATTCTTTAAGAAATGAAGTCTTTTCTGAGCCAGTAGGGAAAAAAAAAGATAATTTCTATGCACATAGGGAAAAAAATTTAGGCTCAGATTTAACATCTCAGAGGAAACAAGTCCAATCTGATAAAAACCAAGTCCCAAAGTTAGAATCAAAAGGCGCTCTGAAATAATAATATAACATAATATAATACAAAAGAGCCAAACAGTGATAAAAATAGAGCCAAATAGCTAATCAGAAAATTAACAAAATTTAAAAAGCACTATTCAAAAAAAAAAAAAAAAAAAAAGCACTATTCTTTCAGATATGTACGTTATAACGTCACCCTGGCCAATAAAACTGTGGTAAACTCTTGTTCCCAGTAAAACAGTCTTAAAAACCCGAAGTAGTTCAATATTTATTAAAGAAAAACAGAGGACTACAAAATTAAACAACAGACACCAAACCCTCTCTGAGGACAGACCTCCACACCACACAGTTCAAAGAGATTTAGGAAATGCTGGTTGCATAGTGTATCAAAGACACGAAAAGCACCCAGGAGGGGGAAAAAGAACAAATTGTAACCGTGTGCCTTTCAAATACTGTCAACATGTACCCTTTCCTGGATCTGATGAATAAAGTTTCCTGCAAACCTAGAAATCAAACTGGAGAAAACAGTACACATGATTGCTGGGTTTAAAATATCGATGTAATTGCCTGGGAGTGGAAATTTTAAAGATGACAGCACACAAGTTAAGAAGGATAAACTGGTGTTTATACCAGCAGACGTAACCGTGATACACACATGTTGGGTAAGTAATAATAGTGGAGAAGTTGAGTTGTGGTGTTCAGGGGAGGCTGCATACAAATTAAGACACTGCGTAGAAATTGAAAGGTTGAGGAAAATTAGCAGTGTTGGTACCGAATGTAGTTGCGTGAACCATGCAATCAAAGAATCAACCAAACTCTCCTCTTGTCTTTGATCATCTGAAATGTGCACTGTTGACTGCTGAGGGAACTAATATATTCGTGGACTGATTGGGAGATTATCGTCTATGGCACAGTTCAAAACCTCTCGTCACACAGGGGTGGCCCTGAGTGTTAACTGACTGATAACAATCTGAAGATATGGAAACAACCTAAGTGCCCATCGATAGATGGATGGATAAAGAAGAGGTGGTACCTATACACAATGGACTATTACTCTCCCACAAAAATGAAATGAAATGTGACCATTTGCGACAACGTGGATGGACCTAGAGGGTATCGTGCTGAGTGAAATAAGTCAGACAGAGAAAGACACAGACCATACGATGTCAATTATATGTGGAATCTAAGAATAAATGAACAGACAAAACAGAAATAGACGTATAGATACAGAGAACAAACTGATGGTTGCCAGATGGGAGAGGCTTTGGGGGGCTGGGTGAAAAGGGGAAGGGATTAAGAAGTACAAATTGGCAGTTACGAAATAATCACAAGTATATAACATACAGCACAGGGAATATAGTCAATAATATTGTAATAACTATGTAGATGCCAGGTGGGGACTAGACTAATTGGGAGGATTCACTTAATAAATTATGTAAAGGTCTAACCACTATGCTACACACCTGAAACTAATATAAAATAATATTGAATGTCAACCATAATTGAAAAAAAACAACACACACACAAAAGCACAAAACCAAAACCATCTGAAGCCACACAGGCAGGACACAGAGTTTTCCGTAAGGAGGTAGGGAAACGTTTCAAACAAGTGATACAATCCACTATGCATTGGTTTTAGATTGGTACAAGCTTAAACAGGACAAAATGTAGCTTGATTGTTTTACTTTGTTTTTGTTTGTTTCTGTATCTGAGAGACAATAGAACGGAAAGCTACCAGGGGCAGAAAAGCAGTGCCAGCTTTGCAATTCTATTATTGGCATTCCTTGTTAGTATTATGTTAAGACCTGAGAAAAGCTGGTGTGTGTGTGTGTGTGTGTGTGTGTGTGTGGAGAAGGTAGGGAGAGGCAAAGATTTAGAGAAAGAGAGTAACAGAGGGAGAGACAGAGATAGAAATAGAAACACACAGAAAGATGAGAGAGACAGAGAGACAGAGAGAGAGAGAGAGAGAGAGACAGACAGACAGACAGACAGACGGAGGGAGGGAGGGAGGGAGGGAGGGAGGGAGGAAAGGAGGGAGGGAGGGAAGTAAGTGAGATAAATCAATAATTTGTAAGGAAAAAAAAAAAAAGTCTGCTTTCTCATATATCCACAAGCCTCCTTCTAGAATCCTGGCTTTTAACAAACACCAGCTCCTGATAAAAAAAACCCAGTGTACTCTAGACGCACTTGCATTTTAATGTCCAAATAAATAATACATTAATATGTGCTTTACGACCCCTTCTGTGCACACCCTGCTTTCATGTGTTGCTTTCACTCCCCATCTTTATCAGCATAATTCCGGGGAGAAACTGAAGGCCAGAGGAAGCCGCAGATCCAGGGTTTATGAGGTTGTCACACAACGATGGTTCACTAACTCGCATATTTAACCTACATGCCTTTACACATACAATCAGTATCAAAGCCCCTACAGTAGACCCCCTTCCCTCCCTCCCTTTTTTTTTTTTTTTTGCTTAGGAATAAAATTGGTCATAATATGAAATATTCAAGTGTCCTTAATACCACACCCCTCCGGTGTCTCCCACGTGTACACCCAAGCAGCCATCGGTCAGCTGGGCCTGATTTCCAGATCCAGTTACTGGACCAAACAGAGATGGGTACCGGCGAAATAAAATCACAGATCTTGGTAACATTTCAGGAGTTAGAGAATTTAACTAGAGAGCCAGAATCACCCGCTGAACTACTAACAAAAAGGTAAGTGCGTGAGTCACAAGTCACGCCCAGGAAGAAAACCATTGCAACCACGATGACCCAGCACCAGTCGGTCACTTTGTTCACTAAGAATTTTCATGTGTAACTTCACTTTTATTAATTACGAGAGACAATTCCATAGGCAGATTTTCATCTTTCTAAAAGCGTTTAAGACCAAATTTCCCCCCATGATGGAGGGAAATAAAATGTTGGTTCCACCTTTTTGATTTTTTTATTTTAAATATGAGTTCCTTTTAAATGGTCTTCTCCTGGTTTCAATCACCCTTGGGCAATGAGACCTTTTTTTATACATTTAATATAGTGACAGTTTTGCTTTCCTTCCCACAAAAGAAAGCTTCTATTTAACCAATCTTGTATACTACATCTGAGAAATTCTCTCAAATTCAGGGTCTGTGGATAGCGGAGGGCATGAAGCAGTGTGGGAAAAAGTTGAGCTTTTCTACAGAAAGCACATACACTCATTTGACAAGGGCAATATTAATTCCAGTACTCTTACAGACTTCTGGACAAAAAAGTATACTATTAAATTTATCAGTGTGATTTTAAGTAGATATTGTCTTCCCCAAAATCATGGTTATTATCCATCCATCCATCCATCCATCCATCCATCCATCCATCCATCCATCCATCCATCCCTATATTCTATCTGCATCCATCCATCCATCCATCCATCCATCATCCATCCATCCATCCATCCATCCATCCATCCATCCATCCATCCTTCATCCATCCATCCATCCATCCATCCATCCATCCATCCATCAGTGGACTCTATAGCTTTTGCCATCACATCAAATGCTTGACATTATTAGCATAACCTTAAACATGCTTTTCCAAAATAATTCCACCTCCTAAACTTGTAATGGAACTTGAATATATGTACCATTTGGGCTCCTATTCCACAATGCTGTCTTCTTGTTCCCTAAACTGTCCCTGCAGTTCATTTTCTTCCTCTTCATTGGCCCACAGCAAATGCATGCAGCAATGCCCTATACAGAGAGAAGGTGGTGGAAAGCCAAGAGAGATACAACGTATTACAATTTTATGTAACCTTGCTGGTTTCCATTAGGCTTAGTCCCCGGGAAACCCCCAGGTCAAACTGTCAAGCTCCCTAAGCCAATCTGTTTGTGCACAATTCTTAGGCTCATGTGGGTAGGGAACAGTAACCCCTGAAAGCAGGAGGTGATAGTTAGCTATTTCTCCCTTCCCCCATGTGTCTCTTGAACTGTCACACATACAGATATTTATTGGACCCCTCCTAGCAGACACAAAACACAGTTGGGGTAAATCATTCTATAAACTTTCAAGAGGTCCAACCTCTCTCTGTCTTGTACTTCCTCTAACTCCCAAATCTCTGAGGACAGCACTAGGTTTTTCACTATCTGCTTACCTTCAACACATGGGTGTGGAGATTGTGCCTAAAATACCGGGGGTGCCAGAAAACTGTATACAAGTGGACGCTTTGGTCAACGTGGCTCAAACAGTAGTTCACCATCATCAGAAGTGTCTGGACGCTGACGGAAACCACTCTGACCACCTCTTGTCATTGCAGAAGTCAAATGTGACTTGTATTCATCTTTTGTTATCATTGTATATTGAGTATTACAATTTTAATAGTGTTTTCCTTTCTTAAATTGTGCATACATTTTTTTGGTACCCTCTGTAGTTCCACCAACCCACATATCTTGAATATCTTTAATTTCACCAATGAACGTTCATCTTGATAACTCATCAGGACATGACAAGTAATTCGTTTCATGAATACAACGCACTTCAGCTCAGTTGGAGACTCAGTTGGGTAGCTGAAAAAACTACGATGTGATTTTTCTGATGCAGGGCCAGCCAACCACTGGTGGAGTGTGGACACGTCCTTAACAAAATAATTGTATCCGCCGTTAAATAACTAGCATGTGCACAATATATTGTCTATGGTTTTTATATTTGTTTGTTTTCTCAGCTTCACTTTTAGCTTTATATATACTCTGTGTTTCACATCATAGAAACGACAGGCCATGAGACAAGAGTGGACAAAGAGAACATTCTGATCTTCCTTTAAAACCTAAACATGAAGTATTTCGAGGGTTGGGGCTCAAGGCCCTCAAGGAATGTTTCTGTTAGTTTCTTGGGGATTTGCTTGTTTTGTTATGATTTACATTTCTAGTGCCAGGCCCTGCCAAACTTGCATGAGAAAGGTCAGTATGCATCTTCTCGATAACAAAAGAGTTACCTATGGAGACCTGAGCTAACTACACTGTACGTCCAATTTATCCCAGTGACGTTATGAAGTGTCACCGAGATTGTGAGAGGACAGAGTCCTAATTAGCTTCTGCTTATTTACAGAATTCTCACAGCGTGTAAAAGTATAAGGAGGGTTTTCATTGTAATTTTGTCTGTAAATGCCCTCATGGGGAAATAGATTACGGTACATCCATGAAATTGACCATTATGCAATTTGTTTAAAAATGATTTACTTCTGTCAAGTTCCCTACTAAGATATAGGTTTTTCGTTAATAAGGCAAGTTACAGAGTTGTGTTGAATAATGATCGCAAGCTTGTGGAAAGACACTAAAAACAACCGTGTATACATGCATAAATGTGTACGGACATGTGGTGAAATAAATAGATGTCTGTGATTCAAGAAAGAACTGGAAAAAATATACAGAAAGTGATGGTGATGGAGCTTCACTGTCTATGTGAAACACTTTCATATTGTCTGAACATTTGAGGAGTGAATATATTGTGCGCGGATGTCTTAAAGCTCATAATCAAATAACGCCATACGGGAAGTTAGAAATAATACATTTTGGGAATATCAAAGGATGTCCCATTTTGATTGAGAATGGGGAAGAATTTATCTTCATTACACGCTTGTCTCTTACACATCACAGAAAAATAATATAAACTACGTGTGAGAAGCTTAACTTACCCTCTCCTATTAGTGCATTAACCAGCAGTCTTCCAAACACATGATTCCTCACACCAAAATAATCACAAAATGAGGGATAAAGGAAAAGTTACAGGTAAAACCGCATCTCAGGAAGGGGGGTTTTAGAAAGCAAGAGTATATTCCTTTTTTTAAAAAAAAATGGTATTATTTCTTATCCTTCCTCACCAGGTTCCATCTCAGCTTTGTCTATGGTCCAACAATTGGTTCATAATTTACCATAAATGCTCTATCAAGTGTGTCTATTGTATGTTTTACAATATCATTTGAAAACCACTTTCTTCTGAAAATGCTTAAATTGTTCACATTACTATTTAATATCAGACTTTAGGAGGTAGATATGATGATATACGAATGTACAATAACACTGTAGTATCTTCTATGTGAAGATAAAGGAAAATTTTGAGTAATGATATTTGTAACAAGAGGCTGTCTTTTAGAACCTAACAGGTATTTTAGTAGACTTGTAATAATGGAAATGAAAAGCTTTTGAAGCTTTCCACAGAAACCCGTTGTCTCTCCTTTGAAAGAAGTTCTTATTTCAGTAAATTATAAAAACTCCTTCAGAGTCTCAACTTTGTTTTCAATAGGTGTAGCTATGCCTTCGTAGACAGGTTAAATTCTTGAATTTCAAATTCACGTGCATACAAAACTTATTACATGCTGGGCGACTATCAAAATCTGTATTTTAACACCACACACAACCCTTTCAGAACTAAAAGCGAGAATGTTAACGTGTTTTATATTAGGTTCCATGACATTTTCTGGAATATTCAATTCCAGAAAAGTCAGCACAGCCATTTACATAAGACCCAGGAGTTTAAAAAGGAGAAAAGCTAATTCTGATTTACTGAAATGTCAATGCCAACTTGAAATCCTATTAAGACTGCGAAGAGAACTTCTTCTCCATGAATACTGGAAAACATGAGTCATTTCCAACTTGAAACACGTTTTTATAGTTTTTGTGAGCCTCTGAGTTTATCTTGAGGAGGATTTATCACCGGAAAGTCTTACGAGATAAAGAAAAAAATGTGTTATGTGGAACTGCTGGAAGGCAGTATTTAAGAAGGGGCTCATTTCAATTAGGAATGCCTGCATGGAAGCACAACACTTCTCCAAGACATGGGATAAGCCAAGCAAAGAGAAACATGAAAGGTTCACTTTCATTTCATACCATGACACCCTCTACCTGCTTCCTCTTCCGTTTTACACCAGGCCACCCTGTCTCCAGGTCCCCATGAAGATAAATCAAAAGCTCGTTTTTGTCTGGAGTTTTAGGAGGTGAGTTTCCAAACAATAAGATGGACAGAGATCATGCTGAGTCAATAAAATAATCCGAACTATTTGATAGTAAGTATTTATATATGTTTTCTTAGAAAAGAAAATCAGAGCAATAAATTGGATTAGAATACTGCCTGATGTTGGGGTACCAGACCCTCTATGCAAAGTACATGCAGATTAGATAGGTCACTGGAGGCAACACCTCATAAGGTAGGTAGCACCAGGGTCATTGCTTTAGAAAAGGAGCAGAATATGCCACTCCAAAATAGGTTGTTGGGCACATGGATTGTTTTGATAAAGCAGGAGACAGTGGAGTTCTGCAAACAGAGAAGATGGTACCCTTTTGTGAGGGGCATTTACGTTTATACGGGAAATCTCCATTTGTAAGGGTGTCTCCCTCTCTGTACCAGGAAGGGAAGGGTGATGCCAAATCACAAGAAAGTTTTACCAGTGCGGAAGGCAGTGACTTAAATTTGCAAAAAATAACCATATTCTTGTTTACCTTAATGTTGCTTGTCACCTCCCCGTAACTGGCCTCCCCCACACCCATCTCTTTGCCTTCAGCTGAAGATTATATTTAAGTCTCAATTCTAAGCCACCTGTTGCAGTTATGAATTTTTCCCTGGGTATCTCCCACGTACACATGAAGTGTGCATGTTAAGAAACTTCTGTTTGTTTTCCTCTTGTTAATTTTTTTTTACAAGGCCCCCAGCCAGTGACATAGAAGAGTAAAGAAAAAATTATCACACACTCACATTAAGACTCACGGGAGCAAGTTCTGAGATATTGGGTAACTGTGCCAAGATCACATAAAGTCAGAGATGAGACTTATAGCAATGCTAACACCACACTTTTGCCAATACATTATGAGAAAGTGAAATATCACTACATACGTGTGTTTTTTCCATAAGAATAACACAGGTAAAGCAAACTTCATAGAACCAAAAACATAATTGAGTGTATTTTAATTGAAGCAGTAGATGAGTTTTTATATTTTGCATAGCTTCCCTCTAATGCCTCCTTATATCTTTAATAAATACCTTACAAACGAAATTAAGGGGGATTTTATCTAAAGACCAATACAAGTAACTGCCTTTAATATTCATGCCACGGGATTACTAGGGAAATGGAAAAGCCACCTACCTGCACTTAGCCTCTCAACTCTGCTCACGAAGCAAACAGGAAAGAGACCCAGGCCACTGGACTTTGTGGATATATTCTCTTCTGTAATCTTTGACTATTGGAATCTAAACACAATTTGTGAGACCCTGCACACATACCACCACTTCCATGAAAGCTTAATCTAGCATAATACCCAGGAATGGACTATTGCTTCAGACTATCTTTACTGCTGTCCCTCATCATTCATTCTTTGTACGTTTTTCATTATAATGTAGTGTTATTTCCTGATGACTCTATGTGGGCAAACCCTACCTGGGGCCTGGGAGTGCAGGAAGGGGATCAAAAATTCAGAGACGGTTTCAGAGTGTTGGGAATATTGGACTCAGACCTTGAGAAAGATGTAAAGACTGGACTCAGTCAGGAGTCGGGTTATGAGTGTACAGAGACTGGGCTGGGCATACAACGGTCCATGAGAAAAAATCCCTACCCTGGAGGGATCCTTAATATAAAGGGCTGGTAGCACACGTTTGGCTACTGCAAATATACAACATACCGAAAGATAAACTGAAGCATATTCAAAACTTGAAGAGTTCACCTGAGCAAAAATTGATCTGAATCGGGCAGCATCTGATCTGACAGACAGAAGGGAGCTCTGAGAAGCTGTACAAAGAAAAAGTGTTAAAGGCAGAAGAAAACAAGAACAAAGGAGGTACAGTGGCAAAACAGCGGGTGGTTGTTGCAAAGTTACTTTCTTTTAGGGAATGACAGGGGTTTATCTGGTGAATGTCCTAACTAGTCCTGATCAGGTCATTCCTGACGGACGGGTTTAAAATTCCATTTCTGGGAGAGCTGAAAACGTAATTACGTGAAGACGCAGGTTGGTGACATGAGCTCATCCTAAAGCAGCTCCATTTTGGGTCTGTTGTCTTGTTTTTGACAAACATAAATTCTTAAGATAAGTTACTGAAATGGCAGTCATTATGCTGTGGACATAGACCAGTACAATTTATTTGTGTCCTAGGTATTCTAAAAAAGATTAAAAAGAAAGTAAGAACTGGCTGCCACTTGAGGAAGGAGAAGATTAAACTGGCAAATTAGGGCCTCCCAAAAAGAATGCAGTCTGGCCATTGTTTTTTTATTTGAGATGAGGGTCTTTTCTGTTAAAAGCTAAGATGACACATAGAGCTGTACTAACGCTATGCACTTTGAAAAGAATTTTCTAGATAAGGTCTTCAGTACTGATAGCTAAAATATATAAAAATATGAGAATTTCCCTATTTATGAAATTATTATCTAATATATGTGAACACCAAATAGACCTAAGTCAGTTATATGCAGCTGCATTATCCAGACCATGAGGGGCATGAATACACGTTGAGTTGAAGAGCTGGGCATGGATTTGCTGAAACATCTCGTAAGAACGTCCTATGTAACTGCTATTGATTCTTTGTGTCGCCCCTAAAATTCATCTTTGACACCTATTCCCCAGCGCATGTTGCTCATGAGCCAACCAGCCTATGGTGTTCTGTTACAGCCGCCTGAACAGAGTAAGATTCTAACAGGATGGGGGTGCATCGAGGGATAGAAACAACAATAATGATGTATACGAGGTCTGACAAGGAAATTCGTAAATGTGTTGCACCGCTGGTGCTCACCTTTTCTGATATCAGAGGGAGGATTCATTATGAATTTGTACCAACTGGACAAACAGGTAACCAAGTGTACTATTTGGAAGTGCTGAAAAGGTTGCATGAAAAAGTTAGACGACCTGAACTTTTCGCCAACAATTCATGGCTCTTGCATCATGACAATGCACCAGCTCACACAGTACTGACTGTGAGGGAGTTTTTAGCCAATAAACAAACAACTGTATTGCAACACCCTCCCTGCTCACCTTTTCTGGCCCCCAGTGACTTCCTTCTTTACCTGAAGATAAAGGAAATATAGAAAGAAAGACATTTGGATGACATTCAGGACATCAAGGGAAATACGACGACAGCTCTGATGGCCATTCCAGAAAAAGAGTTTCAAAATTGCTTTGAAGGGTGGACTAGGCACTGGTGTAGGTGCACAGCTTCCCAAGGGGAGTACTTCTAAGGTGACCGTAGTGATACTCAGCAATGAGGTATGCAGCACTTTTTCTAGGGTGAGTTTGCAGACTTCATTGTCTGACCTCGTATGCATAAATGGCGCAGGCATGACTGTTCCCAATGGGGCTCGGTTCCTCTGTGAATCCTCCGAGGAACTCTGTGGAATGCACTCAGAGTTGTCCCCGGCCCCACAGGAAGGAGGCTGAGCGAGCCATTTCCCCACCCATACTTGTGGTTGAAAGCCACTCCTGCACCCCGCGGGTGTTATTTTCACTGCACTTCTGGGTGGTGCCCCTTATGGCATGGTTCTCAATCGCTTCAGGGCTTCAGAGCGAGCACCAACCACAAAGAACGACCAGGTGGCATCCATTTCTTGTTGCCAGGACCATGGTGGACGGCAGTGTTGGAGCTGCCCACTGGGGGGCGCTGAAAGCAGAGCAATGAGGGGTAGGACACCAAGCTTGTCTGTCACACTCCTCTGGTAGGTGCTCTTGCATTAGACAAGTGATACAGTGGAAGCCGGGACAGGGCAAGTCACTGACCCAAGTTAACACTTTTAGTAAGTGAGGCAACCTCCTTTCAAAGAGAGGGTTCTACAACGCCAAGCGGCACTGACCTCTTAGTAGGCAAACGCGCAGTCAGTGGGTAGGCACTTTAGATAGTGTCACTCAGTTTGAATGGCAGGGAAAAGTCTCTGTGTTGCCCAGACTCCATACAAATATCCAAGACGCAGCTCTTACTACCTGGGTGACCAGACTTCAGTTTAAAGTTTGTTTTCAGTTAATAAAATGGAATGCCTCGTTGGCTACAAGGAGCCCTGTGGGGAAAGCGTCCCAGTATAAACAAAAAGAAGACACATGCCAGGATCCCTCGCAAATGTTATTGATCTCTGATCCACTTCTCCACAAAACCTGAAACGTTATGGCTTTCAAATATTCTTTATGGTGAAAAAAAAACAAAACAGCATCCAGCAACATTTGTTCGTCGGAGCTCTCGAAAGGGTAAAATGTGGCATGTACTTTACTTTTATTGTTCTTTTCACTATGTTGTCACACAATGATACAGACAGTTGGGAAAGTCAAGAAACGGGCTTTGAGTGTGAATAATATGCTGAGTCATACGTGAGCTTAACTCAAATATTAATCCACACTTAGTACATGAATCTACTCACACAGCTTAACTTTTCAGGGCATACGTTGTTGCTTCTTTACAAGGCTGTTCTGTTTCTGTGCCTCACAGCTCTTGAAAATTCACAGAGAGAGCAGGATGTATATTACAATATGTAAATATTATACTTAGTGTATAAGTGGGATAGCAGATAAGTATGTTATGCTTTAGAAAACTGAGAAGTGGTGATTCACCATATACCACATTGGTCCGTAATTGATAATAGATAAACATACTTAAAACCAAATAAATACAAATGCCTACATGCCTTAAGGTCACATTTAAATATACTCTTCAAAGGTGCTTTTGCGTGTGGGCAAAAGAGATAAAAGCACACCTATAAATAAAATTTTAAATTTGAAATAACCGCTTTGAAATAGTTTCAATGGATAAAATAGAGTACACGTTATTTAATGAAATGTCAAGGTTCGGCTATTTTTCCACAATGCCAGCTAAAGTCACTTGGGAAATTGGCCATGGCACCAACTGGCTATTAGGAAAGACTGTTGTAAAAATGTGATTACTTAAAACGTGGAGGGAAAAGGCAGCGTTGTATTGATAATAAAGCCGGAAAGCGGATGAAAAAGCTGTAGCATCAGTTACATTTTTCACTCTTTCCATAGAGAACGCAGTGTCACTGCACATTTCTCCTCAGACCCTAAATACAGCAAGGTGACGCTGGGAACGCTGTGACAATCCCTGACAAGCCACTGATAAATTCAGTGTGTTGTCTGAGAAAAAGTTAGGGAGGACGTCAGCTGACAGAATGAGGCCGCGTTATCACGGCGGGGAGAGTTTAGATACCACTGACGAAGGCTGAGTGGGACGCCATCGAGGTCTCACGTTTGTGCCCTTCTTAGTGCTTTGTGCCAGGACAAAATGCTCATTTGTACAGCAAACATATTGAGGACTTATTTAAAAATATTCCCAAACTGGTGATAGCCGGTAGAACTCTCTCTAAATCGTCATCATGCAGCTCCTTTAAAAAAGACAACAACAAAAAAAACTGCACCCTCTAAGAGTGATGATACACTTTATAAAAGCAATGACAGGTAGAAGTAGGTAGCCTAGGAGAAAGGCGTTCTGTCCGTCTTTTCCCTTTGTGTTCTAACCCCCGCTCCCCTTTATTTTTTTTTCCTGTGTATGTTCCTGTAGCAACATGTCAAAAGCTCCAAGACCAAAAGCTAGGGAAGGCTGAAGAAATTCAGAAAGCAGCTGAGTCATTCCACTCCCCTTCTCCTTGTGGGCACGAAAGCCCTTTGTCACTGTTTCGCTCAGGGGAGTTGAAGCTCATAGCTGGGAAAGTGGTTCTGGAAAGAACGTTTATCATCATCATTAACAATCGGTATCAGCTGTGCCACGTCTGGGTGACTCACTTGGGATGGAAGCCAGGCGCACAGACGGGCTCCCCCTTTTTCAAGGCTCAGAAACACAGGCAAAGAATGGCGCTTGGAGGACCCCCCACGCCCGAGACTACCCCTGTAAGCATTTAAGTGTCAGCTTACTTCCTGAGAAGCCCAGGTACTGAATGATGTGTGATTTACAGACTGACCCTGCCTCCGTCACACAACAGCCATGACCCTCCCTTTACCTGTACAACTCCTGGATTTTACAGCCCTGGGATCTGAGTCCCAGCCTGGGTTGGACGACAGGGAGCATTTCATCCCGAGTTTCCTAGCAGATTACAGAAATACACTGACGGCTGTGCCTCCCCTCAGACTAAGCGAGCTGACTCTCGGGGAGCAGAAGCCACAAGCTAAGTGGCTGATCAACTTTTTTTCCCCTCAATGAAGGCATCAATGGATCATCAAAAAGGAAACTTGAAAAAAATCCCTCCTGGTATTTTTATTATGTGTCTCGGCTTACTGTGTTTTTCTATTCAGACGTCACATTGTTTTCAGAAAGGGAACTACTGACACTCTAAACCAGGGGGTGTCCAAACTGCTGCCCACGATCCATTGTTAATTGGCCCACAGCAAATTCAAAAACTATATTTAGTTTACTTAAATAAACCAGGTGAGGCAATACGTACTTCACCTCGAGTGAGTGGCCTGGCTGTTTGTGTATTTTACCGCATATGGCCCTTAGTGAAAAACATTGAAAAAAGTTTGGACACCCCTGGTCTAAGTGGATGTTAAGGCAGAACAGATGCTTCGTGGGAGCTTGACTTTTCTCCGCACCTCCTCCATCAAAGTGTATGGTTTTCAAGTGACCTCGTGTTACTTTCAATTTGCCTGCATGTACTAATACCTTCTTGATTTTGTTTGAACCAATTGGATCTGGTTGTGTTGTCTTCAATGGTGATGGGGGTCAGGAAATGCTACCCCCAAATATGGCACCTTGGCATGCTGACTATGAGGGCTGACAGTTAAGTTTACGAAGTTGTTGCAATGCTGTTGCTAACCTTTTTTGATATCACAGGGATTATTCATTAAGAATTTGTACCAACTGGAGAAACAGGTAACCATGTTTACTATTTGAAAGTGCGGAAAAGGCTGCGTGAAAAAATTAGGCAACCTGAACTTTTCCCCAACAATTCATGGCTCTTGCATCACGACAATGCACCAGCTCACAGGGCACTGTCTGTGAGGGAGTTTTTAGCCAGTAAACAAATAACTGCATTGGAACACCCTCCCTACTCACGTGATCTGGCCCCCAATGACTTCTTTCTTTACCCAAAGATAAAGGAAATATTGAAAGGAAGACATTTTGATGACATTCAGGACATCAAGGGTAATACGACGACAGCTCTGATGGCCATTCCAGAGAAAGAGTTCCAAAATTGCTTTGAAGGGTGGACTAGGTGCTGGTGTCAGTGCACAGCTTCCCAAGGGGAGTCCTTGGAAGGTGACTGTAGTGATATCCAGCAATGAGGCATGGAGCACTTTTTCTAGGATGCATTCGCAAAGGTAAATGTCTGACCTCGTATTTTAAGCTGAAGGAGTTTGAGGAAACGGCAGAAGCAGGAAGCTCATTCTGACCTCCTCCCATTGCTCTTTCTCCTTGACGCAGGTCATAAGCCCCTCATGTGTGAGGTGCCCTCTCTATACCCAGAGGAAAGGAACATCCTTACATCTGAAGACAAGGTGACTCTGAAAAAAAATCGTAACCAACCGGTGTTGCTAACTGTGCCCCAGGTGACCACTCACTCTGTGTTCACTCTTCCTCACCTGTCCTATTCCTCCACGACTGCCCACTCTTTATCCAAACCAGCTCAGGTCCAACTGTTTCTTCGGGTTTTTATTTCCTTATGAAGGCTTCCATGTCACATAAAACTTACGCGCAATAAATCTGGGTGCTTTTCTCCTCTCAATCTGTCTTTATTATTTTAATTTTCAAACCCAGCCAGAGGCCCCCAGAGGGTCATGGGAAACATTCTCCTCCCCGACAACTGGGAGTACGTTGTGTGTATATTTCCAGTTTATCTACAATTTCAACACATTTGAAAAGAAAACCCACCATTGGAAAGAATTCATGCATCTGAGTGATTATAAGAGTCCATGAATAGTTTATGAAATGTGGGTTCCCCACAACCGACCAAGCACAGTTTGTATCTTTTAAAATATGTATTTTTAATGGCTAAATTGTTCTGGACCTTTTATGGTCCAATCCCTGAGACGCGGAGGCACTTAGAAGCCACACCAGATGTGCCATTCTTGATTTAGCAGGATCACTACCACGGCACCATGCCAGGCAGACGCTCACGCACATGATTTTTACAGATGCCCACGGTTTAACGGATTGTTCACCTCAGGCCATTCCCCAGCTCCATCCATCCATCCACCTCCTGCCTCCAGAACGAGCGTGGCCACTGGTGTTACGTGAGCAGCATGATTGAGAAGGAAAATTAATCATCGGTCTTAGACTCCTTTCCAAGTAACAATATATAGATTCTGGGAGAAGCTTTGCCTTCTACCGGTCTCAAGAGGTATACCTTCTTCACTCCAGAAATCAAAGCATTTTCTACTAGAGACTCTAGCACATTCATTCATTGGTGTCTCTGCAGTCTTTTACATATAATTCATTGTGGACCATCTTTCTAGGCTATCAATGACCATCTTATTTTGTCCCTCAAGCAATTGATACAATCCTGTCTCTTCTTTAAGATCCTTTTTCCTTTTCTCCTCTGGATCTAATAGGAAAATGCCTTCAGTTCTATCGTAAGAAATGCACTATTCTTACCTCCCAAGTTAAATTGCATGACAAATTTGTGTCTGATAATGTGTGTCTAGGAGCTGCTGCATTCAACTGTAACTTATAAGCCTTAGAAGGCAGGGCTATAGCATAACTCAATTCTCAATCAATATAATTGGCAATAATTCGGACGATGATGATGGGGGACATTTTGACATTAAAGGCTTGCACTTGAAGAATTTTCATAGGGCAGAGGACCACAGACCTAGTTCAATTCAAATCTTCTTCCGACATGGAAAACCTCTCTGCACCATCATGACCATTATCTGTCCGGCTGCTGACCAAGCACTTCCAGGGGTAGAAAAATCCCTGTATCTTGAGGAAGCCCAGCCCATGGCCGCAGAGCTCCACGAGAAGAAATAATTAATAGTTACTGCGAATATTACTTATTAGAAGCAATGAATAGAAACAAAATTTATTATTATTAGAAATAAGTATGGGAGACCTCGCTCTCTCAATTAATGGGTGAGTAATGCATAATTCTGCTGCTTGCCTAGCTCCCTGAATCGCTGGTGCCTACACATTTGAGCTGTATGTCTCATTCACCAGATCTGAACGTCTCAGCAGAGAAATGTTACCCTTTTTCAGGTGACGAATACCAGGGCTGGACAACCACCTCTTCTTGCAAGCCATCGTCCATGGGACCAGCCCCAGGAGAACGCAGTAAGTGAGACTCCCATCATTGCCTGAGTCTGCTTTTCGCACCCCAGCTGCTGAGCTCTGGGCGCATGTTCCAGGAGCCCAGCAAAGTGGTAAGGAATCACGGCCACCGCGTCTGAACAAAAGCCTGACACTGCATTTGCAATGATCTGCGATGATTTACAATGGCTCCCTTTCACACCAGCTACAAGAAAACGGCAGCCATGGGTGTGAATCACAGCCTCCTCAAGTTGCTCAAGTTGCAACAGACCCTACCGACCAAAGATAAGGCCCCGTAATTTTCACTTCTGAGAAATGCTTGCAGAAGGGAGAAATGCTTGAGTGGAGCACCTAGAAAGAGCACAGGGAGTGACGCAAACATTATGTCCTGTCAGTCACAGTTTCCTCAATGGCACGCGCCTTTTGGTGAAGGGATGATGACACACTTCTCGGGTCCATTGCATCTCAGCTGCCCACATCCTCATTCAGGCACGATTTGTACAATAACCATCAATAGACTTTGTGGAAATTAAGACAGAATTGGGTTTTAAACACAGTCTGCCTGGTGTAGTTGCACAATCTGTTCTACTCTGGGTCAGACGGTGTGTGTGTGTGTGTGTGTGTGTGTGTGTGTGTGTGTGTGACCGTATTATCTCATCCTATTTACCTGATAAATGACAAAGGGTTCAGGATTGAGACACAAACTACCAAATGAGGAATGATTTGGAATATGCATCCCATTTATCATATTGAACTAACTAAGGAAAACAATGCCCAAAGTTACTCACTCTGTGCCTCCCCAAACTTTGTGATTTTGCATTTACTCCTTGAAACTGGCGTTTGGAGATTCATTGCCTCCAATTATTCCTCCTATACTAAGAAACAAAAGATTAGTCACTAAAAGTGTAACAATAAGCTCACTGTAGCTAAAGAGTAATCCTTTACTAACTATATAAAACTAAACAAAAACAACTTGGCAAATATTAACATTAATGCAAAATTAATAAAGTTAATGTAGAATTTAGTGAACTGTGACTACAGCCCATATAATTTAATTTTTATTGAATTTATTGGGGTGATATTGGTTAGTTCAATTACATAGGTTCCGAGTGTACAATTCTATAGTACATCCTCTGTATGTTGTATTGTGTGTTTGCCACCCAGTCAATACTGCCCACATAAAAGAAAAGAAAAAAACACACAAAACTTGGCAAAGTATTACGTAATATTAACATAAAATTAATAAAGTTAATGTAGCAGTTAGTCCATTGGGTCTACTGCCCATTCGAGGAACACTTGAATACATGATTCTTATTTTTTCGGAAGTCCACACATACACAAATGGGCAATGTCCCAAAAAGAAATGCAAGTACCTACAAGGAATCCTCAGTCTGTGTGGGTGATGACATCCACAGGTGGCTGTCGGGGGTAAGGGTAAGAAACATACAAAATCTCTCTGCTGCCTGAGAGACTGCGGAAGTGTTCACTTTAGGTAACCATGTCAACAAGTGCTTCTAACTTCCTGCAGTGATTTGTGTCTCTCCCCACTGTGACATCACATAGCAGGGAAGGTAAGCAGAGGAAAAGAAAACTTTAGCCAAAGGAAAGCCTTGTGAAGAGAGCAGGATGGCTTGTGAGCTGGCCGGGGAAGAAGAAAGGATCCGTGCAGGACAGCACCGCCATGTGTGGAGTTAAGCTGTGACTCCAAGAGAGTACGATGCATGATTTTTGAGGTATGATTTTAATCCCCATGGCAACTGGCAGCCATGGCTGGGAGGTGAAGGAAGATGAAGAAAGCAGAACTGGTTCAGAGTATCAGCTCTGTGCTTATAACCTGTAATCTTGCACAGGCAACTAGATATTTCTGAACCTCAGACTCCTCATTTGTAAAATTATACTATATCTCAAAGTACGTTTATAAGAATCACATAAAACACTGCTAGTTGAAAATCCTTAGAACACTGTAAAATTGACCATCAGTAGGAGGTGGAATTGTTTTTAAGAGTAAATGCCACAAACCAAAAGGACGTAAAATGATTTTTACTTAGTTCTTTGTAAAGTAGGAATTTATAGGAATGTCAGCTATCACAACCCCTGAACAAGAGATCCCGTATTCAGCATATATGAAAATGATTGGGTTTCAAATATATAAAGAGCTCCCACAAACCAATAAGAGAAAGTTCAATTACATTATGAAAAATGAGCCAAGATATATGATCAACAGAAAGTGAGACCGAAATGGATTTTAAAGTCATACAAAATACACAAATTAAAAATGATTATTGATCTACTGGCTGACGACGATTCACCAGACCATGGTTCACAAGCCAACTCTTGTGTGCCACCCGCTTTTGTAAATAAAGATTTATTGGCACAGAGCCATACCTGTTCGTTTACAAATCATCTATGGCTGCCATCACACTGTAGTGGCAGACATGAACAGCTGGGACAGAAACCATATGGCCCACAAGTCTAAAATATTTACAGAAAGTTTGCTGACGGGATAGACACAAGTTACATATTTTATGATACCTCGTGTTGGCAAGAATACCCAAGATGCACTTTGACAGGTTGTGGTTAGAAGCCAAATTGGTTAAACCTTTTAAACTCAACATTCCAACATCTATATCCCTTTAAAATTTGGTACAAAATCTAACCCCTACTCAAAGATGCAGGAAGGCTGTTTTTACTGCACCATGTTTTATAGCCAGTGTTTGTAAACAACCCAAATGCCCATTGGTAGTAGGCTAGTCAGTTACATGACGACCATATGCCAGAGTCTCACGTAGCCTTTCTGAAAAGCAGGTAGTTCATGTATCAAAATAGGCAATAGCACTTTTATCTTAAGTGGGAGAAGAAAGATGTAAGTGATGGCGTATTGCGCAGGCATTTCAATGCTGTTTTGACCCAGCCATCTCGGGAAGGACCCTCTAGACAAAAGGGAAAAGTGGTGGCTTCTGGGAGAAACGAGGGAAAGGTATGTTTGGGTGCAGGCCAATGGTTTCCTGCATGGTTTCTGTGATGCTGGATTTCTTACTCAAGGCACAATTACGTTTTCAGAAATAAAAACAAACACCAGATTTGGTTAAATGAAGGGTAGCTCAGGTCTGGCTGCCTGAAACATATTTGGGGAGGCAACAGAAGGGGCAGGTTTGAAAAACAGTCCATAAAAGAAAGTCTAGTTAGTGTTGCACCCAGTGCCATGAAATGGGTGAACTGAGGAGGGATGATAGTTGAGGAGACTCAAGGGAAAGCAAAGAAGGATGAACGAGAAACCATGAATTTAAAGAAAGAATGAACACAAGAGTCCTCTCCTTTCCAAAATCACATCAACTGTTGTAATGACAAATTTGAAATTATTTTGAAGGATACAGTGCATGGAGAGTTAAAACAATGAAGCTGAGTAGATGTCACTTTAAGTTCATCGGAGGAGCAAAGGTGTGTTTGTAGGGACAGACCACCAATGAATCAAAATTCCTTGAAAGACTGTGAGGATGTTGTACAAAATGGATTTATTGTAATTTAATAAAAGGTGCAGGAGCCACTCCATTCTACATGAACCATCTTGGGTAGACTCAACGTTACGTAGTGGTTTAGGAAGATTAAGTATCTTTCTAGTTTTCTATCCTACAAATTGCTTGACAAAGGATAAAGATCATTGTATGTTAGAAGCAAAATCCCATTATTTTCTATTTTCAGCTGAACCTTTATATTTTTCATGTTTTTTTTTTTTTATTATTATTAGGACAAGACTCCAACCAAAGCAACAAGAACCTCCTAACTGCAGAGTCCCTCTCTGTTTCCCCTTCCTTCCTCTTAATGCTCAAACCACCCATGCACAAAGCCGACTCCAGCCACTGCTCATTAAACCCACAACTGAAATGTCCGTTTTGGGAAGAAGGTCTGTTGGCAAAAGAAAGAGAGATTGGCAACTGAAAACTCCAGTAAACACAAAGGAGCATCCACGGATTATTGTGCAACTACAAAGCAAGCGCTTCTCCTGGGAGGTCTCCTCCCTGAGGTTAATAATTACAGTGTTTTCAACAAACATGGATTCTATTTTTGTGGTGCTACATTTTAAATTGCAAACACATGAAAGTATCCTTTGCATAGACTCAAACTGATAGTCTTCCCTATTAAAAAGGCCAGCACATTCAGACTAAAAGATCAAAACTGTGAATGAAGGTTTAAGGCTGAGGTAGGAATCTTCTAGCAAAATTCATGAACACTAGAAAGATATATTTTGCTTAGCATAATAATCTCAAGTCAGGAACCATATGATTTCACTGATATGTGGGATATAAAACTGAAAGCAACAAAGGAACAAGACAAACAAGTGAGAAACAAAAACTCATAGACACAGACAACAGTTTAGTGGTTACCAGAGGGTAAAGGGGGGAGGGGGGTGGTAGATGAGGGTAAAGGGGATCAAATATATGGTGATGGAAGGAGAACTGACTCTGGGCGGTGAACACACAATGTGGTATATATTATAGATGATGTAATACAGAATTGTACACATGAAACCTATGTAACTTTACTAACAGTTGTCACCCCAATGAACTTTAATTTAAAAAACAGAAGATATAAAGATTGGAGTTCTTTGTAACTAATGGAACTTTTTATTGCCAATCTACTTGCTTCCTGCTGTGAAATCACTTAACTCATTCTTTTGAGAGGGAGTGAAATACAGTGAATATCCTTACCCTTTTGTTAATGTGTTTTTCTGCTCTTCTCGCTCTCAAAACTAATAAATGGATAAAACAGGCCCCTTTACTCAAAACAAAACAAAGCAAAACAAAAAAACAACAAAACAAAACAAAAAAACTCCACTGGTTCAAAAAGCAAAAAAACAAAGAAACAAACAAAAAAAATGGGCCCCTCTCTTGGCTGGTTTGCTTGTATAAGAACATTTAAACACGGAAGAAAGCACCTCCAACCTCAACACTCTATTTTAGACTTCAGAAATGATTTTGTTTTTGAAGATCATTCGTGGGATGAAGGTAGTTCATTCTAAGCCTTCACAGCCTTTCAGAAACGTAAAGAAATATCGTAAAATCTGTTTATGCTCCCTCGTTCTCTGCTTATGGAGAAACAGGACAGAAAGCTATGATTGTGTGTTCTTCTCATGATAATCATAGAGAGATGGACAATTTCATAAATCTCCTCATGTTTTCCCCACTTGCCTGTGGCATTCAAATATTTAAAAAGTATGTTCAATTGCATTGCCTCACGTCTTTCTCATGACTGTGAAGACTATTAGTAAACAAACCTCTGAATCCCTCTCACTTAGATACCTAAAACTGTATTTCCAAACAAAATTCAACACACAACTCATACTATAACACAGTATGTTACATGCTATTTTGTGTATGACTTTTAAAAATGCTAATAAAATAGAAAATGTGATGGGGAAAATTAATTGCATTTTGGGGGTGCACCCCAGGGTCAGTATTTAAGAATATTTATCTCTAGTTGAATAGACTCTCTTTACATTGTTTTAACCGTTCACATTATATCATTTTAGGTTAGAAATAACCACTTGTCCAAAGTAATTTTTGTCACATAAAAAAACAGTATACATCCTTTCATTGAAGCTGCACAGTTTCCGGTCTCCCCTCGGACATCTGATAACATCTGGAGAAATTTTTGATTTTAACAACTGGGGGAAGAAGGGGTATGCTGGTGCAACTCACACCTAGTGGGTGGAGGCGAGGGACATGGCTTATTATCCATCAGGGCAGAGGACACCCCCAACTGCGGAGAATGATCCAGCCCCAAATACCAACAGCACCAAGGTGAAACCCGACCTCAGGTTTATGTAGATGTTGTTCAAAAATCCTGGAACACCAGGCACAATCTTTTCATCGCCGCACAAAGTAATACGACTCTTTTGTATTTCAAGTATCACCGTGCTTTCGGTGACTGCCCACAGAGGGGCTGAGATGGACTCACCGAGATCCACTGGAAGGCCACCGAATTCTACTTTGTACCACGCACCTTGCTGCCGCCGGCTTTAAGATAGCCTTGCTCCCTCATCATGGGTCCCAGGCACCTTCTCTTGAAGACTCATCTCTAGACAGACACCTGGTTCTTAGTCCGTTCACGTTGCTAAAACCGAACATCATAGACTGGGTGGCTTAGACGCAACATGTCATTTCTCACAGTTCTAAACGTTGGAAATTCAAGATCAAGCCACCAGCTAATGTGGTGTCTGGAGAGAGCCTGCTTTCTGGTTCATAGACAGCCATCTTCTGGCTGTGTCCTCACATAAAAGGGACACGAGAGATCTCTGGGGTCTCTGTTATAAGGGCACTCATCCCACTGATGAGGGCTCCACCTTCGAAAGGCCCCACCTCCTAATACCATTACATTGGGGATCAGGAGTCAACATATGATTGGAGGGGACATAGAAACATCCCATGGATACCTGGTGAGGTGCAATTGCGTGAACCAGATGCTCTGTAGATATCTACCAAAAGATACCCACCCAGGTCATAAACAGGCCCTTAGGAAATACACGCTGGGTTGAAGAGGAATCATTTTCAAAGACAGACAACGCTAGTTACAAAATTCTATGTAGTAGACTCTTTTGTTTTTTTCCCAAGAATATTTTAGCTAATGAAAATTTACTGATTCAACTAACCTTGTTTTTAACCCACTTGGAGAGCACATGCTTACCTTATTTCTTCTAATCAACTCTCTTTAAAAAGAAAACAAAAAAAAACTAGTACAAAAAAAGAAAAAAACCCACGGTGACATTGAGTCAGCCATACTGAGTGCCCTGTCTAATTTATCTGTTAGACATGTCATTAGCCAGAATTAATTAATAGGCAAAACAGACATTTCACAAAAGTCTATCAATTATGTTTAGTTTATAGAGTGTTAGTTCCTTTTTGCTGTTTAGGGCAAATGAATATCTTAATATTGAGTCACTCATATGTGTTCTCACGAAAAGGGAAGTGTCCCACCTTTGCTTTTGTCTCATTAATGTCTCTCAGTGATAGCACACTTTTCACTGCACAAACCATGCACATACTTGTATTTGTCACATTTATCAACCACACAGTTTATATTCATATACCAAAGTACCTTTCTGTGATGGATTGGAAATACAAGGAGAACAACCAAACAGAAAACCTAATTATCCATGACAGATGGTTGAGAAGTGTTGTGCTGAGACTTTCCTGAGAAACACGAACATTTTGAAATGTTCCCCTTCTAAAGTACTTACCTTTCTCCGAGACTCTCCATTCCTCTTCTTCCTGCCTTTCATTGATCCTGCTTTTCATTGAAAAATTGATGGACGGCTCAACTCTTGCTCCATCGAGTTTACAAGGTGTAGATGTTTGTGTGTGTGTGCACGTTTTGTGTTGGTGTCACTTCTGCTGAATTGAAATTCACTGCTATAGAAGCACACTGAGACATTTAAACATTGGTTTGCATTAAGAGCAAGGCAATGGAATTTTGAAAGGAGTCCGAGGAGAGTCAAATATTCAAAGCGATCAATATAAAAGCCTGATGTGCATTCCTAGAAAAATATGTTAATTTTAACATCCTAAGAAATTTTAATTTGGGCATAAAATATACCATTATTTTTTTACACTGTGCCTGGATTTCAAACAAATTCACTGCTAGGGGACTGATCAGTATAGATCTATAATCAAAAGGACTATTATTTTTTGAGTAATTCATATATGCAAAGTAGCTTGTTAGGTCCTTACCAGGCATTGTCTAATTTATTTCTCACAGTAACCCTGCTAAGTAGCTATTATTATTGCCATGTGATACACTTAATTCAGACATACTTGTGAACAGCTGGCAATAACTCCGTCATTAATCTTTAAGGTCAATCATCTTACATAACATTATGCAAATGTAAATGAGAGCATTTTGATGAGAAAAATTTGAATATCTGAATTCTAAATGAAACATTGGCTTTAGTGATTTCTACTTAGAACACTCATGCATTTATTTCCAAAATGGTGTTTAATCATGCATTTTACAATATCAAACACTCTTAAATAAACAAAACTCGCCAAACTCATTATTTCCCAGGAAACACTCAAAGACTGATTGAATAGTTTAAAGAAACTTGTGAAAAACCAGGAGTATGACTCAGTGTTTCCCAGAGAAATGTTAATAACAATACCTTCTCATCCATAACTCTAGCAGTAACATAAATCCTAATTAAAATTCTAGTTACATATGCTGTCTTGTTAAACGATGATGAACTGTCTGAAATTCCTTTGAAGTCTACGTTGTTAGGAATAAGATTGCTTCTTTAATGCCTGGAAAATAACATAGTAATTCTCTGAATTCTAAACTACGTACTCCTAGGAGAATATAGGTCTAATAAAGCATTTTGCATTTTCTCTATAAACTGCTATCTCCTACCTTTCCATTTGTGTCAAAACGAGAATGAATCCGACACCTGTATCTTGCAGTAATAAAGCAGGAAATGCAAACCAACCCTCTTACTGAGAACAAATTAAAACCTGCATGATTTTTTAAAATTTTAAAACAAAATTCAATGCTAAAACTCACTCTTCGAGATTACAACACCAAAAATGATGAGAAAGTGACGTTTTTAGGTAGGTAGGCCAGGAGGACCCCACACGTAAAGCAGCTTTTGCCCTATTTTCCATTTTGCAAGGAACTGTTACATTAGGGGGGAATTGCACACCTCTATGGAAGGGGTGCAATTTCATAAATTCCCTCTAATATTTCTCTCTCCCCATTGGTTTCACCCATAAGACAGTAAAGAGAAAAAGTAAATTCAGGCTTGCAGGAACCAGTAGCCCACCTCCACAACATCTAAACCATTCAGACAACAGCAGGTCTTGAAGGATGAACCAACCAGGTATCGTAATGTCCGCAGGATGATTACTATAAACATTTTCTCTTTAAATACCATTACCCATTCATAAAGATGACCCAGCACATAAAGAAGGAAACAATCAGTCACTGGTAAGACTCAGCAGAAATAATAGTCACTAGAAAGACACCAAATTAAGATAGTGTAATGCTCAGACATATATAATAATCCCTTTTTTTTTTTTTTTTTTTGAAGAATGTTCAAAGGACTTTTAACAATTGAAAATGTCTGCAAGGAATAATAACTATTTAGAAAGGGGGCGGGGGGGGGGGGGTATTCATCATAGAAGACCAAACAGAAATTCTAGATCAGAGGATTAGAGGAATAAAAAAAGATTAAACTAATGACTCAGGTTAAGGGTGGATTAGATAAAGCTGAAGAGAACATGAATGAATTTATTTTCGAGGTGAGAAGAAACTCTCCAGAATATGTCATGGAAAGGGAAAAAAAAAAAAAAGAGAGAACATAGAAAGAAGGGTTAAGAGACAGAGAAAACAAAATGAGAATTTGTAAAATATATTTAATCAGAATACTCAGGACATGAAGCTATTATTAGTCAATAAGATCAACAACCAAAAAAGAGAAACAGATCCATGGGTGATTGAGATAATGCCAAGGTAACAAGCAAACTTTAAAATAACTAGGAGGAATATATACAAGAAAATATAAAATTGAGAACATAAAAAACATAGAAGTTATAAGAAATAACAAATTCATTCTAGAAGAAAATATGTAACAAAATTAAGAACTTAACGAATGGGTTTAACCACACATTAGATACAGAAGAAGAAAGAATTAGTGAAGTAGAATATAGGTTGGGAGAAAAAGTAATTCAGAAAGAGGCCTGAAAATTGGATAAAAATACAAATGAAAGGATAAAGATAGGGTCACAGGGATACATTCTGAGCTACATGCAAATAGATTACCTATTGAAGACAAGAAAGAAAACCCACAACTGTGCTATTTAAAGAGGTCTGAACTTAAGAAAAAACACCATTGCCAAAGTTGAAAGTGATTAAAGAATTCTAAGATAAATTTAAAGAATACACTATCTACTTGTAGCACAGTAAAACTGCAGAAACTCAAAGGCAAACAATGCTAAAAGTACCCACGGCATTGATATCTAGACCATGTATTATTTTCCATGTAGTAATTCTTAAACTGACAGTAACAATGGAATGTAGAGAACAGGACAATGATTTCTTTGATGGCTGAATGGAACCAACAGCAAATTGAAATTCAGCAAGAATATTCTTCAAGAGGAGGGTATCATAAAGACATTTTCAGACAAGCTAACTGAGGTTTTCAACAGCTCATATGCTCTGAAAATTTATTTTCGATCCTCATTAAATGTTTTTAGGAGGATGATCACAGATGAAGACACAGGTACAAGAAGTAAGGAAGAACAGCTGAAGTGATATACCTGGGGGAATCAAATTAACGCTGACTAAATTAAATACACAGAAATGTTTCACATGAGATTCCTAGAAAACACATAAAAAATCTAATGGCAGCAATAACAGGTATGTTAGATGGAGGAATATGCAGTTAACATACTAATTAGGTGGTATTTTCAGAGAAGTGGCAATTGTATTAATTAAAATTAGTCATTCTATTAAGGATCCATATTGTAATTTCTAGAAATCTCCATGATAAAATGTTTTAAAATCTAATATAGCAGGGGAAGGAGAACCTAAGGAATGGAATGATTTCTGATTCACAGAAAAGCAAGAAAAGAGGAAAAACTACTTCTATAGAAGTAGAAGATATAAACACAAATATCTCAAAAATTAAATGTAAACTGCAGTAGCTGGACAGTTAAAAGCTGAGCTTATCAAACCCCAATATATGTTACATACAAAAGACACAGTCGAAAATTGAGTCAGCAGAAAGTCTAGAAGAAAAACATGGAAAGGATACACAACAGAATTACTAAAAAACTATAACAATATCAAGCCAAAGAGACATTAAAGCATAAAAAACTCACAGAAATAGAGGATCAATTAATTAGGATAAGAAATTCAATTTGCCACAAAGTAATGAAAAGTCTAACTATTATCCACTACAATGATAAGAGCCTCAAATGCACAAAAATTTTACAAAAATATAGAGATGAGAAAATCTACAACCACATGGGAAAATTTAAAAGGCTTATTTTAGTAACAGGCAGAATATACAAACTATCAAAAAATATAGAGTACGTGGATGACACAATTCAGCAACTTGGGTTATTGGATGTATATGGACTATTGCAATCCAGTACAGCAAAATAAATACTTCTCACCAGGATGCAAACCCGTTGACAAGAAATGAACAAAATAAACGATGCAACTAGAAGAAAAGGCAAATATATTTGGACATAAAATAATCCCCTCTGCAAAATTCACGAGTCAGATAAAAACTCATAATAGAAAGTACAAAAGATTTTATCTGTACATAAACAAAGTATCTCTTCCCCAGTTGGTGGAACGTATTCCAAGAGCAAAAGTTATGGGTTTATATTGACACATTAGAAAATGAGGATATTTGAAAATCGATAAAACAGGTTCCTATTTCAAGAAGACAGTAAAACAACAATACGATTAATTAGAAGGAAATAATAACAGTATACACAGTGCTTAATGAAAAAATTAAATCAATATATACTAGAGTGAAGAATAAAAGCAAATATTGGTTTGTTGGGAAGTATCATCAAAGAGATAAACTACTGAGTTCTACTGATAAAATGAATAAAAAACAGAACACCATTCATTATATGCTTGCGGACATGAAAAGAAAAAAGAATTATTTATGAAGTAATCCCCCTGCACTGTACACCTGGAACTAATAAAAAAATAATATTGAATGTCAACTATAATTAAATACATATGTAGTTGTGGGAGGTAATGTACAGCAGAGGGAATAGAGTCAATGGTATTATAAAAACTATGTACAGTGTCAGATGGGTAGTAGACTTATTTGGGTGACCACTGTGAGATGTGAATGTCTAATCACTATGCTGTTTTGTACACCTGAAGCTAATAATAAAAAAGATTGAATTATTAACTTCTGTATTTTGATAACTGAAAATTTAACAGAAGTGGAAATACTAGGAAAACATAAGATAACGAAAGTAACTCAAGAATAAATATTTAAGAGATCGAATCGGAGTGAAAACTCACACCATAAAGGAGACTCAGTGCAGAAATGGGTGTGCTAATCAGTATTAGAAACATTATGGAACAAATAGTCTCAATCTTAAATTCTTCAAGTGTGCACAGAAAAGGATGACAATACATAGACTAAAAAATTGATGAGCCAAGTCACTCATGACCAATATTCAGCAACATACGAGAACCATAAAAATAAACCATGACCAAGTTGGTTTCACCCTAACGTATCAAGTTGTATTAACATTAGAATAAATACATTCTATTTTATATATTATGTAGAGATACATAGATAAATATCAAAGAAAGTTAATACAGTAACAGTAAAAAATAAGATGACCAACTCATCACAACTAGAAAAACAATGAGAATAAAATGCTATATCCATATAGAAAAATTTTCGTGAATGAAGATTTTAGTGAACTAGGGATAGAAGGAAATTTCCCTCTTCAATAAAAGTTCTCAAGCAAGACAAACAAATAAAGGCACAAAAACTCATAGACACAGACAATTGTTTAGTGGTTACCAGAGGGTAGATGGGGAAGGGGGTGGTAGATGAACGTAAAAGGGATCAAATATATGGTGATGGAAGGAGAACTGACTCTGGGTGATGAACACACAATGTGATATATAGATGAGGTAATACAGAATTGTACACCTGAATCCTATATAATTTTACTAACAATTGTCACACCAATAAACTTTAACTGAGGGGAAAAAAAACAAAAACACTTTTGGTGGTAGATAGCATCCTGAATTGGTTAAATGTTGGAAACTGTCTTTAGAGCCAGAAGCAAAAAGAAAAGAAATGCCCAGATCTTTGTTTTGACCTGGCCTTGTACTGGAGGCCTTATGACGACATAAGGTGAGAAAAATAAACAAAAATAAAATAAAGATGGAACAGGAAATATCGAAATTGTTTTGACTCATAGGTGGTATAAACATGTAGGTAGAAAATCCCAAATAATAAGAGAATTTAATGTGTTTGAGGGTTTTAAAATTAATAGTAAATGAACAAGTAACGTTTTTTATATTCCAGCAAAAACAGTAAGAAAACGAAGATTTAAAAAGATAAACATTACTACAGCTCTGAAAATATCAATTCCTACAAATCAATTAAACAAAATGTATATAAGATCTTTATTCAGAACACTGTAAAATATTACTGTGGAAAAATTTTAAAAATACTTACATATGTGCTAAAGATATGCCATTTTTGTGAATAGGTCTGTTCAATATCGAAAAACGTCCAATAAGTCTCATCTGGCCAAGAGATTAATTAAATTCTTAATTAGAAATCAGATATTTATTTATTTGTTTTCCAGGGGGAGACTCTGAAGTTCATTAAAAAATACCAACTTTCAAAAATTGCCAAGATTCTCTTTAAAAAGAATAAGGAGAGAAAACTTGGTATAGCATACATTTTGATTATAAAATATAATGATTAAAAAAATAAGATATGGTACAGTGATAAAGTAACCAATAGAACTGTAGAGAGACGAGAAAATTTTTTTCACTAAATGGTATTGTGATGCTTAATTATCTACACGGAAAAATAAATTGTGCCCATTACTCACACAACACAAAAATAGCAACTCCATGTAGATTTTTAATATCAAAGGCCAAAAGCAGTTTTTCTGAAGATACTATCGAGAGATACACTCATCTCTTTGGTTAGGGAAAGATTAACTCCAAAAGCACTAATCCTAAAGCAAAATATTGGAAAATCAGTAAACTAAATTTAAGAACTTTAGCTCATGAAAGGAAACCATTAAAGACAGTGAAATGCAAGCCACAGAATAGAGAATATTTGCAAAACATATCATTGTTGAAGCACTCTGAACAAAATAATCAGTAAGAAAATGATACAGAACCCAATAGAAAAAACAATAAAAATGATAGACAACCCGATAGAAAAACAAAAGAAAGACACTTTATCAAACAGGAAATACAAATGGTGAATAGCGGACATTTGGTCCTGTCTAAAACATACACTGAGAAACCATTCCCAGGTTCAAACAGCCCATGATATTTATTTATACATTTCGTTTACAGGATTAATACATAAAAAAAATACTATCATGAATCAAATGTGTGACTGGACATCTTGGACAGGACCAAGTATGACCAAATGTCAAGGACCTTTTGGCATGGATCAAATGTGTCCACACTTGGACAGGACCAAATATCCTGCAAGGACAAATGGTCAACAGATTTGTGTAAATGCCCCAATCTCAAGGAACAACAAATTAAAAAGCCCTGTGAGTTTCCACGTAAACCCATTAGATTGGGGAAAAAAGATATAAAATTCCGATACCGCCAAATGTTGGTGCAGATTTCACTCTGCTGCTGAAAACATGTATTCCCATATTGGAACACAGCTCAGCTTACTAAAACTAGAGCTGAGAATTTAAACCAGCAATTCCATAATGAGTATATGCCTCAGAAAACCCAGGCTTATGAGAAACGAGAATGTATTTTCAAGAACTGTTATAACAGGCAAGTTTGTATATATAATTAAGGCTGGAAATAATACACGTATCTATTAAGAATAAAATGGACAAATACATTCTGATAGATCCACGCAGTGGAATACTATACAAAAGTTAAAATGGGTGGAACAGATTTACATAAAGCAGCACATCCGGACTTTACACACACACAGAGAGAGAGAGAGAGAGAGAGAGAGAGAGAGAGAGAGAGAGAGAAATGAACTCATAGATACAGAGAACAAACTGATGGTTGCCAGGTGGGAGGAGAGTTGGCGGGCTGGGTGAAAAAGGTGAAGGGATTAAGAAGTACAGATTGGTAGTTACAAAATAGTCACAGGGATGTAAAATGCAGCACAGAGAATATATTATACTCAGTAGTACTGAAAAAACTATGTACAGTGTCAGATAAGTACTAGACTTGTCAGGGTGATCACTTCCTAAATTATATAAATGTCTAACCACTATGCTGTACACCTGAAACTAATATAATATTGAATGTCAACTGTAACTGAAAATTTAAAAATAAAACACAGTTGGGCATGAAAAAAGCACATAAGGAAATAATGGAAAGTTCCAATTATGTATAGTCCCCAAAGAAGTAAAATTTAACTATGGGATTTGGGGATGCCTATATCGGTGGGGGGAAAAAAACCCATAAAGGAAACAAGGAAGTAATTTGCATAAAAGTCTGAATAATGGCTGTCACCTGGGTGAGGAAGGCTATGGGACAGGCATGGTCAGGTGTTACCATGACGATGGTGACATTCTATTTCTTGCTGTGATTGGTGAGGACGGGAATATGGGATGTGTTGTTTTCCCATTGCCCTGAACACGGATGCGGCACGACCTCTTCCTTCTGTGTGTTACATTTCCAGCAGAGTTGTTCTATTTTTAAGTTAGTGTAAAAGTAACTGCAGCCTAACCGTTGACCGGTTCACTTCGTGTATCTATTGTATTACATCATATGGCCCCATGATTTGTAGCTTCTGGCGGACGCCTTTCAAGTGTCCATCTTGCCCTTGAAAATACCATCAGAAACAGGGCCCCATCACTGAAGAGATAGTCACGCTTATGAGGAAAATGTCATGTGGCCACTCTGTCCCCGCCTCCTAGATAATCAGGAAAATCACTCGGAAGCCACAGTTAACCTACTAGTCCCCTTAGGCACCCCTCATTTGCCCTCTTTCCTACAAGACCAACAGTTGACTCACAGCCTCGAATCCACTCATTGCCATATGTCCAACTGTGCAAACGGACTGTCTGTTCTTACAGCCATGTGCATACTCACTTCTATAGCTTACGTGACAGGTTTTATTTTTTTTCTGATTGCATGTCTGCGTGTACAATAATTTATTAGGACTCGCTAAAGGTCTACAGCATTGCTACTGTATCTTGAGCAATTTATCCAGCCACATGAAATATTCAGTTATGTCTACGAACACAGGCTTATAGGATTTTTAACTATTCAAAGGCTCTTTGGGAGAAAAAAAAAGATCTGATTTAATAAAAAGCAGATTGACTAGTTTTGGACACTGAGCAGTTATCTTTAGTGGTTATTGGCGACTGTGGAATCAGACTAAATTACTTTGCAGGTGTAGTGAACAGTCGGGAACCATTTCATTCCAACGGGCTAGTAAAAGGTGAGCATCCAAAATGAGCATTCTAAAAATAAGCATGGTGAGAGCAGTAGCTCCAAACCAATGCCATCTTTCAGTCAATTTAGAAAGCTGCATGTGTGGCACGGAGGTTGCCCAAAGCGGTTGGATTGTCTCGTTTTCATGTGCCTTGAGAGTTCGCCGAATCCAGCTTATATGTATTCACAGCTGTATCTTGTTTTTGAATTAAAACCGCATTGTACACGGTGGTCACTGACCTTACTCCACAGAACGTTGGCTGTTTCCAAATATAAATTGCTTAGGGACTAAGAACCGCATCATAGCAAAATACTGAAAATAAATTAGTACGGGCTCTGTAGCCATGTAAAATGAGCAAGAAACACAAAAATCTCAAGCAACCTTACTTTACTGCAACTAGCATCTTGCGTCTGACGTGACTGACTTGTATATAATCGTGTACTGTAGGGGTATATAATTTCTGACATGGTTGATACCTTATATGAGCCTAATTATGGACGAGTCAGCACTCACAGACCTTCAATATTTTACTAGTAGTTATTAAAATATTTCCCAAGTTACATCCTCTTTCAGTAGGTGAACGGATATATAGCCTGTGGTCCATACAATGAAATATCATTCACCTTTTTCACCCAGCGCCATAAAGAATATAGTCAGTAATGTGGTAATGACTATGTGAGGTGGGTCCTAGACTAATGGGAGGGATCGCTGCATAAATTATATAAATGTCTTACCACTACCCTGTGCACCCGAAACTAATATAAAATAATATTGAATGTCAACTGTAACTGAAAAAGATTTTTAAAAGTTAAACAAACAGAAATATCATTCAGCACCAAATGAAGTGGGCTATCGAGCCAGGAAGGGACGTGGAGGAAAAGCAAATGCATGTTACTAAGTGCAAGAAGCCCATCTGAAAAGGCTTCATACTGTGTGACATTCTGAAAAGGCAAAACGACGGAGACCGTAAAAATACCAGTGGTTGCCTGGGGTCAGGAAGGAGGAGGGATAACACGCAGAACGCAGACGATGCCACTACAGTGATGGACACATGTCACGATGCGTTTTTCAAAACACACAGAACGTACGACAGCAAGAGTGAGCCCTCATGGAAACCACGGACTTTGGATGATGCTGATGGACAGTGTCAGTTCATGCTTGGTTAAGAAATGTCCCGCTCTGGTGAGAGATCATGAGAATGAGAGACCATACCTGTGGGCTGGGGGTGTGTGTGGGAAATCTCTGTACCTGTTTCTCAAAGGCGTCATACATGTGCAACTAGTCGAGAACTATTAAGTCTTAAAACAAACAAACAACTGAACACCAGACTTTCACTAAATAGAGATCCGAAGGAAACAAACACAAATCTCAAATAATCCCTGAAAATACATTCAATATTATCAGGATGAGAGAAAACGGTGCCTTTATCACACAGTGATGTCACAAAAAAAAGACCCCTGAAAAGGTCTTTAATTTTTTTAAAATGTAAGAAATAAAACTGTATTTTGACTTTAAAATTTCATAAAAGTTTAAAAATTAAAACATATACTAACTGGAATTAACAATTAAACAGAAAATTAATTTCTTAGAAGTAATGTAAAAAATAAAGAAGATAAAAATAGGTGAGGAAGTTGGAAAAATAATTAAATATCTGACTTCTAGAGTTCGGAAGATTTTTCAAAGATGAGACCATAAAAAAAAACAGATAAGAAGAAATTGCCATGAAAAATAAATAAATCAGAAAATATCCCCAAACCATAGGAAACGAGTGTCTAAATGGAGAAGGCATGTCTAGCACCAAAAAACAACAACAAAAAAACGCATGCCTAGACACACCACACTAAAATGTCTGCATATTAGATAATTAAGGCAAAGACTAAATGTTTTGAAAAAGAAAAGCTAAGCACAACTTAACAACGGTCAGTTATGTACGAAGGAAGAGAATCACGATCCGAATTATAAATAAAAGCAAGACAAGACAGTGAACATATTCAGTCTGACTTTCAGGCATTTGCTATTTCAGCCACTTCTTTTACTGAACAAATGTTTGCCGAAGATCAAGTTGGTTAAAGACAATAGACATAATTAGAAGCAAATCTATAGCGGTGTTGGGTGTGATGGGGGCGGGGTAGGGTCGGGCTGGGGGAACCTTTGGCTAATAAGGCACCTGGTATTGGCTGAGCTGGAATTAGGTACACCTCTGGCCAGGTAATAATGGCCCCACAAGCACACGGCTTGCAGAGCATGTTCAGGACTAAAACTCAACCTCTCTTGTTGCCTTAGGCTCCTGCGTTTGCACAGCACACAAACTGTACAACTGTAGGTGTTTGCAGGTGTGTGTGTGCACGCATACACGTGCACTCTATTATTTTGAATTGCAAGAAGAGTGACTTGATTTGGGTTGCAGCGTATTTTCCCTACCACCGAAACAGCAAGTCTGAGATGGGTTGCAACGAGGACACACAGCAACAGGGCAGTTCTAGAGTCAGAAGACGTGGCCCAGAATTGGGGGATGACATATGTGACCATCGTCTTTCTCCCTGTGAGACTGGTACCTGTTTGAGGGTGCATCCAGAATTGAGTGCAGGGAGAAGTAAGAAGAAAGTAGAAACGGTTACTTATTGATTCGTTTCTTTTTCAAGGGACCAATATCAGGTGAGATCTTAGGAGTTACCTGCTGTCTGTACCTGTCGTGGCTTAATCAATATAAACATGGTGGAACCCTGTATCTCACAGGCCAGAAAAGTGAGGGGACATGGAGAACTCTATCTCAACTTCTGATTTCCTCTTCATTCCTAGAAGGCTAGACAGACCTGCATCCCTGTGGTGCTGGCAGCTGACCCCATACTTTCGGTTTCCAGGCTGCTCTGTTCAGTGATGAACAAGACGGAAATAGAGCAGGTGATGGCTGAAATCTCCTGGTCTAGAAACCCATGAGGGAAGAAGGTCTCGTCCTCGGGATGCCACATTCAGAGGAAGACACAAAGATTATACCCGTCAGTGCTAATGAGTAAATGAGTGTGAACGATGGCAGCCATTGATTAAAACCCCCGAGAAGGATGGAATATCTCATGCCTGATAGTTCCAATGGGTTATAATTGAAATCAATGATAATTGCATGTTCAATGTGGGAACAGGCTTCGCAATGTGTATTTTACCTTCATTCTAACTTCCTTGCAGTGTCACCATCTGATTCCATAAATGAATGGGCCAAGAGGCAGGAAAAGGGAAACTTAATGAATTTCCACTAGTTCGATGCTTTGACACAGATGGACTGTCTCCTGACAGAGGGAGTTTTGTGTGTAAGGGATCCGAATACGGGTCTCTTTCCTGCTATCTCACTGTCACCTGAAGTCCCAAAGCGAAAAACAGAGCGCCAGTAACAGAATAACACTTCCAAGGTGCTTACTCTTGGTCAGGCACACCTATACACTCCATTTGTCTCTCCAGTTTAATGATCTTTAGTGCAGGACCGTAAGAGGCATAGAGAAACTAAGATTTTTGAGGTATAGAAAGAGTAAGTAAATCCTCCAAGATCGCAGACAGAGCTGGACGTGTACCAGCTGGGATTCATATCCGGGCAGGATGGCTTCAGAATCTTGGCTCCTTTTCAAAGCTGCCTCCTGACTGCAGCTTTATTGGATAACAATAAACATCCCATCTTCTGAAACAAGGTCTCTCAATCTCAACAGTGTGGGGAGCCATGGTTTCTTGCAACCCTGAACCTTGCAGACTGGCTCGGTTTCTGCCCCCATAACATTGTCTCTGCCTTATCTGAGAGGCGCCTAACGGCTGCTGAGGAATGTGGTGAAAACGGCCAGTTCCCAGACACAGAAAACTAAGGGCTTTCTAGACAATTAGTAGATTCTGTCTCCTTGAAATATTTACTTTTGTGAGTTTCAGTGACCTTGTATCTTCTATGTCAAAGTAAGGTTGAAGCTGGAAAGATTTACTTTCACTGAGATAATGCATATCTTCTTCGTTTAACTGCACGTACTCAAATTGTATATATTGGTTAGAGATAATAAACTCAGGGCTTCAGCATGACTGAAGACCGGCCGCATTAACATTTGTGTGTGTCTTTTATTTCATTCCCACTCCCCCATTCAGGTACTGATCGACTCGTGGCGGCTGGCCCGTCACACTTGGCGCCCGAACAGGGACCTGAATACGGGGGTAACAGTGAGGAACACCACGTGGCAAGGGCCCAGCTCGTAGAGAGCTTATCAGTGGATGCGTGGTGAGTAAGGCACAATACCCCTCGGTCGAATGAATGTGTGAGTGAGTGATAGTTCCACGACTTCTTGTCACGGAGCTTGATTGGGCCCTAATCTGCGGTATCGGCTCCGGCATACAGCATAACGGCGACCATCAGAGTGTTTTCTTTGTTTGAAAGAAGGGCCGAGTTAGGGTGAAGGATGGGTCACGCTAGCAGCAAGGACCTGTATGTTAGAGGACTTAAGAAATTGCTTGCCGCCCGTGGCAGTCGGGTGAGCAGAGAACAGTTAGATAAGTTTTTAGAATTTGTAAAAGAAGTTTGTCCATGGTTTCCAGAAGAAGGCACTGTCAGTCTGGAAACTTGGGAAAAAGTGGGAGAGCAGTTACAAGATTATTATGCTGCCCACGGACCTCAGCAGATCCCTGTAGAAACATTCGGGTTGTGGACCTTGATTAGAGATTGTTTAGATCTCAGGCGTAAGAGCTGTAAGCTAGAGAAAGTAAAACAAGCTGGCAATGAAGAAATTCTTTCATCTGCCGCTTCTCTGGCAGAGAGAGAAAAGGGGGAGGAAGCCAAACCCACAAAAGAACTTTTTAAAGATACAGAGCCTATTTATCAGGAACCTCCGATCGAGGACTGGAAAGATTTAGACTCTCAGGATCAGGAAGACTTAGAGGATGAAACAGCCAAATATAATAGGAACAAATACCCTCCTTTGGTGGCTATGGCTCAAGAAGGCAGACAACCTGCAGGCACTACACTTTCTTTTGCAGATCAGCTAAAAAAGATTCAGGGACAGCTGATTGAGCTTAAAGTTGCTGTGGATGGAAAAAATGGTCCTCGAAGTCCCCAGATTCCTTTTAAAAATCAATGGAATCCTCGGGGTAAAGATCCCCCTTGGAAGCAGAGGTGCAAAGATTACAAGCTGCACTCACTTCCCTCTCTGTTCAAATGCAATTAGTCCAGGCTCAACAGACTGGGCCTTTATTAAAATCTCAATCAAAATAGAAGCCTAGGTTACAATTAAGTTCTCCTCCAAGTGTAGTTGCAGGGCTAGATCCACAGCCTGAGGCCCCTGTTGTAGCCCCTGTGACAATGAGACAATTACCAGGCGTAAAAGATCAAAGGTCCCCCCTACAAAAGAGTTTACAAGCTGCTAGTACAGGACCAACTTTAAAAGGGACACATTGCTTCCTCCAATTCTCCCTGGAATTATCCCATTTTTGATATTATGGAAAAAAAATCTGGTAAGTGGAGATTATTACAAGATTTACAAAAAGTTAATAAAACCATGAAATTAATGGGAGCCTTACAGCCAGGCTTGCCCTGTCCTGCAGCCATACCAAAAAAACACATATAAAATTGTTTTAGACTTAAAAGATTGTTTTTATACTATACCTTTAAATCCTGATGACTGCCCTAGATTTGCTTTCAGTGTTCCTTCTGTTAATTTACAAAAACCTTTTAAGAGATATCATTGGCTAGTGCTACCTCAAGAAATGGCTAGTAGCCCTACATTATGTCAAAAATTTGTATCAGCTGCTATAAAACCTACCTAAAGGACATTTTCAGATATTTACATCATCCACTACATGGATGACATACTTCTTGCCCACTCTTGTGAACCAAAGTTGCTTGCTGCTTTTGCTCATTTACAAAAAAGCTCCACGATTATGGGCTGGTTATAGCCCCCCCAAAAAAAATTCAGCAAGTGCCTCCTTACTCTTATCTGGGATATTGTTTAATGCCTCAGGCCATTGTGCCTCAAAAAATACAAATCCGGCGAGATTGTTTAAAAACATTAAATAATTTCCAAAAGCTACTGGGAGACATTAACTGGATTAGACCTCAGTTGCGGTTGACAACCGGTAAATTACAACCTTTGTTTCGGGAAAGCTGATCCTACTTCTCCCCGCGAGATAACACGGGGAAGAGGCTTTGCTTGTATTTCTCCAGGTCCGGAAGAAAAACCTTTGTGAATTCCTGGTCGGTGTTAAACCATACCATAAACAACAGCCCACAAAAAAAAAAAAAGACATCTATAGATACCCATCCACGTCCCTAGGGTGTGAAAAAGCTCTCACTTTCCGCAGCTGCAAAAGGACTTTCCACTTCAGACCCTGTTAAATGGATAAAGACTTTGGGTAGAGGTTTGCTGGAGATATTGCTATTCTGTTTATTGTTCTGTTTATTTTACATAGTCCTCAGATGTGGACAAATAGCCCTCCGACAGGCTGTAAATGAAACAACTGCACGTTCTGTGTTTCTCATACTTCAAAAACAAAAAAGGGGGAGATGTAGTCACACAACAGCCTAGCCGACTGTCCCCCCCATGTCTTTCCTTAAGGAAAGAAGAGCCTGTAAGACTGTGCCTTTTTAGGAACTTTGCTTATCTCTATATTTTACACCTTATGTCTCTCTGTCTGGTCCCCAAAAGATGGTTTGCAGCCAAAGACGGGTAAGATATCTCACGGGAGATACAACCTAAGCCAGACAAAAAATGAGCTGCCTTAAAAGATCCAAAAAGGAGCCTTGCCTCCCCTTCCCCCTGCCTGGGAAAAGCCACTGCTGTCTCTGGCTTTCCTCAAAGGAGATCGGTAGCCAATGACGGGTAATGATCAGTAAGCGTTTTTACAACCTAAGACAGGAGTCGATCGCTTTGATGATTGATATCCAATGACGGGTAAGTGAAAATGTCTGTACTGACTACCTAAGCCAGACACGATCTAAAAAATAAAAATAAAAAAAAATAAAATAAAAAAGGGGGATATGTAGGTCTAAAGGACAGTCAGGGTCAAACTTTGAGAAAACGTAACTAATCTGTACTTGCTGCCTCAGCCGCTTTATGTAACCTTCTTGTTTCTGTGTGTATAAAAAAAAGCTGGCTTCATGATGAAATTCAAAGTATGAGAGAAGCTGAACCCTTAAAATTTGATGCAGCTCAGGCTGCCTCTGAGTTTGTTGATGTTCTTAGGAGTGTTTTGCCCTCTATGCCTTATATTACCCATTCTGTTATAATATTTCTTACATTGGGCATCTGTGTCTGCTTGGTTCTGTGCCTACTCCCCATCCTCATCAGATGTTTCATCAGCAGGATGTTAGACTTACGAGCTGACATCCATCAGCTTGAGCTCAAGGCGAAGCCTTAAGTCTTTCTCCCCCATGCATTTAGAGGGGCGGGTTAGTCAACGACGGGTAAGTACTTGGGAGCCACTTCAACACCTAAGACAGGGCTTGTATTAATAAAATATGAGTACCAATGACGGGTAAGTTGAGGCAGGCGTCCTGGGATGCCTAAGTCAGGCACCGTCACCTCGCCATCCTGGCTGGATGGACTTTGCTTTTATAAAATAAAAAAGGGGGAGATGTGGGGAGCCATGGTTTCTTGCAACCCTGAACCTTGCAGACTGGCTCGGTTTCTGCCCCCATAACATTGTCTCTGCCTTATCTGAAAAGCGCCTAACGGCTGCTGAGGAATGTGGTGAAAACGGCCAGTTCCCAGACACAGAAAACTAAGGGCTTTCTAGACAATTAGTAGATTCTGTCTCCTTGAAATATTTACTTTTGTGAGTTTCAGTGACCTTGTATCTTCTATGTCAAAGTAAGGTTGAAGCTGGAAAGATTTACTTTCACTGAGATAATGCATATCTTCTTCGTTTAACTGCACGTACTCAAACTGTATATATTGGTTAGAGATAATAAACTCAGGGCTTCAGCATGACTGAAGACCGGCCGCATTAGCATTTGTGTGTGTCTTTTATTTCATTCCCACTCCCCCATTCAGGTACTGATCGACTCGTGGCGGCTGGCCCGTCACACAACAGTAGTAACACAGTGGCTGGGGCGATACTCTATTTGGGGGGCTGTCTGTGAATGGAGCGATGTTTAGCACGATCTTTGTTTCCTAGCCTTTAGATGCTATCTCTGACCTCAAGTGGTGACAACCAAAAATATCTCCAGACACAGCCAAATGACCCTTTGGAGGCAAACTTGACCCCATTTGAGAGCTAATGGGGTAGAATAATCACGTAATAAATGAGTAGGACAATGCTTTGATTTAAAGCATGCCTGTACTGTTGACTTCTGGAATCGGACAATTATTTGTGGGGGCCTGTCCTGTGCGTTGCAGGAGGTTTAGCAGCATCTCTGGTCGCCACCCGACGGCTGCCAGAAGTGTCTCTTAATGTTGTCAACCATTGCGTGGGAGGCACAGTCACCCCAAAGGAAGAGTCATGACTCTCAGTCAAGGTACAAGTCCATCTGTGCAAGACCCACTAAGAGACTTGAGTCTGGTTCTGCCATCATTCGCGTATCAGCCTCATTCAGGTTTCATCGATCCAGAAAAGAATATGGTAAAGGTTGGAGATGCTGGGGGGTTTCTGGAGCGAGCACCCTGTGAGCTGCACTGGTGATGGAGCCAAAGGTAGACTTCCTAGAAGGAAGCATTCCATGGTCATCTAGGAAGAGACCGTGTTGAAGTGGGACACCTCCAAAGACCAGGTGAATGCACGATAATAGGTCCATCTGAAGCCAGCCATGGAGGGGAGAATTCAACAGAAGAGATTTAACCCAAGTCAAACACACTGCAGTTGGTTGACGTACCACAGAAAAGCACAATTGAGCTGCAGACATGTACCACTCCCAGAGACAGGGGCATCACATTTTAACTCCATCAGCCACGTAAGTTTCCTTTATTCTTTCATTTCCAGTCTCCTCTTGATGAGGGAAGGAACCACCATCACCCTCCCTTCTTATTGAGTGTTTGTCTCCTCTGTAGCTGGCCCAGGAGAGTGAAAAAGCTTTACTCTGGACGAGAAATTGCAATAGAAAGAATTGGACAGTTGTAACACGTGAGGGGCCACAACTGCTATGCCTCACATCCAGTATTGCAGCCAAAGGTGAGGGCGAAGTCAAAAAGATGCACTGAGATGTAAGCTTTGGAAAGAACAAATTTGCTTCCATTAGTCTCCACCTTCCTGGGACCCGTCTGTGGGAATCTACCCACAAGATGGTAGGTAACTACTGGGGTATCTCACACCAGACACTTACCAAGCGTTGAGAGAAGGAGCAAGACAACCCATGAGATCCCTTTAACTTTTTATTCTATTTTTAACTGTCTTTTTCCCATAAGGGTGGTAAAGATTATACCCCTCAAGCAAAACCAAACTGATACATGCATTCTGTCTTTTGCATAGGAGAACCTCGCCACCAGATATACCCATGGGACCTAGAAAGGTAAGAATGATTTCATGGATCCTTTGTCCTTTCTTGGAGATGGCTAGAAGGTCCCCAGCAACCTTGAAGGTGTTGGCTTGGTGGGAAGAGCCTCTGACCTCCAGGCCAAGCCCTGTAGAATGCAGTGACCCCGATGGAACTCTGAGACAATTCGCACCTGTTTGCCGACCGATGAAGGTTCACTCTATTTCGGCAATCCTTGTGGGTTAAACATACTTGTCAAGTACTGTAACACTGAAGATGTCTGGAGATCCATGTGCCATCACCGATAAGAAGTTAGTACATCAATAATGCCCCAAATTATACTTCCTTGGACATCGGTCCTGCCCAATGGCTTGATATTTTATAATACAATGAGAATCCTTTTTGTTACTATTTCTGTTTCTACAGCTTTGCCACTTCTCCTCCAATGAATACCTATTTTTAATAATCCCTGTCAATTTAGCTACATGCTAATAACATTTTTTCCACCCTCATTTGGTAAACTGATGGAAACACCTTGGGTAAGGAATAAATTCTATTTAACAGACAGGAACATCTCTTAAAGGGATTGTTCACTCTTACCTTGGGGACCTTTATGCACCAAATTGCTTCTGAGTAAAGAAGGCAGTTTGAAACTATACAAGGCAGTGCCCCAAATGGGAGGGAGACACAGGAACACACAGATGAGTCGGGGACAAACTGGAAGGTGCCAAGATCTACACTCGGCAAGAGTGCACCTCAGAGCAGCTTGTTGAGTCTGACTTATTCCTCACCTATGAGGCCAAAGCAAACTGGAGTGTGAGGGCTACTGCATATTCTGCAAAGTGGAAACTGAGTTCCCTAGTGAACAGCTGGAGAAATCTGACCTCATCCAGGCAAGATGTTAACCAACAGGAAGATTTGGCCAGAGCTTAGGAACTGAGAGAGCAGCGGGTTTTGCCAAATGGTTACATACGGACGTGGGAACCATCTAGTAAATGAACTGGTGCTGAAGCCACGGCAGAGACACAGGTTTTAGCGGCCATGACAGTAGACTTCTAAGACGCTCCACATAAAACGCTGAAGAGGCTCAACGTGAAAGAGGCCATGCATGAGGGGTCATCCCAAAAGGGCTTCATTATACAGGGGCTAAAATGCCAATAGGCTGTGGAATGAAAATAAAACATGTGTTCTTGTGACCGGCAAAAGCCCTGACACCTGTACCAAGGTCCGTCCCTATTCCTTCTTCATGAGACCTCGAATCTTTTAGTGCAACACGAAGCCAAAGGGCACCTACTGTGTACACCAATCCATACAGGCAGTGCCATCTGTAAGACTGCATTTCTGTGAATGAACCCTTTGTCTTAAAACTTTTCATGAGCCAGAACACATTTCTTCATAACACATCACGGGGACAGATACCTAAATGTATCTGCTCACAAGCAAAGAATAGTCATGCCATCAACGTGATGCCAGACATACCTCTGAAAGGATTCCTCGAAACTGAGACCCAGTTTAGTCATTCAAGACAGTGCCTCCAGTTACCGAAAGGATCAAAATGAAATCAATCACACTCATCGGATGTCTAAAGATGTCCCCAATCTCAGTGCTCAAGCCTGCAGCTCAGGTGTGTCCCCCTAAGATAAGAGTCTGATGTTGATGCATCTGGCTGCCACCTCCCTTTCGTCTTCGCCTCTGGGGCATTCTTCTTAGCTGCTGAGTTAGATTCCAGTCCTTTTTCTCACTGCTTGAGTCACGTAAGCATGGAAAGAGGACAGAGCACCATGGGCTGTGGGAAGTGGCTCGGGAAATAATGAATAAGCATCCTTTTGAAGCTGTGATAGAGGTGATTCTACACTTCACCTTTCCAGGTGCCATGGTGAAGGGCTGAAATCATGGGGCCCTGCCCTCTGAGATAATTAGGAGAGCCCATGGCTTTTTATTTCTAACGGAAAGTGAGGGAGCATCATGGAAGAACACAGATCAATGATCCAACAGGTGATGACTCATGCCCTCTTAAATCTATATCGTGTTTATCAGGCCGAAAGAAAATACCGTATAATAAGATAACAGGGTTATTATCAGTCCAATTTGTTACTCCTGGAGAAATCACATGGGATTTGAAATTTGTTTCTTTTTTTAGTGCCTATGTTTTTAAGGGGGGGGTAGGAGAGAGGGTTGGATAAATCAGACAGAGCCAGACTCTGTGAAAATTGTACATATATTTATAATAGGTATTTAAATATATATAATACATAAATCATTTCTATGTATTATATACTTATAGATTATATAAAGTATATATAGATATGTATTTACAGATTTTTCATGTTTTGCCACATTAAATATATATTTATTCCATTTTAATGGAACACAAGTACATACACCATTTTAAGTGGATTCTATTGAAAAATCTGGGTTGCCAGATGGGAGGGGGATTGGAGGCAAGTGGAAAAAGGGAAGGGATTAAGAAATATAGCTAATAATCTGGTAATAACTGTGTCTATGGTGCCAGGTGGGGACTAGACTTCTCAGGGACCACTTTGTAAGTTATATAAACGTCGAACCACTATGCTGCCCACCTGATGTAATGTACAGCATAGCGAGTATAATAAAAAATATTGTGACAGCGTGGTACAGTGTCAGATGGTTGCTGGCTCTACCATGGCGATCACTTCTTTAGGTATATACATGGATAACTACAGTGTACCCCTGAAACTCATATAATATTGTACGTTAGCTATGTTTTAATAACCATCTTTAAAAAAGGAAAAAGGTCTGCACACTTTGCCTGCTCAATCAATGCTGTAGGAATTATTGCCTCCCTCTATCTTATTTTCAGGGACTCTCTTCATCCTTGTTATAGGGAAGGCCTGACCTTTCAATCAAAGGCACCAAGGTGGGCTGACCCAGCACTCACTTCTCCTGCTCATGTCCCCTGCTTAGTCAGGAGCAGATGGTTCTGCAGAAGGAGAAGCGTACGTGTTTTTCTTTCCCCTCTTTGCCCACTCACGCTATGTGCCTGGTAGCCCTGCATGCAGCAGGGACACCCCTGTGCAGGTGTGAGCTCTCCCCGCTGAGGCTGAAATGCTGTGGGATGAACTCTGAACCTCGAGAAACCTAAGTAGACAGCTCTGTATCGAAGCATCTTAAAGCTGTCAATGAATTCGCTTGTTTTCCAACGTGGTCCTCTGAAAAAGTCTTTAAACAGAATTTTGACGACCGACGCCGTACCGCCATTTTTTAAATAAGTATGATACGACTGCCTGTCTCGCCCCTTTACCCAAAATGAACTGTATTCAGTTACCAGACACAAGAGACCACAGCATTAATGCGTTGGGTTAAATAAAAGTTTATTTGCCTATGCTTCTGGCTCCCCAAAACGAGGAAACTAAGGCTGAATCTGTGAGGATGGGGCTTACGCACTGAAAATAAACTTCCAGATGTCTTTTGTCTACACTTTTTCTCTTGCTCTCTAAACCCAAGAAGAAGACATGCCCACGAATGTCTTCCCCGCTTTGCCAAGTGTGTGTCCTATTTCTGCATATTGCAAGTGAGAGCTGTCATTGGATGAACAAAGGAAGTGAGGAAATCAGTTGGCCTGCGGAATTCAGTGATGGTGGAGTGAACCTGGGTCCTGAAACCAAGGACAAGATGACCACAATTATCATCTCAGAGAGCAACTTGTGCAGGGTGGTCAGGCCTGAGGCGGCCACAGAAAACACAACAGTAAAACTCAAAGTCTAAAAGTCAAGAACACTGGTGCCCACCATCCCCTTCCTAGCAAGGTCCCTGCCCTAGGTTGTCCGGGCTGACCTCTCCGATCCTCACCGACCTTCATCCCTAGAACAGAGACGGCGCCTGCCAAGTACCTACTGAGATACATCTCTGCCTGTGAGCTACACGAACCCTGGCTTTCCAGCGTCCTTCAGTTCTAAGGCAGAGGCTGATTAAAACAAGATCGCACTGGAGAACATGCTGACTGTATATAACAGGGGTGCCCCCAAAATGTACACAAGTGGACACTTTGGTCAACGTGGCTCAAGCAGGAGTTCACCATCATCAGAAGCGTCTGGACGCTGATGGGAACCACTTTGAGCACGTCTTGTCATTGCAGACGTGACACGGGACTTGTATTCATCTTCTGTTACTGGTATATATTGAGTATTACAATTTTAATACAGTTTTCCTTTCTTAAAACGTGTATACATTTTGGGGGCACCCTCTGTAGGTCAATTCTGCAACAAATACCACACTGGCACTTCACTTTCCTAGAGAAAAGCTAGAGGTTAGTCCTCCAGATTCCACTGTGCACTCTCGGTTGAGACGTCAGCTCTGCCTCCTGCCCAACGTGGGATTTGGGGCCTGTTGATTGGTTTATTTAATTCTCAGTTACCTGAGAAAGAACAAAGTGGCCTCTGACGTTGGTCTGTTGGTCACGTGTCACCACCTAAGCCTTGCTGGGGCTGGCTTTGCCCAACAGGTGAGGCTGTGATGTTGTTTTGTGGAACCTCAACCATGATTTCAACAGCTTCTGCCTATTTTTGCCTCCTTTTAGATAAGGAGTCATAGAATTACTCCCCTTCCTAACACTGCAAAGCTGCACTTTGGTTTCTCGGGTCCTCCCTAAAATCACTTAACAGAAGCTCACCTCCATTCTGCATCCTCTTACTGGATCCCTCCCATGGTATGTATTCTCCCTTGTGGCAACGAGTCAACACACCCAACTTTGTTCAGGTAGAGAGGTGTATCTATGAGCTTTGGTTTGAAGAGCACTGATACACTACCTGGGAAAGTAAATATAGTAACAGTGACCTCCTGGGGTTTTTGCAAGAAGGAAAGATGACACTACATGCAAATGCTGAGGAAAGTTCTTAGAAGTTGCCAAGTAGTTGACGAGTATGGTATTATCCTTATGTATCACTCTCTGGAGAAAGAAAGGCGTTGCCCCGTGTTTTCGTCCTTAAGTCCGCTGTGTGCTGGGGACATGAAAATAATGATCTGTCCGCGGAGTCAGTGGGTTTTCGTGGACTGCTGTGAAGTCACCCCAAATGGGGCAACCTGCTGAGCACATGTCCCCCAGCTTTCTCTAACTGATAGCAAACGTTCTCTCGACTTTAAGTTCTGAGACTATGTGACGTACAGAGCCCGACGTATCGGCGCCTACCATTCAGATGGTACCACACACCATTGTTGAACGTGAACACACACCACACAGCTCCTCCATCTCCCAGGATCCTCTGCAGTATTAAGGAAAATGGCTGGGCTCATTACAGAAGAGACATAAGAGCTGTGCGGTTATATCATTTTTTTTTCACACTTAAAAAAAGATACCAACAACAGAGGTCGGAAATCCTACTGGTCACCCATGTGATTCTGGAATTCCACTACTGGACTGCAATCGCATCTCCGCAGACCACCAGCCAGGATGTCTGCAGACACGTGCTGAATCCCCGCCAGGGGAGGTGTCCTTTTGTTAAGGGAAGAAACTAGCGTCTTTTCCTACTGTGTTTGTGGACTGAATGTGACATCGCAAGCAGAGATCTTTACAACAGGGTTGGAGAGAAGCGTGGAAGCCGTCAGCAGCATCACACCCCCTGCTTTTGGTGTTACTACCATTATAAAACAACAGAGGGAGTGGGTTTTCTTATTTAGATTTGAGGATGTGGCCTAGGCTTACCAAGGCAGAGAACATCAAAAATAAAAAGAGACAATGCTTTGTCCTGAATAGTTTTCCCATGCAAACAGCAAGCAAAGGCTGTCATAAAGAGGCTGGTTAATGATTTCGGCTGTTACAGAATATAAACTTTAATGCCCTCATGTACTGATTTGGAATATACTTAAGTACTTAAACTTTAAAAATTCTAATGAATTATCATATCAAGAAGATTGTAATAGTTATTGATCAGTGGAAGGTTTTTTACCTTCTGTTGTTGTCTTTGTTTTAACCTTTTTGGAATTCACTGGTACCTTTCTCTCTAAAAAACAACAACAAACAAACAAACAAGCAAAAACATTATCTTGGCAATTCTGTTTTTTACAGTGTCATTAGTATGGATTTTTTTTAGCAAATGATGTTAATGGGAGTATGTTCTTTTCCTTCTCTTCTATGTAACCCAACATCTCTATGATATCTATTTTGATTTTGGCCAATAAACAATACAGTCAGCAAAATTTCTTCGTGCTGATTTTTTTTTTTTTTCCTCTTTCTTTTCTTTGGGTCAGATAAGCATCTCAATTCTAAGACCCAAGATCAATTCCACTTTGGAATACAGCTTGGGAATGTTACCCAACTCTGGTCCATGTACTCAATACTTCCCAAAGCAAAACTCTGAACTGTCAGGGTCTGGAGCAAAGAATGGTTTATTGATCCAGAAGGAGCCAACCAAGATGACGGGAGACTTAGAAATGCCTCCCATCCATCTTGGTCATTGGACTGAGTCAGGGGTTTGTAAGCAGCAAAAGGGGTCTGGGAGGGGGAGTTAGAGTGAATTTCCATGCCAGTTGCTTAGTAAGATGCAGACTTGGAGATGCCATCTAAGACCTTAAGTTATGGTGTCATCTACAGCTTCCCTAAGATTGCTGAGCGACAGGTGACAGGTGATTGATTTGATAACATGTTAGCAAACTTATTGGGTCTTATGGTTAGGATCTTAAGCCACTTGTGGTTACAACACAACAAACAAAATAAACACACTAAGGTCCAACTAGTCCTAAGGAGGGAAGAACATGGCAGCAATTAAAAGAGAGGGCTGGGCCATAGAGGCATGGTCACAGGAACTGCAAGCAGAGCCCCTCTGCCCCTTCACTGTCATCCTACAATATGATGAGTGTGACATATATTAGGTTGGTGCAAAAGTAAGTGCCGTTTAAAAGGTTAAATATAATTGCAAAAACCACAATTACTTTTGCACCAACCTAATAGATTGTGTCTGAAGAGTTACCCTTTCACCGTTGGCTTGCACGTAGACTTTACTGAATACTGAGTCTTCACTCTGGTAATATGGAAACACACCTAAAGGGATGTTTGATCCAGGGAAATCTGCCACAGCATTTCAGGATCTTATCTGTGAAATAACTTCCAGATGGATCCCCTTCCTTCTGAGCCAGAACACATTCTAAGCCTTGCTTTTTAGCCCCAGAAGGATTTATGTGTGCGAGGTAAATCAGCAGGGGCATTTAGCCATGCAAAATCTACCCTGTCAGCTGCAGACACCAAATGAAAGACCATGAAAAGAAAACAGAGCCTACGGTAAATACAGAATTGGTGGAAATAGGTGTGGTTCACTTGATGTACTTGACTGAGAAATAGCGTGATTTTTGAATGTCAACTGTAACTGAAAATGAAGGAAGGAAGGAAGGAAGGAAGGAAGGAAGGAAGGAAGGAAGGAAGGAAGGAAGGGAGGAAGGAAAAGAGGAAGGAAGAAAAAGAAAAGGAAAGAAAGAATCAGTGATTTAAAATTATTTTCAAATAATAGCTACGTACGGTATCAGATTAAAAGGCTTGTTGGGGTTATCACTTTGTGAGGTGTGTAAATGTCTAATGATTATCTTGTTTTGTGCACCTAAAACTAATAAAAAAATATTAAAATAAAAAAATAAAATTACTTTTCATTATGCTCAGGGAGGGACCAGTTATTACCAGGAGACAAGAGCCCCATATTTCTTACCGCAAATTGCTAATTCATAGATCACCACCATAGACAGTTATGAGAAGATTTTTGCCTGCAGAATGAGGGCTCAGATCAATGGAACATCTGTGGGTTTTACACTGAGGGACACTGACGTAAAAAACATTTTGTGTGGGGATTTACACAGCCACCCCTGCTGAGGACTCTTTCAGAAACAACTAGATGCATGACCTGAGATCCTGGAAACTTTCTGTGAGTCGTGGCTTTTGAATATGAAAACCAATGAACGGATGTGGAGGTAACCACCCCGTCCTACCAGCGGCCTTCGGAAGACAAACCGGCTACTAATTAAACATGATATGAGCCAAAACCCTATGAAAGAATTTAAGGCCAAGTCTAAGATGGAACACATTTGATTCTATTTTCTTACTATGGAAGTGTTCGATTTTGGTTTTTTAAATCGTATTTTAAAACAAAGGTGGATTTCACAATAGGGCCACTGAGGTCTAAAGGATGTGGGGTCTATATAATTACTTGACTGAGGTTCTGTGTTTTTCTTATTTGCGGCATTGGACTGTGACGTCCCTAAAAATCCGGGAGCACATCTGATAAGTTTCCTGTTACATACCCCCTGGCACAGGAGTATGTTAAAGGCATAGAATGAGACTGAAAAGAATTACACATTTTTTAAAAAATCCCACACAAACATGGGATTTTGCACACACAAAATGGACACAAAACCACATTTATTGGCGACAATAAATGTTGTCTTTCGCTGCACGTGCTTGTTCGCTCACAGTACAAGGGCATTTAAGTTATAAAATTGAGCAGAATAATGAACCGTTGTTACAATGTGCTCGATGTTTCTCAAAATGGACACTATCCACTGAGATGAGAGCAAAGTATCCTTAGTCACAAATAGAGAGCAGTGTTTCCAGCACATCTTCTGCTCATAGAAAGAGTACAAGCTACACTGAGGAGATGAAAATAACAATGTTTCATTCGCTACAAAGAGTGGAACAAAGAGAGGAGGGTGAAGGCTGGTGAAAGACACGCTTTTCTTTTTCCATCACTTAACATCCATGCCGATTTGCTCTTTCCTTTGGGCTCAGGGCAAGTTGGGTTTTGAAACCAAGAAACTCTTGGGTCCAATGACATTCTTCTTTCCCATGCTTCACGTTCCTGAAAGTTTACAGAATAAAGGTCTTCACAAATAAACAGCCCACCACGATGAGGGGCGAAACGAAGTATCACGGTTTAACTAGACGTTTTAGGATGTAAATTAGATGTTGTCACGTGTATCAACATGTAATGAGGATTTCAGACCATCAGGATTGCAATGTGGCAAAACATGTCATTAAAAATATAATAACAATACACACAGAAAACCTTACATGCAACCCACAGCCATATCAAGACAAGGAATGTTTTTGTTTTTGTTTTGTTTAGATTATAATTTACTATTATTTTTTCAATTATAGCTGGGGAACTGAGTTACAAATTGGCAGTTACAAAGTAGTCACAGGGATGTAAAGTACAGCATAGGGAATACAGTTAATAATATTTTAATAACTCGGTATAGTGCCAGGTGGGGACTAGACTTATCGGGAGATCACTTCATAAATTATATAAAACGTGCCATTTGGATCACAGGTACAAAGCTTCAGGAACCACTCAAGTTTACATAGATCCATATAACCACATAACTGCCATTTAAGATTATAGTTCCCTTCAGACTACTGGTAAAACTTTGTGAGTTTTGTTTAAATTACTTTGCACGAGTTACTGAGGAGTCCATGACGAAGCAATGATAGAGATCCTGCAATGATATACCCTGGATTTTTTCCGTGTATCAGGTCCTGTTGTGTCGTGTTGGCAACTAAAATGCATTTTTCCCCCCAAATAAAAATGGAGAGATGATTATATTTCTTGGACCTTCAAGGTTGTCTCATCAAGTGGCTGAAATCACCACACATACCTGTTCCATGAGTGCCAAGTGTCCTAGGTCTTGTGAAGAAAGATGGTTCAGATGGTGATGGATCAATGAATGGTGTTCTGGGTCCTCCTAAAAAGGTAGTATTTACACTGTGACGTGGAGCCCTCCACACGCATCTTGGGGTGATGGTTAGCACCCAGCACAGCCCTGGCCAGCTCTTGTGGGGAGGTCCTTGCCTGGTTCTCAACCCCATGGGTTAACAATGATGACAACATAACTTAGGCTTAAGAAACGGGAATGGAGCCAACCTTCGTCTCACTGTAGTTTGGTGAATGAAACAAAGAGTGGAAACAGATCTTTTCTAGTTGAAGAAGTAAGAGAAAATATGGGGGAAAAAACACATCTAAGCACTAAATCTATACATATGCCCAATGACAAGTCTTCCAATGAAAACCAACTATTCACTAAGACGCCCCAATTTTATTTTTCCCCAAGTAAAAGTAACATTTTGGCATTTGCCTCAAAGACTGAATAATTTGGGGTATGAAGAACCCATGAAGACAAGGGAGAAAACCTAGACCAACAATGATTTCCAAACAACGTTTGCCATTCTAAACACAAATGAATTTACCTTCCCAAATGGATTTTATTTGAATCCTGTGCTGTTGTACCCACTGGTCTTCAAATGGGGTTTAACTATGGCTTTTTAATAGAAAGTACATGGCATTAATAAAAAAACAACTAGCCAATTTAAATTTCCCTTCTCTTTGTTAAAAGTCATCATTTTAACTGACTATAATACAAACTTAAATGAATGACACGTTGACTACTGAAAGATGAGTTGAAATCTATCCCTTTAAAAATAATCCCTATTTCAAAATAATTGTTAATATTTAGAATACCATTGCTCTTTTTTGCCCACCCCCAAAAACAGCAGCAGCTATTCAACTGTTATATATTTAAATAAATATTTTAAATCACTACTTTAGCAAGTCTGAAGGTCATTTATATGCACAATGCAAGTTGACAATGAGTTTATTTTGTTAATTCTCAAGGAAGTCCAGCGGGGTAAACAATGTCCTATTCAAATAATAATCTGTTAATTAAAAAAAGAAAAACTTTGAAGCACTTACATTTAAATGGAACTATGATAATTACATTAAGTTAAACAATACTTGCTAACAAAAAAGTGGATGCAAATGGGAAATAAAACTGGCAGCTGGTAGCGCAGGGCTCTGCACAGAGCATTCTTGCAACAGCTAATTACCAAATGAATGACTACAAAGATGGATGGGAAGCAACAACTGTACACATGTGAAATTCTCTCTTTCCTACCCGTTCTCAGTTTCAAGGAAATTTCTTAAAATTAGGACTGGTCAAAAGCATAGACATTCAATTAGCAACTCAAGTTTGCTCTGAAATCAAATTGAGACATGGGAGGGGTTCAAAGTCAAGTTCGACTCTGTGATAAAACATGGTTGAATGCAGCACAGAGGAAGGACTGGAGCCTTGGGGGCCGTTTTGATTTGTTCTTTCGTTTCAGGATGTGGTGCGGTGTGCTGACGTGTTCTGTTTGCTGTTTGGTGGGTTTATGGGTTCCTTTCATGAACTGGCTTCAAACTGGGCTCCTGTCATATAATTTTAAGAGGGGAGGCATATGCCAGCTTCGGACTTTCTGTTTCTTGTCTTGATGTGGAGTTCATAATACAAACATAAAACTAACCAAGTTTTTTGGTCAGTCAGATTCAACCCTGAGGGGAAGCATCCCCACCAGCCCTGTAGTAACAGACATCTCAGAATCCTAATTTTGCATCTGTATCTTTCTCCCATCATGTCCCTTCTCACACTTTACATTTCACGGTGACCTGAAACTCGATTCCAAATGGATCCCATGCCCAGTTATTCAAGTAGGATAGAAAATCTAGTAAAGCAAGTTGGCTATTGCTAAGCATAGATAAGGCAGTACATTCTATGTCACATCCTGGTTCAGCGAGACAAATCCATGAGCACTAATGCCAGGTGGAGGTACAGGTAGGTCTACGCTTACCTGTAACGTACAGGTAAGTTATTGCAGAGCTGGCATTCACCTGGCAAGTGCCAGGGCCGCTGGGCTGATTCTAACATCAGGACGTAGGTCTCTGCTGGCTGGCGAACGCTTCTGCCAGGCACGTTGAGGAGTGGTTCCTGCTTGCTGCCCCGTCCCATAGGAACCCCCTTAGATCGCCTTCAGTGTCCAATAACCCAGAATGCTAACCCCCGGCTCAGGTAGCCTCCAGGATTCCAGGGCCCAGCCTAGCATCCAATAGAACTTACGGATGGCTTGGTAGGTTGGGGCTTCTACTGCCTTCTGCATCCACTAGTTTAATTATACTTTTTGTATCGTACAAAGATCACAGATCTTTTTTTTTTCTCCCTGAATCCATTTAGCCATTACTCATTTTGAGTTACTATAATCCTCATTTCTCAAAGAAGCATAGAAAGGTTCCCAAATTGGAACTTCAAACGGACAGGCTTCAAGAGAAATGGTAAAGGGCAATCGTGACGAGCTTCACACATCACCGATGTCATCAAAAGCTCCTATAAATAGAAATCTCACTGCCAATTCGAGAAGCAGTAAATGCCAACCATTAATAATGCATCATGTTTGTAATGTTCTGCCCGTATCTTAAAATGTCTAATGATCTCCAAATCTACATGTGTGCAAATTTAGTTATTTCCCAGCAGTAGATCTTAAAAGCTTTCATCCCAAGGGAAAAAAGAATTGTAACTACACAGGGCAATGGACACTAACTAAACGGATTGTTACAATCATTTCACAATATATACATATATTAAACCATTAAGTTGTACTCCTGAAACTAATGCAATGTTATATGTCAATGATATCTCAGTGTAACTGGAAAAATCGCTCTGAGGAGAGGCTCCCCACGTGAATGAATAAAAAAAGAAAGGAGATTAAAGAATTGAACAGTCATACCAGAAATTACCAGCAATAGTGCTCTCACCACCCTTTATACTGAAACCGGCAATTTTGCTAATCTGGGGGAAAGGAAAGCCTAATTATTGCAAGTTTATTTCCATTCAAATGAATCTCTACCAGCAACCACCATCCCAAATTCAGGAATATATATATATATATAGAAAGTCTGCTTCTAAAGTAGAATTGTCTGGAATGATCTAAGAAATAAAAAATAATAAAGTCTAAAAACGTTCTCTAAAATGGTCTCTCATTTTAACTGGCAAACAGTCTCCTGATAGGGCAATAAGATGATACTATCTTTCAGGAAAAGAAACATCACCTCTGTGTGACCAGTGGGCTAAGATTTTCATTAAAAATCCTCGAGTCACCTTAAACTTGAGATGTATTTCGATAAGTCTCTTTTAAAAGACTCACCTTAGTTGTGTGTGTTAATTTTTAGGAGCCCCCATTTTGAAATGGCAGATGGCCAACTAGCAATTCCTGGATAGGACATTAAAGAGCATTTGTAATTGGATGTCATAAGAAAGGGAAAAGGTGGAAAGCATGTAGCAAAGTTATAGTTTTCGCTTTATACTTACAGCTGTGTCATTTAAGCAGAAAAATGTGAGCTCTAACCCATGTCTAGCATTGCTGGAACAAAGGCATATATTTTATAGCCAATGGGTGGGAAATGCCTTTGCTGTTTTAAAGACTAGTAAGAAAGTCTTAATGGTTCAGGAAATAAACTTCTTGTCACTGTTGACTACATCATTTAGATGCAAATAGAAAGCAAGAGGAGAGATGATTGGATAAAGATGTGGCATATATACACAACGGAATACTATTCGGCGGTAAGAAAAGATGAAATAGGACCATTTGCAACAACATGGATGGATCTTGAGATTACTATGCTGAGCAAAATAAGTCAGACAGAAAAAGTCCAGAACCATATGATTTCACTGATATGTGAGATATAAAACTGAAAACAACAAAGGCACAAGACGACCAAATAAAGAAACTTATAGACACAGACAATAGTTTAGTGGTTACCAGAGGGTAAGGGGGGGTGGGGGGTGGGAGATGAGGGTAAGGGGGATCAAATACATGGTGATGGAAGGAGAACTGACTCTGGGTGGTGAGCACACAATGGGATTTATAGATGATGTAATGCAGAGTTGTACACCTGAAATCTATGTAACTTTACTAACCATTGTCACCCCAATAAACTTTAATTTTTTAAAAAAAAGAGGTGACATCGCAGAAGGTCCTAGGATGTGCACTGAATGTGGACTGGCAAGTAGAGGACCAGGTTTGATCCTGAGACCAATGCCACTCCAACACATGGAATGACCACATTAGATACCCCTGGTCCACACGTATATATTGCAGTAGTGACCCATTTGAGGAAGTTAGGTATCACAGGTGGAAGAGTGTCCTGTAAAAGCATGCCCACCTGGAACCTCAGAATGTCACCTTGTGTATCTGGAAATGAGTCTTTGCAGATGGAATTAGTTAAGGATCTCACAATAAAATCATCCTCCATTTGGGTGACCCTAAACCCAATGACTGGTTTCCTTATAAGAAGATGAGGGACACACAGAGAGGAGGAGCCATGTGAGGACGGAGGCAGAGATGGGAGGGATGAAGCCACCAGCCCAGGGACGTCTGGAGCCCCCAGGAGCTGGAAGAGGTAGGAAGGACCCTCCTTTAGAGATTCTGTGGCAAGTCACTGCAGACACCTTGATTTGTTTCATAATTACAGTTTCCAGGACTGGGAGAGAATTAACTCCCATTGTTTTAAGCCACCAGGTTTGTGGTCACTTGCTATGGCAACCCTCGGAAACTAATACATTGAGATTTTAGGACAGCTCTTGGGGAAAAAGGAAATCACAGTAATTGTCTTGTTATCATAATTATTTAAAATACCCATGGAAACAGCTACATTTATAGAGCTCTACTGTTATGGTTTGTTCTGATAACTCTCAAAATCTAATAAAATATAAAGATACGCAGATCTTTAAATATTGTTAAACCTTAGGTTTCAATTGAAGATCGAATGCATGCCACAAACATAAATTGTCTCCATTCAAGCCAACTGACATGTAATGAAGATAAACCCTGAACTGATGACACGGCATAAGTGGATCTTTCGAAGGAAATAGAACATCAGTATTTGTGAGAAAGGAACAGCTGCCGAATGTAAGCAGTGGAAATAAACGTGGCTGACATAAAATTAGGCATTCGCAGATTTTGACAACCAGGAGTTCACTCATACTGCAATTAAAAAGAACGTTCAAGTAAATATTCAAGTCTCCCCCTTGTTCATTAGCTTCCATTTTGCAATTCAGAGTCAAAAACACTGCAACTGCTAATCATCCAGAAGGTGTTTATTATCTGGTAGACACTCAAGAGACAAAGACAGTATGATCTCTGACCCCAGCCCTCGAGGAGGTTGGGACTGGTTACAGGAAGTTGATATTATCTACACGAAAGAACAAACCCATACACAACTGGATGCAAATGTTATGGTATAAAACGAGTTCAGGGACAGGGGACATCACCGCAGTGTGCCCTTCCTTCTCAGAGAACAGAAATACACAAAAAATACAAAACAGGTAGGTGGCTTGCAACACGGTTGATGCTTCCTTCCGCCTCCCCACCAGGAGACACTTAGCAACACCTTAGGGACATTTTGGGTTGCCAAGATTGGGGGTGTTAGAATGGCTGTCATCAATAAGACAAATAATAACAAGTGTTGGAGAGGCTGTGGAGAAAAAGGAACCCTCATACACTGTTGGTGGGATTGTAAATTGGTACAGCCACTATGGAAAATAGCATGGAGGCTTCTCAGAAAATTACGAATAGAATTACCGTATGACCCAGTAATCCCTCTCCTGGGTATCTACCCAAAATTTTGAAAACATTTATCCATAAAGATATATGAGCACTAATGTTCACTGCAGCTTTGTTTACGGTGGCCAAGACATGCAAACAACCAAAATGTCCTTCAATAGATGACTGGATAAAGAAGTGGCACATATATACACAATGGAATACTATTCGGCGGTAAGAAAAGATGGAAAAGTGCCATTTGTGACGACATGGATGGATCTTGAGAGTGTAATGCTGAGCGAAGTAAATCAGACAGAAAAAATCGAGAACCATATGATTTCACTGATATGCAGTATATAAACCAAAACCAACAAAAGAACAAGACAAACAAATGAGAAACAAAACTCATAGACACAGACAATAGTTTAGTGGTTACCAGAGGGTAAGGGGGGTGGGGGGTGGGGGGTGGGAGATGAGGGTAAAGGGGATCAAATATATGGTGATGGAAGGAGAACTGACTCTGGGTGATGAACACACAATGGGATATATAGATGATGTAATACAGAATTGTACACCTGAAATCTATGTAATTTTACTAGCAATTGTCACCCCAATAAATTTAATATGAAAGATTGGGTGTGGCAGGAGGTGCTGCTATCTATCTAGTGGGTAGAGACCAGAGATGTGGGCCAACACCGGTCCCCACAATGAAGAAACACCCGGTCGTCTAAGATGTCGGTATTGCCCAGGCTCAGAAACCATGAAATTGGTAACATACTTAAGCATGAAGAGGACAAAATCCTTCCCCACAATCTGAAATTAAGAGAAATAACATTGGACTTTCCATAAAGGTAAACAAAACCTATAACCAATTTGAGCACAGGTATGCAAGTTATAATACATAAACCCCAATCTAGCACCCTTCTACGCTAAATATTCACCCACAGCTCTCGTTACATCATCTTAGTATGCATTTTATGATATGTGTCTGTTTCTTCTTTCTCAGTGGAATAAAAATGTTACATGTGCAGAGACTTTTGTCTTTTATTTTTTCACTACTCTATTCCCAATGGAAAGCACCACCTGGCAAACAAGCAGGTGTTCAGTATTTATTTTTTGAATGAATGAGTGAATGAATGAATGAATGAATAAAATACACTATTATATTTTCCTTGACAAAACTATCTTTGTAAGGGTAGGCGAAGTATCATAAAATCATTTAAATTATATACTCGTAACAGTCATGCTCTCTCTCTCTCGGTCTCATTTCATTATTTCTGTTTATTTACTTCTTATTTATTTACTTACTTATTTTAATTAAAGTTTATTGGGGTGACAATGGTTAGTAAAGTTACATTCATTTCATTCTTTATTTCTTTCAAAGTCAGGGCTCCCTAGAAAACCTTGTGAATTTGGCTTGTCCTTTCGCAGTTGAAGGCTGTCGTCTCAATTTTTTTGTTGACAGTTACAGAAAGTTATATGCCTTCTGGTCAATGAATAGGTTTGCACTGCAGTTTTGTCAACGCTTGTCTGCTGATGGACATATCAACTGCTGTCAAGCTCAAAGATGTAGACTCTCGAGCCTGTAATGGCAAATCCCCACTCATGGTACCCTGGTTGAAATGAATCCATATGTGGAGAGCCTCTGATGGCACCCTTTTCTAGCAGCACGTCAGCCCTTCTTGCATCCATAAATTGGAGTTGTTGATGATTATACAATCCTGAGTAAAGGAGGCAATAGGGGGGCTGGTACCACAGGCATCTATTCCAGTGATGTACTGTCAGCATAGCACTAGGCTTGTGAGAGCCAGTGAGAGTGCCAGTCTGTCTGGGCAACGAGTCATTATGCAGAGCTGCAGAGAACGGAAGCTGAGAACTAAGTTTTCAGATACATATGAGGTCAACTAAGTTTCGCAAACTCATCCTAGAAAAAGTGCTACACACCTCACTGCTGAATATCACTGTGGTCACCTTCTAAGTACTCCCCTTGGGAAGCTATGCACTGACACCAGTGCCTAGTCCACCTTCAAAGCTATGTTGGAACTCTTTTTCTGGAATGGCCATCAGAGCTGTCGTCATATTACCCTTGATGTCCTGAATGTCATCAAAAGGTCTTCCTTTGAATATTTCCTTTCTCTTTGGGTAAAGAAAGAAGTCATTGGGGGCCAGATCAGGTGAGTAGGGAGGGTGTTCCAATACAGTTATTTGTTTACTGGCTAAAAACTCCCTCACAGACAGTGCCCTGTGAGCTGGTGCATTGTCGTGATGCAAGAGCCATGAATTGTTGGCGAAAAGTTCAGGTCATCTCACTTTTTCACGCAACCTTTTCAGCACTTCCAAATAGTCAACTTGGTTACCTGTCTGTCCAGTTGGTACAAATTCATAATGAATAATCCGACTGATATAAAAACAAAAGTTAGCAACAGCATTGCAACAAGTTTGCGAACTTAATTGTCACACCTTGCTCATGGTAAGAAAGAGACCAAGGGGAGCGGGCAGTGCCCCTTTGCAGTCAGTTTTATGAGTAACATGGAGCCTTTGTATTTCACAGTGCTGCTTGAAAAATTTCCAGAGAAAACAGCCTTGTAACAGGTAAGATGGATGGCAATGAAAATTGAGTGAAAAGATCAGCATGAGACGTGAATTGAAGTGTCATCACCTTCGAGGCGAGTACTGAACGCCTAATGGGAAATGGGTGACAAAACTCGAACAGAGCTACAAGGAGAGAAAGTGAAATAGTAATATAAAAAAAAAAAAAAAAAAAACTTTCTTCAAAGAAATTCTTGGGCCCCGATGTGGCTACACTGGTGTGTCCTACGGATAATTAAAGGAGAATTAACACCGATCCCTCAAACTCTTTAGAAAAAGCAGAAGGGAGGGAACATGACCCACTCATTCTGTAAGGAGAATAGTACCTGACACCAAAATCAGACAAAGACATCACAAGGAAAGAGATCCCTAGAGTCACCTTTTTATGCACATCAATGTAAAAATCCTCAAAAATACTAGCAATCAAGGTCTAAAATAGGGCCTGAAACTATACGACTGCTAGGAAAATATATGAGTAAATTGCTGAGAACTTGGGTGAGGCAAAGACTTCTTACACGCAACGCAAAGAACAAAAGTAATAAGAAGAATAAGAAGAAAGTGGAGGAGGAGGAGAAAGAAAGAAATAAATCGAATTTCATCAGAATTTTAAAAATGTGTGCTGCAAAGAGTACCATCAAAAAAGTAGGGGGAAAAAAACACAAAACCAGAGTACATATTTGCAAATCCTGTATCTGCTAAGGAACATGTATCCAGAATGTTCCTTAAATAATATGTATGTTATTTAAAAAAACACTTACAACCCCAATAAAAAGTGAGCAAAGGATCCGAATAGACCTTGCCCCAAGGAAGCTAGACAAATAGCCGCTATAGATGTGAAAAGAAGCTCCATGTCATTAGCCAGCAGGGAAATACATGACAAACGGGATACCACTTTATACCCACTAGGGTATACTCAAAAGGATGGCTACAGCCAAAAGGACAGACAAGATCAAGTGTGGGTGAGGACGTGGAGAAATCAGAACCCTTGTGCTGGAGGGAATGTAACACAGCGCAGCCACTTTAGAAAAGCACTAGGAAGTTATTCAAAGGGTTAAACAGAGTTATCATATGACCTGGCGTTTCTACACTTGGGCATATATACTCAAGAGAAATGAAATGTAGACCCACGCAAAAACTTGTGCATGAATATCCACACCAACATTATTGACAATATTTTAAGCAGCAGAAACAACCAAAATGCCCATCAGAAAAACGAATGGATAAACAAAACACGTTATACCCGTCCGATGGGATGTTATTTGGCCGTGAAACATAACAAAATACTGACACAGGCTACAACTTGGACGCTTGAACACATGATGCTGAATGAAAGAAGTCAGACACAGAGGATCACAGGGGCATGATTCCATTTACATGAAATGCCCAGAATAAGCAAATCCTCAGAGACAGAGAGTAGATTCGTGGTTGGCTAAATCTTTGGGGGTTGAGAGGGATAAGTACTGGGTTTCTCCTTGGCGTGATGAAAATATTCACAAATTAGACGGAGCTGAAGGTGGTACCACTTTGTGAATATACGAAAGGCCGTGGAATTATACACTTTAAATGTGTACGTGGCATATACGCTGTTTGAAATACAGTCCACAGACAATGGAAGGTAGGGGTGGAGACAAACCCATTGGGTCATTTACAAGATCGAGAAAGATCAGGGTGCATTCTCGGGTATATTAAAAGTACATCCAATTACACTTTTCTCTTGGAGCACCAGAGAAAATGCGTATGACATCTGAATGGTCCTTGAGAGAACACTTTTGATGAAATATAATTAACAGGGAAGAAGTTGGTTAGCTGGGCATGAAGACGGAAGAAGTAGACATAGTATTACTGGGGGAAAGAAATCAAGGAAAAAAAGAGATGGTGTGGTGATGAGAGGCCATTTCTTCCAGACGCCTTTTTGTAAAGATGTGAAATTGCATGCATGGCTTTAGGAAGTACTATGGGTAAGGATGAATGATACTGCTAAACAACATGATAAGTGTATGCTTACAAGGGAGAAAGGGCTAGCTAAGAGGGGAAAGACACTTACAGGTCAGAATGCCTGCTGAAAGAGACGTTCTGGTGGGGTGTCCTCATGTGCTCAGAAAACACAGGACAGAGGAGACACATGTAATATATCATACAATATGATACAATATAATATCACATGAATGCATTGCCTATAATGTTTACATATAATGTTATCATATAAATATATATGTACGTGTGTGTGTGTGTGTGTGTGTGTGTGTGTGTGTGTATGCTCTAGTTCTCTAAGAAAAAAAAACTAGGTCATCTAAACACTTATCAGGGTATTTTAGCACAAAGGCAGGGTGACACTGAATGACAGAAAACATTTCTCAACACAAACAGGCAACATTTCCTCATTCCAAAATTGTTCTCCCAACCCCAGCACAAATCTTAGTTTCACTGTGTAGAATTCAGTGTTTCTCGAGGAAAGGGTATCATACCGTGTTTCCCCAAAAGTAAGACTTTGCTGGACATCAGCTCTAATGCGTCTTTTGGAGCAAAAATTAATATAAGACCTGGTATTATATATTTATATTATATTGTATTGTATTATATTGTATTCCTGGTATTATATTATACTATAATATATTATAGTATATAAGGCTTGGTTTCATATTATATTAAAATAAGACCGGGTCTTAATTTTTGCTCCAGAAGACGCACTAGAGCTGATGGTCCGGCTAGGTCTTATTTTCGGTGAAACACAGTACCTATGTCTACACTAAACTGTGTATCTTTATAACAACACATTTATCTTACCCACCTGTGTATGATGATACCCACTTCACAGGGCACAGCATTCTTCCTGTAATATCTGAACCTACCGTATTTCCCCAAAAATAAGACCTAACTGGAAAATAAGCCCTAGCATGATTTTTCAAGATGCTTGTAATATATGCCCTACCCCCAAAATAAGCCCCAATTAAGACTGCCAGCTAGACGGAAGCATTTAGTACGTCATTGCAAGACACGATGGACATATTGAATTATAAAATAATAATATTAATATGTAATTAAACATAAATAAATATTATTGACTTTAATACCTAAAATAAATCATAATATAAATTATAACTAAGTATTTGTAAATACCCAAGCGGGCGCCTTTGGACGACAGGTAAACACGTATGTAAACAGATGAACTCGAGACTTATTGCTGAATGACCAATCGGAGCACAGACACAACGCACGAATAATGTGCACACTTGATAACGAATGGACATGGTTTTGTCTAATATGAATCTTCATAATTCAATATGTCAAGTATTGTAACGAATGTACTTAATGCACTTGTCTGAAATAAAGAAACATTTTCTGGATTTCAGTGCCTGCAATTTTTCGTCACTTCTGTGTGGACCATCGTTCTTAACTGTCATCATTTTTGTTGCCACTCCTGTCTCGTAAGTCTTCAGTTAACACTTGAGTTAATGGTAGATTTAAAGGGAATAATATTTTGACCCCCAGACAAGATGAGTGCAAAAAGAAAGAGCTATTCTGTCAAGTACAAGAAAGGAATCGTGGAGGACTCCCGGGGCAAGAATCTTATGGCTTTCTGCAAAGAGAAGATGGATCTCCAATTGGTCCAAAAATGGCGAGCAGAGTACGATAACCTCAGTCAACAGGTGGACGAGGGAAATGCTAAGAAGCGCAAGTGTGGATCAGGTCGGCAACCATTATTTCCTGAGCTGGAAGACATCATCTGTGAATGGATTGCTGACAGGAGAGCAAAGGCTTTGGTTGTGCGCAGGGCTGATATTCAAGCATTTGCCCTTGCAATGGCACCACAGTTAGAAATATCCCCAGAAGAATTCAAAGCATCACAACACTGGCTGGATGGCTTCCTTCAGCGATATGAACTGTCTCTAAGATCGACAACACTGTTCAAGCTGGAAGATACTGAAGTTATTAAACGTGCACTTGCATTCAAGTCCTTTGTTGATGGCATCGACTTTTCTAAATACCAACTCTCCAACATGATTGCTATGGATGAAACTGCAGTGTTTATGGGCCAAGGATCTTAAACGACAATTGATCAGAGAGGTGCCTCGTCAATCTACATTCCCTCCACTGGTTACGGAAGTGCACGTGTTACCTGTATTTTGGGAATTCATGTGGATGGAAAGAAAGCCCCACCTCTAACCATCACTAAGGGCAAGAAAGATAAGGTTGAACGTGTTTCAGGCATTTATGTTCTTGAAACCGAAAAAGCCTGGTGCACACAAGCAGTTATAAGGAAGTGGGTCGATGTAATGCTGCCCCTTGCTTTGCAAGGTGGCCAAAGAGGTCTGCTAGTCTGGGATTCAGCCAACACTCACCACGCTAAAGACATGAAGAACTTCTTTGCAGGGAGAAGAATAAATCAAATAATGATTCCCACAGGAATGACTGCCTATGTCCAGACTCTTGATATTGCAATAAACAAGCCATTCAAGGACGATTTGCAAATGGAAATCAATGACTACATTGAAAATAGGATGGAGAGAAATCAGCGTGGAAACTTTGTGAAGCCTAGCCTGCAAGAGGTCGTGACTTGGGAGAAGAATTCATGGGATAAAATCACTGACAGCTGTGTTGCCAATGCACTACGAGCAGGCGACATGGACAAGAAGTGCTCATTTAAGGAGAGCGCTATTGCTGGACATGAGAGATTGGGGCCAATGGTTCTACAGGTAATGGAGTCGCAAGAAATTCAAGCTGGAATTCGGGGTTTGGAGAGTTATGACGATGGTCCAGATGATGACATGACTGTATTTGAATAAATGTAGATTTTTGTACATGAATAAATGTACATTGTTGGGAATGAAAAAATAAGACATCCCCTGAAAATAAGCTCTAATGCATCATTTGGAGCAAAAATTAATATACGACTTGGCCTTATTTGGGGGGAAATACGGTATAATAACACGTGCGTCCATTGCACCGAACACTACGAAAATCAATGTATATAATGTCAAATAATTAACAAAATCAACAGAGTCTTGCAATTCATTTATCTGCATGAAGGTGCTAGCTCATCCACCTCTGATGGCTGTGCCAGCAAAGGATTGTTTTCTTGACTGTTGTAACACAGTCCTGATTCTCGTATACTGGGAATTGCACACTTCATTCAGAAAAGCCAGGATTATTATTTTTTTAATCAAAAGAGCAACTACCCTAAGCATAAGCCCCAACTTAATCAATATGCTACAATGTCATTTTATTTGAAAATACATTTACATTTGTAAATGCACCGTGTCCCTGCCGTATCTGAGTCACGTTTGGCTTCCTACGAAATTCCACTTGGAACCCACGCCTTGTGTCTAATTGGGTGTCTGACTGGCAATTCTACTGGAACTGAAAATGCTCTCGTGGGCTCACGTCTACGATGTGTGTGCACATGTGCACCCATTCATTTCCGGTTTCTCACAAAGTACGCTCGTACAGGTTTCCAGACAAATGATAGAACAAACGTAAAAATGATCTGCAGGCCGGGATTTGCACAGTTGTGGACTGCGTCAGCCTCAGAGGTCCTCAAACCTCCCACTCAGGTTGCGTTCTAGAAGTCTTAAGAAAAAGTCTTTCCATGACCTGACTTGAAAGGACTAATTTCCTTGAATGTAGCTAACTAGGGAAGGAACAAGAGGCACACAGCAGGCAGTTCCTTTACCTTTTCGGGATTGTTTAAAAACCATTTCTCTGACACAGAATCTTAACTCCCAGCTCATCCCAAGACAGAGGACATCTTTTGGCTCTCAATTCCAGTACTTCTCCTTGGAATTCTCTAGCTTCCCCGGCACCCAAATACCTCCTTGAAAATGATGATTATGTCCCTTTTTTTTTTTTTTGCCATGGAGACAGGCCACCTCATTCTAATCAACTAAAAATCAACCCTTCAAACACTGCATGTGCAGTGCAATGAACAAAACATACAAAGGAGGGGGGGGAAATCGCATGCTTCCTTTAGAATTAATAATCTTAAAGAGAGTCTGATTTGAATATAAACATTTCCAGGAAAGAACGTTTTTGAAGGTGTTATTAATGCAAACTGAAATGACACTCTGGAATCAAGTAATTGAAACATATTGAATCGATTCTCCTGTTTGTTGAATAGATTCTTTTACCAAAATGGCTATGCAGGTACAAATAAAATAACAACTTCTTATAAAAAATTCTGAATCTGCTTAATGGCTTCGTGGACCATTCAGAATTTCGCCAAAGAAGTTGGAATTCCTGGTCAATAGCTTTGCACATTTGAGATCGAAAGAAAAGAAAACCTTCTACCTTCTCTCCACCCTTCCTCTTATTTTCTTCACCCAAAAAATCCTTTCACATCCTTTGTTTCCTCCATTTGCTTCACTCTACCTTCTTCTGTGGCTCTTGGTCACCTCAGAACTAGGGGGTTCTCTTTGCTTTGTTGTTTAGATAAACTTTTACACAAATGATAGCTCTCTCCTTACAGAGTCTGTATGTCACCGCAACCGTTTCCAATTCTGCTCCTAAGAGCCTCAAAAGTCCCAAAGTGAGGGAACCCTCCTCTTATTTGCTGAATAAATCAGATTGACACAGGGGGCACTTTTAGCCACCAGGAGGCAGAAGAGGCAAGTTTATGCAAAGGATGACTGAGCAAAACAAGACCATGATTTAGTCCATGCCCAGAGTTCCAGTTTCTATCCACACTAGGAGAGAGGAGGAGGGGGAAGGGGTCACGGGGGAGGGAGAAGGGGAGGCGGAGGGGAAGGGGGAGAGGATTATGGCGTTTCCAAATAAGTATGAAATGCATGGAAACCTACTGTGGAAAAAGACAGTGAAAGACTTTGTTTTTGTAAAAGTTTCTTGGTTTTCCTTATGTGCACAACGTTTGGATCAGAGAAGTTATGCTAACCTTCCCTCCCCCAATGTGTCCATCCTATTACTGTGTTATCCAGAGTATATAGTTCCCTCTGTCCCCTGCCCATCTCAGAGAACCGCATCAGCGAACAGTGCAGCCACGACACCCAGAGCCCTTCCGAGGATGGCTGGTAACCTCCGTCATCCACCCATCACAAGGTCTTCTTCTGAGGTCTCCCTCCATTTCTCCCACCCTCTTTCAATCTCATTTGGGGGGTGGGGGTCCCACACAATTCATGTCGCCTTTGCATCCCTTTCCTCATGCGTCTCCCATATTTCTTTCACTTCTCTACTTCATGTACTTTTCCCTAAGTGTGACACTTCACCTATAGCCTCTACCTGTTTAACTGTTTACAGTGTGTGTGTGTGTGTGTGTGTGTGTGTGTGGTGTTTTCAGCTCAGTCATGTGTGGCTTTTCTTTTAAGACAAAGAAAACTCTTCCAGTTGGAAATCAAATCAGGGGAAATCTGAGAGGAATGGAGGATAGGGTTAGGAGAGTCGCATCAAGATAGGGGGGTCCTTGAAGGAGAAAAAGATTCTTTTTTCCTTCACATATACTTGTATAATTACGAACGTTTGACTAGATATTAGAAGATGCGTTCCACTTGTAATATGAAACAAAATTCTGAATCAAGTATAGAAAAGCAAAGAAGAGAGAAAAAAAGATTCTTAGACGAAAGAGTGAAAGTACAAAAGAATGAACATATTTTCACTCCCAAATGAATGAGGAATGTATGTACCACGTACTCAGTGGCTTGCCATTTCCAGCAGATTGCATCAGGCCTATAATGGTGACCCACTAAAGTATCACTGATGTACAGCGCTCGTGCTCAAATGCACACAACACCCAGAATGGAGATCACAGCTCTTTACAGGAACTTAGGGCTCCTGGGTTCTGTGATTCCCAGGCTCCTTGTATTGAATGGAACCAGGCATGGAGCATGAATTTCTCAAAGGGGCAACAGTGACACTGCTCTTCCTGGTGTCACAGAGGTGCCTCCAGATGCCAGCCTACCCCGTTGTCCATTTCAGATGGAAACCAACACCCCGCAAAGGAGACCAGAACAGCAAAGGCAGCCACAGCGTGACAGCAGGCATTAGCTCAGGTCCTGCACATTTTCATTCAAATGTTCCCCTGCTGTGCACATCGATGCCTTTACTTCAAATCATCTCTGTCTCCTGGTCAAAGTTATGACGTGAATGTACCTCAATAGCTTATGCATGATGACCTTAAAGAGAAAGCTGGCTTCAGTACGCAGAACACCACTCCACAACCTTCCCTGAGATGAAAACCTTCAGGAGAGCTACAATACCTGGCAAATGAGCTGGTGTTTCTAATACTTGCTGAATCCTTGAAAAAGTCAGTGCTATAAATAGTGGGTAACATTTCTTCAGACCACAAAAACCCCGTCAGGTGAGAAATTTGTTGAAGTCATCGTCTGGGCCAATGGTCTTCACTTCCTTAATGGGCAACAGACAGCAAGCAGGCAATGAGATGGTACCAGCAGCTCCACACCCAACTTGCTGATAAAGCATTAGATCTATGATGCCCAGGAGCTCTGACGTTACAAATGTCATTGCAGGTGCTTACACCACCATCACCACCATGTACCATCATGGACCATCAGTAATGACTGGATGGAAGTGAAGCAGCAACCAAGGACTCACTCTGAGGAACCTACACATACATTGTAAGCATCGTCGTGTCACAATTTTGTATCTAGACCAACAAGTGAGTGCATCTGACATATTTCTGTGCAATGATAGAAGCGCAATCTGATGCTGTGGCATTCGGTGTCCTAACTGATTTTGTACTTGACCTGATTCCCAGTTAACTCTGACTGGCAAAGCTGGAGGTAAGATCTTGTGGAAAGAGTTGGAGCTTTCTTTGGCTTCTCTGAGACCTGGGTTCCAGTCCCAGCTCTGACCCCCAAAAACTGTGTCACTGTGAGTCAATCACACCACCGCTGAGCCTCTGTTTCTTCATAAGTGAGATCAGCGAACGCCTGCCAGACAGTTTAAGAGGATGAAATGCAGTAAGAGCTACAGCAGCCCATTGCTAGCCACACTGCAGGCTCATGGTTAGTTGGTGCTAAAGCATATAGATAGCACTGCTTTAAAGAGAAAATAATTTAAAACACGCATGAGGCCTCCATTAGTAGGATACCCAAAAAGGTAGCATCACAGGAGCTAAACTAAAATGAATGGTGGAATGGGGGTGGACCCAACCAAATGTTGATACAAAAGGCCTGCAAATTAGAGACAGAGGACAGGTGTGGACCACAAGTAAGTAACTTTGGGCTTCTTCCATCAGGAAGCATCAGTGAGGATATTTCTCTTTTATACCAAAGATCTTTGGACAGTCATCCAAAAAAAAAAGCAGATTTGATAGAACTCAAGTTCTGGATTTATACATCTTCATAATGCCTAAAGTGCAAAGCAGAACAAACAAGAAATACGCTTGTAAAAGAACATCTTTGAAAATAAATGGACCACAGTTAAATCATTAGGACCTCACGTGGTAGAAATAAGCTCTTTATAGCTATGATGATACAGCCCAGGTTTATGGAACAATTTCAGTTTATTAACAACAGATGAACAATCTCACAGTTTCCTGGACTAGGCAATAAATTATATGGTCAATGGCTAGCAAGACTGCATGACACTTCTGATGAAAACAACAACAAAAACACTTTCTGAACCCAAGGTCCGTAAGTTTAGCATTGATGTTCATTGCAGCTTTGTTTACGGTGGCCAAGACATGGAAACAACCAAAGTGTCCTTCGATAGATGAATGGATAAAGAAGTTGTGGTATATATACACAATGGAATACTATTCGGCGGTAAGAAAAGATGATATAGGAACATTTGTGACAACATGGATGGATCTTGAGATTATAATGATAAGTGAAATAAGTCAGAAAAAGTCGAGAACCATATGATTTCACTGATATGTGAGATATAAAACTGAAAGCAACAAAGGAGCAACACAAACAAAAAAATAAAAACTCATAGACACAGACAATAGTTTAGTGGTTACCAGAGGGTAAGGGGTGTGGGGGGTGGTAGATGAGGGTAAAGGGGTCAAATATATGGTGATGGAAGGAGAACTGACTCTGGGTGGTGAACACACAATGTGATTTATAGATGATGTAACACAGAATTGTACACCTGAAATCTATGTAACTTTACTAACCATTGTCACCCCAATAAACTTTAATTAAAAAACCACTCAGATTTCAAAAAACAAGTGTGAAGATCCTGTCATTTACTTCACATGACAAGTTTCTTACAATTAGTTTTTAGTTACGGTAATTCAGTTTAGATGATGGTATCTGGTGGATATTAGCCATTCCTTGTGTGACCAGTTGTAATTATTTCTCTGGACCAACAGTGATATTAATATGATGTCCGTGATGTTAAGAACAATGGAAATTAGAAGGTAACTGGGTATACTGGTTGCCAGTTGTGGGCAATGAAATTTTCCAGCCATAAAACCATTGGACCTTAATGCTGTATGTACAATAACCTTGCAAGGGAGAGAAAGCTACCATCTTCTATAGAGACTCAGAAGAATTAGCTGACTTTTTGACTTTTTCAATGTCACATAGAAGGAAGACGCCAGTTCATTTCTGTCTCATTTTAAAACCTACGCTCTTTTCACACCACCATCCTGCCTCCATTTTTACTGTAATTCATCTTTTAACCCTCTTCTGGGTAGGACAACAGCACCTGCTACTCTGTTAAAAAATAATAATAATCTCTAACTATAACTTTCCATTCCTTTGACAGAAAAAGAGCATGTATATATGTATGACTTTTTGAAGGCAAAATCTCAAACAACATTTCAACGTTTTGCTAAACACATATCTGTTCCCATCAACAGCACTCACTGGAATGACCACCACCATGTATGTTTTGCCATTATACTGAATTATCATTTGCATGTCTGGATGCCAGTGGTTTAAGAATATTTTGGAGACCGACAATAATGAATTCCCAAAAGCAAAAAGCAACTGCTGGCTAACAGCTTTCAAGAGGACAATAGCAAATGCAAGACCCATGGTAAAGAAAACTAAGTCCCATTTTAAGGTGGTGCTGGCACATTTCACTCCATCAGATAAAGAGGGTCTGTCCTGTTCTCAGAGGCACCACAGGAGCTCTTGGTGGAATGTAAATAGACTAGCATAGAGATGTTAAATTGCTTATTTTATTTTACTTCTCTGCGTGTCTGTCACAGCTCTCGGTCTCACCATGATTTTTTTTAAAACCTCTCAATAACAAAAGGTAAACTTAACGTCCTTCAGTGAGAAAAGATCTAAAAGCAAGCTTTTCTTTCCCCTCTATTCTTAAACATAACAAAGGGGTGTAGAGCTCCCAAAGTACTTTTCAAGATCTGCACTTAATTCCCCCACGGCCAAACTGATAAGAGATCAACGTGAAGAGTGCTTGATATGGTTCGGTTTGGTGCAGGAGGGAGAAAATCAATTTCCTTTGAAGTCTAACCTTTTAGGTAGCACCCCCACGTCATGCACGCAGGAGAACACTGTGTGATTCCACCAAAGCAGGGAGTTTTCAATGCCCATTTGCTTCATTCAGAAAACAGCGCCTGAGCTCCCTTCACTCCTCTGAAGCCCCGCACACTGCCCTCTTTGAAAGCGCTCAGTGCAGGCCCTGCCATGTTCTTTCCACCCTCCCCACCTCCGTGTTAGAATGGGCCTTTTGTGAAAGATCATGAAACACCACTTCCTGTTTCCAACCCTTGTGGCCAAAGCAAGTAGCCAGAAGCCTCCGAGAAAATACTGCCTATGGGCAATTAGCGAAAATGATTCCACAAAGATCTGGCTCATAGAACGTATTAAAAAAGAAAGAAATAAAATGAAATAAAATCCTGCAATGAAAAGGCTCTTGGCTGCAAGGCTTTGAGTTATCTCTGAAACCCAACAAGGACCTGCAAGTATGTTATTAATGGTCCAACAGGCACACCTTTGCAAACCTGTGTGTGTGGGTGGGGGGGGCAATCTGCATTTCTAGGTTAGAAATGCACTTTACAACTCAGCCTTCTTCTGGGGTCTTTTCTAGGTGAATGTTTTCAAACGTGAGTGGGAAAAAGAAGCCTCCAATCAAATTAAAATATCAAGCAGAAAATAAGCTATTCTTGGTGATAGTTACCTATTTGGAGAAAACAGTTTTTCAGCCATAGCTCTTGTCCATTAATCCATTTTACTTGAATTTTAATATTTTACCAGAACCAAACTGACATACAGATCTCACGCTCAGAACCACATTGTTAAAACATTCAACTTTCGGCACCATCCTCAACTATTTTTGCCTTGAAAACAAACGTTGTTACGTAGGTTTAGGAAGAGTTCATTCACGAATTGTCTGACAGCAGGCAAAGCCACAAAAGAAGGTACATCGCAAAACATGACCCCTCCCCCCAAAAAAAATACACAGTTTTCCAACACCCAGTTGGGGAGACATGAATTAAACACCCAAATAATAGAGACCAACTTTTGAATTCCTTCACATTTAGCCAATGTCCTTTCACTGAAGTCACCAAACGTTACAAAATTCCTAAAACCATGATGTTCCATGGCACGCAGATGACAAGACCAGGTCACCACACGGCAGTTCTTCGAGGCCCAACAAACAGAAACCATCTGCTACGCACTTAGCTAAAACATTTCCCAACACACAAAAACCTGAACAACACACCTACACAACCACACAAGAGAGCTCGTAGCTACAGCAGTCACGAGCGCTTGCCACATTACCACCCATGACCAAATGTGTTATGCTACTCATCACATCACAGAGGGGGCCACAGGAAAGCATCAAAAGGAACAAACAGGTCCTACACGGGAAGTGCGTGTTTTCAACAGAATTTCCTAGGCACTGGAGTAACACAATTCCAATCCACCGGGCCCCACAACACAACGCACAGAAGCTCCTCAGGGCTCTGGCCCCGGCGTTCCAGGAATGGAATCACTCACCTAAAATCCCCAGCCGGTAGTTGATGGTGATGACGATGACATTTCCGTAGCTGGCCAGAATGCTGCCGTCAATCATATTACCAGTCCCTTCCATGTAAGACCCGCCGTGGATATATACCATAACTGGCTTCTTCGTGTTCTGATCATGGATGTCTGCAAAAGAAGGGACGGAAGGAAACACAGTCAACACCCGCACCGATGAACAGACATTCAGTCAAAGGCCAAAGACTTGGGTGACTTTTCCTAGCTTTGACTGGAATCTTTCTGGTCTATTTTTTAATTGCATGTGCCACGCTAAGGCTGCCTAAGGAAAATGGTCCATGCTGTTGTATTTCCTACTCACAGAAATGATACTTTGAGAAGCACACCGGCAAGTGAAGTAATATGTACGCATATGGACGTTTCTGTTTGTATCTAAAACTCTAAAAAACAGGATTTCGATAAAACACTTATCTCCTAAGTAGCGCTCAAATACTAAAGGGTGACTTAAACTGAAGAAGCTCATGACATCCATTATAAAATATATTTATATCATCTAAGTGCAAAATCAAATTCAAAATTATAATTTCTTCTCATTGTTACCGTCATCTTCGGTCAAAGGTGAGCTGAACAATGAGAGCATAAGATAGTTGTGAAACTATATAAACTCTCAATACAGGATAATGATTTTAAAATACCCACAAAAACAAATGGTTAAAAAGGATCAATAAAACAGAAATTAAAACGAAAATAAAACAAAACCAAAAAAAGATGTCCAATGAAGTGTTTCTGCTCTCGGTGATGGACTGAAATATTCCAACATATTTAAGTGACAAAAAGCAAAGAGATGCAATAATAATGGCACAAGATTCCAACCTCAGGTTAAACATTATTGATATGCTATAGATTTTCCCAGGGACTATGAACTCTCATTCTGCTCTGCAACCAACCAGTGAGTACCCTTAGTCATTGTTATTTTATTGAACAATGATGTGAAAACAATGTTTTGCAGTGATCTGTGACGACAGAAATTTGGGGACCATTTGTCCATTTGCACAGCCTGCTTTCTGAAAAACGATGATTGAAGAGCCTGTTCAGTGTTTATCGTCCCTTAGAATTACATTTAGCGTTTAAGAAGTCTGACCTCCACTATAATTATTTCTGTGGGTGTGTGTAAATAATTTAAATGTCTGTATGTTATCAAAAGAAAACCAAATGTACCTAAATATATTTATTTTCACTTTTTTTTTTTTTTTTGGACAGTGTTTTTCTTATCTGAAATCACCAAGACACTTTTGAAATATCGGAAAAGAATTTAAAGGCAACAAACCTTCACCATTTTGATGGTGACTAGGAATAACATTAATTATGAGGACAGCCTCAAAATGAGTTCATCAGTTACCAGTACACAGCATCGAGAAAGTTCGAGAAACTCACTGCTCACAGTTAAGTACAGAAAGAGTGTCAAGCTCATTCTCTCATATAAAATTGCAATAGAAAGTAAAAATCTTTTTAATCATGTATTCATGACAGACTACATGGGACATTTAAATAAACCGGTCTCCATAAGGGGTGGTCTTGGGCATGGTCCATTTCTCCCTCCGGCCTCTGATTTGCTGTTTTGATTTTATTTATTTCACTCGCTGTTGGCGAGTGCACTGTGGAAAAGGAAAAAGTTGAGATTTTGATGGGCTGCTTTCAGGGGGTTCCTCAGAGAAAATGTTAGCTTAACATCTCTTTCCTTCCAAGACACACACAACTAGAAGAAGTAGTAACCAAATGCTGTATCAACTCAAAGTTTAAAAAAGAAAAGAAAAAAAAATGTCACCGGTCACAGGTTATCAGTATTCAATGAAAACTGGGGGCATTGGATGGTGATAAAATTGCACTGCAGAGCATGGTGAAAACATGATTACTAGGAAATGCACTAAAAAGAGAGAGCAGAATGAGATGCAAATTATAGCCACAGAGGTGCAAGACAACCAGGAGAAGGGTTTCTTAAATACATTTTTGAATACTGATAAAACTGCAGGCATTCTGGGGTTCTGACCAAATGACAGGCACAGAGGATGTGACATTCTGACACCACTGGAGATCTTTCATAGAGTTTTAAGAGGTAAAGACAGCCCGTGAATGCCAGTAAAATAATAAAATAATAACAACAACGACATTAATAACATAAAGAGGAGACCAGACATGAAAGCAACGATGGCATAACTTTTCATGGAGAGCAGTCAATTTATAAGACATCAAAGAGGTCAACAAAACAAACAATTGATAAACAGGCATTTTCAGGAAATTTTGGCACCTGGCAAGGATAACTCACTACTCACTTGTCTCCCTCGCGCTTTTTCAAATTTTATTAAACTTACTGGGGAGATGTTTGTTAATAAGATTATATAGGTTACCAGTGGCCACTTGTATAATACCTCAGCTATATATTGCATTGTGTGTTCAAATTGCCTAGCAGCCAGAGAACCAAAGGTTCCTCAAGGGTTTTCCTTCTTTTAAGGTAAATAAGTGGATGTCCATGCATTTTGCTACTCAGATTGGGAAGACATGCTTTCACATATCCCATAAAACCTTCACAGCAACTAATGTTAGACTCTTTTTATCTTGTACACCATTTATTCTGCTGAAGAAATAGGATATAATATGCTAGTGGTTGCTTAGATGTCACGTGTCTTCCATCTTTAAAAATAAAATCAATTTATTTCTGGTCGATAATCTGTCAACAATGTGGGATCCTTCAAGAAGAAACACTCCATAGCAACCAAACATTGTTGGGGAAAAAATTGTTTTCAAAACAGGTGTGGTGTGAAAAGAAGGATGCATGAACTGACTTTTTGACCTTCCTTCAATTCTCTGCTATCCCTATTTGTTTTTCCTTTAAATGCTGCTAAAACGCAGTCCTGAAAGAAATGGCAACATCTCGTTAATACACTTTTTCACATATTTCACTGTGAGCCAGACAAGATTCTGGGAAACCTACTTTGGAATCAGTATGCTTAAAAACAAACAAAAACTGACATGCCATCCCCCCAAAAAATTTCTACTGAGGTGTCTTGCCGAGTTTGCAGTTCATAGAAGGAATTAAGAAGACCAAAGCTCCAAAACACAGTATTAACTTCAAAAGAACATTTGGAAGGAAGAAAAGAAACTATACATGCATGTTTTAAAATTCAATTTTCTCTTCTTGTGACCAAGCCAAAAAAAAAGAAAAAAAGAAAAAGGTGCATTTCATCGCAAATCACATTTCGGTACTCACTTCACATTCAGAAGCAATGTTTACATGACTTGTCATAAGTGACTGGCAGTCATCTATATGGTCATTGGAATTAAAAATGACAGTGGTTTCCCAACAAGAAGAAAATGAAGAAGCACACCGATGTGTACTTGTTTCAGGAAAGGGGAGGAAAAACAAGTTGAAATGAAAAAAAAAAAGAGAGACAGAGATAGATATAAAATCATGCATCAGGGTCGAGCTTTGAAAAAAACAAAAAATACCTTCATCTTCACCACGGTCATTACTGGTTATATCATCTGCGTTTTTCTTTGTGTTGGCTCCTGGGGTCATATTGAGAAGGAAAATAAAGGGAAAAAAGAGAATTCAAAAACAACAGGTTTGCAAAAAAATCAGAAGAGAGAGAGATACCACCCAGTAAAAGAAAAAAAAAAAGTCACATAAAAAGTTGAAATCTGTTACATTTGGATTTCGAAAAAATGAAAGAGGGTGATGCAAAATGCATATAAACATAAAAGATGTCAAGAAGAACAAAGTCAAAATGTTATTTGCAAAAAAATATTAGATATCCTGTGAAAATGTAGTTTTGGGGTTAAAATGATACTATCGCAAAGTAAAAAGCTAATGTGAGTTTTTTTAAAAAAAGGAAAAGAAAATTAAATTATTAAAAAAGAGATTCCCAACATTCTTACAAGAAATGCATATGAAATATTCAATGCTTCTCTGATTTCAACATGTTATAATCTAGATAAATTTTTGAAACATCACTGATATGCTTCGGTTAGGAAATTCCACAATGTACAAAGAAACACATGTAAATGATACACGTGAAAGACCTTTAATCAACATGCTTTATAATCGACATTAGTTTAATGCGTAAGTATTTAAAAACACACCATTTCAAGTAAGGTTCAGAAATGTCACTCGTCAATTTAAATGACGAAGGCTGACCTCTCACAAGTGGCTACAGATAATACTACTCATTGTCATCTACTATAAAAATAATAAGACTTTCAATAATTATTTCTCAAGTCAACATAAAAACACTATGAACAATGGTCTCTGTTTGAAACACTTATTAAATATTACTTGAAGGTTATTGCCATTTGAATTTGTGAAAAAATAAATAAAATGAAGTCACCTACCTTGGTTGCCTCAAACATCAGCGGCATAGGAATTTCCATGTAGACAAAATGCCCTTCCTACAGTTTCCGTATACAGGGCGCCATTTTGGTTTTTATGTTTTCCAGATACAAGAAGCCAAAACATTTAATAGCATTGGAATTGTTTAGTTCATTGGCTCAACTCTCTTCTCTCTATACACAGACACAGCCCAGGTATGCATATCTCAGTTCCTATCACTTGAACCGTCTCCATCAACCAAAGCAGTCTTTGCCTTCCTAGCGGGTGCTAGGCTACGTGGATGAAGACAGATGGGAAAGCAGTAACTGCCACCCACAATGCTCCTGTCTGAAAAATCATTCCTCGGTTCTACCTACTGAACTCAAAAGACCTCCAACATGTTTCAAAAGCAAAATTTGAAGTTGCTGTGGTCGTAAGTCAAATAAGGATGGAGTGTTGTCCATTTTAGGTGACTTAACACCTTTTAATAAGCAGACCTATGTGGATGGGTGGGTAGGAAACCCGATTCACTGCACTTGTTGATTTTTGAAGTTTCAATATTCCCACTGTAGACAGTTTGAACCTATGAATACTAGGTCATTGAACACAGAGCTGGGAAGAGGTGACTGGGACCCCTTGAGACCAGAGTACCAGTTTCAACGAATCACCTATCGGGAAAGTTGAGTCATGTAGGAAATAGTCCTTCATTCATTCTAACACATTCATTTCCAATCCCTTAGAAAGTATACTGGATGTGTTCATCTATTATACTTAGCTAGATATCAAGATGTATTCACGTCTAAGAATTCTTACGGCACTTAAATATCTTGAAAAAAATTAATCTGCATCAAATTAGCTCGATGGCCTTTTGGGTTGTTTTTGTCAAGGTTTGTCAGTATAAAACCAATTTCAAAGCCGTCCTGTGGACTAAATTTATGCCTAAATGACGTTAAGACATCTGAAAGAGGTGCCTTCCTTCAAGAAATAGTCTACATGAGTGGTACAACTAAACCGTTTGTCTTAGAAAACAAGCCCTCCTCATTTCTGGGAGGGGGGGGAAAGAAAAATCAATTCATCCACAAAGATTTTCTTTTTTGGTTTCTATAGAAACAGGTGACCTCTTTCATTAAAAACAGAAAGATACTAGAAAAATTAAAGTAGTCAAAAGACATAGCAAGGGTGAGGGGAGAGAATGTATTTCCTGATTAAGCAGATTCCGTCCAAGAAAAGGGTTCCTTTAAAGTTTGACCTCCTCCCCTTATTACAGGCTTCTGGAAGACACCCAGTCCACAGTGAGAAAGCGCTTCTCTCCTATCTCAGCCTTCTTCTAAATTTCCTTCTCATAAGTTTATTTTCTCGTCCACGCTGCAGCTAGAAGTATAGAAGCATCACCACTGGCCTGGCTCACACAGGACAAAGGTCGTCTGCAAAGTCTGAGGTGAATTCAATGCCAGTACTCTTTCCCAAGCCCAGCAATCCGTGTCTTTAGGCTCACCTCAGTGCACAAAATCTGAGTCATTGGAAAGAGTTCTGGGGGCCAGATGACAGGCGGGGCTCATGGCAACTTCCCCAGCAAATGGAGGGAAATGTTCTAAAGATTTGCAATGCTTTTTCAACGTGCAAGACGTTGTCACATAACTGATTAAGTAGCAATCCAGGCTAATCTACAGTCTCTCCAATTCTTTACCACGTTCCTTTGTTAACCCCAGTGTGGTTTTTAAGAGCTTTACTACGACTTAATTTTATACACCACAAACTCAGCTCATCGTGGAGTAAAAGACAAGAATTCACTCATCTACTTCCTGTGTCTTCACAGATCTTCCATTTCTAAGCAGGTCATACGAGGTCTGACAAGTTTGCGAACTTGTTGTGACAATGTTGCCCACCTCTTTTGATATCAGAGGGATTATTTATTATGAATTGGTACCAACTGGACAAACAGTTAACCAAGTTTACTATTTGGAAGTGCTGAAAAGGCCACGTGAGAAAGTTAAATGACCTGAACTTTTCGCCAACAATTCACGGCTCTTGCATCACGACAATGCACCAGCTCACAGGGCACTGTCTGTGAGGGAGTTTTTAGCCAGTAAACAAATAACTGTATTGGAACACCCGTCCTACTCACCTGATCTGGCCCCCAGTGACTTCTTTCTTTATCCAAAGATAAAGGAAATATTGGGGGAAAAAAGACATTTTGATGACATTCAGGACATCAAGGGTAATATGATGACAGCTCTCGTGGCCATTTCAGAAAACGAATTCCAACATTGCTTTGAAGGGTGGACTAGGCACTGGCGTCAGTGCATAGCTTCCCAAGGGGAGTCCTTCGAAGGTGACCGTGATATTCAGCGATATTCAGCAATGAGGTGTGTAGCACTTTTTCTAGGATGAGTTCCCGAACTTAATTGTCAGACCTCGTACAATGAAACAAATTCACACAATATGTAGTTTTTGTGTGTGTCTGGCTTCCTTCACTTAGTGTATGTTTAAGTCCATCCACGCGTAGCATACATCGGTAATTCATCCCTTTGTAATGAATGAATATCATCCTACTGTACGAATACACATTTTGTTGATTTACTCATCTGTTGAAGGCCATTTGCATTGTTTCCTGTTGGTATCTACTACGAATAAGGCTGCTATAAACATTTATCTACAATTATTTTGTATAGCCATATATTTTCCTTTCTCTTGGATTGAAATCTAGGCATGAAAATGCTATTTTACATGGTCAATTTATGCTTTGTATTGTAAGAAACTGCCAGGATGTTTTGCAAATCAGCTGCACCATTGTACATTCCTACCAGCAGTGTACGCAAGTTCCATCTAAGCTCTCCATCTCCTCGCCAACACATCTTATTGTCATTTTCATGATAACCACCCTAATGGGTGCGAAATGGTATGTCATTTGGTTTTAATTGACATTTAGCTAACGACTAATGATGTAGAACACCTCATGTACTATCTTCTTTGTCTAGTCAAATATTGTGCCCATTTTTAAAACTGGGTTCTTTCTTATTATTTAATGGTAAGAGTTCCTTGTATTTCTTAGATACAAGTCTTTTAACAGATATATCATTTGCAAGTCTTTTCTCCCAGTCCCTGGCTTGTCTTTTATTTTCTCAACGGTGTCTTCTGAAGTGCAAACTGTTTTTAATGTTGTTGAGGTCTAATGTACCCGTTGTTTTCCTTTAAAGCTTGTGCTTTGGGGTCACATCTAAGACATCCTCCTCAAACTCAAGACCCTGAAGATTTTTCTCTTATTTTTTTCCCCTGAATCTTGAAGAGCAGAGTATTTATATTTATATCTTTCAGTTATTTTGAGTTAATTTTCATGTGTGTAAGGTAAGGGTTGACATTCATCTTTTTGCATATGTATAGCCAACTGACTCAGCATTATTTATTGAAAACACTATCCTTCCTCATTGAATTGTTTTAACACTCTTGTTGAAAGCCAATTGAGTATAAATGTGAGGGTTTAATTCTGGACTCTTTAGTTATATTGCATTGACTGATATATCTATATCTATATATCTATATCTCTCTCTATAGATCTATCTCTATATCTATCTATATATAGCTATCTATCTCTATATCTATCTAGATAGATATCTATATATAGATAGATACAGAGAAAGATATATAGGATATATATATATATATATATATATATATATATATATATATATATATATATACACACACACATTTTAAGAAAGGAAAAAACTGTATTAAAATTATAATACTCAGTATATAACGATAACAAAAAATGAATACAAGTCAGATGTATTCATTTTTTGGCACCCCCGGTATTTCTACCACATGAGTGCCCTACTGTCTTAATTACTATAACTTTATAGTATCTTTCAAAATAGGGAAGGTGAAGTTCTCCAACTTTCTTCTGCTTTTTCAAGAGCGTTTGGCAAGTTTTCAAATGAGCCTGTCAAGTGAAGCAAAACTACCTGACGAGACTTTCATAGAAATTATTTGCCAAATCACAATTTTAAATTAATTTTATACAGCAGAGCCTGACCCAGAAACATAATTAGATATCACCTTTAATGTTCTATGTATATTTAACTTTTCACCCTTTTGTTCTTTTCCAATAAGCCACCTACAATATTTGTTCTTGCAAATGTAACTAATTAAACAGCCTGAAAACCAACCGAGTTCTCTTGAGTATCTAATTTAGCTGCAACCATGAACCCTGTGTAAACACAGGTATTAGAGGACACAGGGAAAAAGATTCTGCTGGAATTCATTCCAGCGTAAACCCGTCTTGTGGCTGCCAAAAAAGCCATTTCAAAATTCAGACGGGCCATTCTTCTTCTTCTCCAGCCTCCTTAGATCTGCACCTTCCTCAAAACGCCAGAATAATATTCCTTTCCATCTAATAATTAGCATCTCCATCAAATCTCACTGGGGACGTGGTTTTAAATATTAAAGGGAATATTTAAATAACTTCAAACAAAAGTATAGACGTTCCATTATTAAAATTTAAATATGATTTTATAAATAAAATATTTCCATGCCCGTAGTCCTGAAAGATGTCCTTCTTTTTTTTTATACCTGTTCTTCCAATGTTACCTTTTCATGCTTTGTCTATATCATTTTCGAAAGTCAAACTACTTAAAGCAGTACTTTGAATCATAAATGTCATAGAAACACTTTGTAGAGACCTTGGGACAGATGGACCACAGGAAAGAACAAAACCAAAATCACTGGAAAATCTCTACGTGCTAATATCAACATTTGGATACAGGAAAGTAATTTTACATCTGCTCTTTTCAATATACATTAAGTTTTATTTTAATTTTTTGTCTCTTAAGAGCATGAATTCCAAGTTCAACTTAGACTTGTTACCTTACATACGAGAAGGGTGTGTCCACGCTGAGTACATTTTCTTCAACACAGAGGATGCTGTGTAATGGGTTATGGGGGAAATAAAGGCTTCCATTATCATCACACACAGATATGTGCCACGTCGGACAACTCAGTTTGCGAACTCATCTAGAAAAAGTGCTACACACCTCACTGCTGAATATCACTACGGTCACCTTCGAAGTACTCCCCTTGGGAAGCTATGCACTGATGCCAGTGCCTAGTCCACCCTTCAAAGCAATGTTGGAACTCTTTTTCTGGAATGGCCATCAGAGCTGTCGTCGTATTACCCTTGATGTCCTGATGTCATCAAAATGTCTTCCTTTCAATATTTCCTTTATCTTTGGGTAAAGAAAGAAGTCATTGGGGGCCAGATCAGGTGAGTAGGGAGGGTGTTCCAATACAGTTATTTGTTTACTGGCTAAAAACTCCCTCACAGACAGTGCTGTGTGAGCTGGTGCATTGTCGTGATGCAAGAGCCATGAATTAGTGGCGAACAGTTCAGGTTGTCTAACTTTTTCACGCAGCCTTTTCACCACTTCCAAATAGTAACTTTGGTTCACTGTCTGTCCAGTTGGTACAAATTCATAATGAATAATCCCTCTGATATCAAAAATGGTTAGCAGCATCATTGCCACAAGTTCATGAACCTGATTGTCTGACCCCATATGTGTGTGACTGCTAGTTTGTCAGTCGGCCACAGTGGACATTTTTCTTAATCTTCTAATCCAATGCTGGGAGGAGACCAGCGAGCACTTATGACTTCCCTGCTTTACTTCAGCAATGAGCCAAATTGGATCCCGTCCCCCCCAACCCCCATCAAATTGCCCATGCCTCATTAGTTTATTCCCTTGTAAACGCATTCCTTGTACAAAGATGTATCGACACTTTATGCCGGCCCAGGCCAGGCGAGATGACCTGAGGATGAGAAGCCCACGCTGAACGAGGTGAGTCATAACCTGAGATAAACTTGCATTGGATGATTCAGATGGGGCTGAAAAATATACTCATTTATTCACAGTCGTCTCCTTGGTCTGTGACGCCTCAACTATCACCCCTACACCTTCATGACTGGCTATAACCGGGATAAATAGGCTTGCATGTGTGCATTTTAACTTACGCTCTAACGTTCAGCTGAACTTTATTAACACAGTGAATCTGAACGACAGATAACATGGGACATTTGCCATGGGTTTCATCCAATGCATGTGACTGCAGAAAACTCTAATGTCTTCATTTGAAGGCCTCAGCATAGCTGACCTACTGCTTCTTCCTCTTTTCTTTTTTCCTTCCTGAAATCAGAACATCTGAGCAAGATCATGTTTCACTCTTAATGGAAATGTGTATATGGCTGGGAAGCCTTTCTGAGAAGTCTTCAACAAAGACACTTCCCAGAGCCAGTATTTGGGAGGAGAAATCTGACATCACAAGGCATGGGAGGCAGGAAGGGAGGATTTGTCGTGGACGGTGAAGGGCGTTCTTTGTAATGTGGAAGGAGGATTTGGGGTGACCAGAAAGCCTGAGTATCTCTAAATTGATTTTTCTAACGACGACAGCAGAAATACACTGAGCAAAAATTTTGGAAACGTATCCCCAAGTTTGATGACCTCTGCTCCAGGACATATAAGGGGACATAGAATTGCAGAGTTATGTGGGGACAGTCTTGAGGTCAGATATCCAGGATTCACTCCACATTTAACATGTGACTTATATATGCTAAATATTTTGCTAGATATTACAAATATGACAGCAAAATGTCCTGGACATATAAGTCACATGATAAATATCTGTGGGATGAATCATGGGTGTTTGATGTCATGACCACACACCTACTACATGGCAGAGATACTTATATCATCCATGAAGAATAAAAAATACTGGTGGAAAAAACATAGACTCTTGTACACAGTGTGTGTAATTCTCTCAAGTATGAAAATCAAACGTTGCATTCTCTTATTTGATTGTTAGATATTAGCTTGTAATTTTTCACCACTTAATTTATCTTGGTTTGTTATCTCACGAAAATTGAAGGCATATATTTGTGGTTACAGTAAAAGCAAAGTCTAGTTCCCCCTAATTTTCTCCTAGTTCAAAAATGCATCATTGTAACAATGGAAATAATACGGGTTTTGTATATATTTTTCTTTTTCTCTGACGGGCTTTGGAATATTGACTGATAGAAAACATGAATAATAATTTTTGTTTCTTATGTTGCTAGAATTAGGAAGAACTAATTTCACACTGTCTTTGGTAGGAATCAAAAAATGTAAAATTTTATAGATCTCTGATATATGACTGTGCTTATTAAAATCTCAACCCATTGCATAGCCTTACATAAGCAATATTTTTGTTGTGAATTTGGTTACTGAAACATTCCTCTTCTCCGGAATAAAAGACAAATTCTATTAGATGTACATGAGTCGCTCCCATTTTATTAGAACTTTTAGCTGATACAATCTATTACCTCTGTGAACAATCTCCATGTCCTAGAGATTAAATCACAATCTATTTAAAAACTGGAACTAATTTAATACTGAATTATGCTAGAAGTTTTTTTTATGCATCTGTATATAGAAAACTCATGTTGAAAATGAAATTGGTTTAATACTGTATTAACACAGAGACACACACACACACACAGACACACACACACAGCCTCTGCAGGTGTACTGGGGGTGCCAAAAAAATGTATACACATGACTTGTATTCATCTTCGGTTATTGGTTTTTTCCTTTCTTCAAATGTGTATACATTTTTGGCACCCTCTGTATGTATATTCTCCTTGCCAAGAGAGTCTGCACAATTTTGAGTGCTGTTGCATATTGTCAACTGATGACAAGCTTTCTCTGCAGTCAGAACATAGACGGTGATGAATGGAATGAATCTCCATGCCATTTTGGGATGAGGGAATGACGGGAAGCTGGAACCCATGGCTTAGTCTCCCTTTGGTCTTTGTGTAAATGAATCATCTGTCCAAATCTCAATGTGGCCTCTCTACCTGTACTCATCAAATCAATCAAGTCGCCTCTGCCTTGCCTTGTCTGTCGGCCGGATGTGGGGCCCTACTCCGCAATCCTTCCAAAAATCAAAATTAGTCTCAATGTGCACAAAAACCATCGCACTCTTCCACTCCTGGGTCTGTCCTGGCAGAAGACACAAATCAAATGACCGCAATTAAGGGCCCTAAAAGTATATACATATTTTTAAGAATCCCGAGGTCACTCAAGTCTTTGGAATGTAGGACAATTCTTACTGCCAGTAAGGACATCTGTGGCTTTATCCACTTTTGAACTTGGCTGGCTGGCCACACTAGAGCTGTTCCTTGTTGTGTTCACTAGAAACAAAAGGATATAATGATATAAACAGCAGACATGTCCACAATAACACAATCTTAAAGGAAATGTCTCGCACACCCCTTTCAGAGTGATTATGTTTGCTTTCATTCAACACATTCTGAAGAAAGGATTCTATTATTGGTTCAAAACATCCGATATCTTTCTGATAATATCAGTTTGACCAACGAAATGTGAATGCAAGAGACACATGTCACTCCCAAGTTGAAACATTGTAAGCCATCACACTTCTGCCATATTTTTTCCCTCGACCACCAGACCACCATGTCCCAGGTAGGAACTACCCCTTCAAGCCTTTGGTCTTCGAAAGAAGAGTCTGTACAGAATAACCCGTCTGCCCAAAACTGACACAAACTTCATGAAAGAGAAACCAACTTTTCTTGTTGCCACCTGCTAAAATTGTGGAGTCTTTTCTTACAGCAGCATACCTGACCTTTAGTTCACTGTTACTCTTGTTTGCTCCTGTCACGGAGGCACACACACACACAAGCAGACACATGCACACATCCTCAGACACGTGCATACTCAGACTGGGACACAGCACCTGAACATCGCAAGATACACCTCGATCAAGAAGATCATTTTAGATCAGAAATATGTCCAGTTCCCCAGTGTGCTTGATATTTGTAAATCAGAGTCAATGCTATCGTTTTCCCTTAAAGCAATGCCTCATTTTCCTACTAGCACCACACTTCAGTTTGCCTTCTACAGAAAATTAACACTTTCGTACATGACACTGATCATGAAATGACTGCAGGGGAATAAAGAACTGGTAACATCAACAGGGTATTAAGTACCTAAATGTTTATGGTGAGTAAACAAAATGCCATCATGATTATACCCTAGTATAATGAAGACTCGGAAAAATTAGATTATTTCCTTTAAGCCAAACATCAGGAACTTTCTGAAGGAAGCAGGAGCTTCAAAGATGAAATAGTGCGATTTGTGGCAACATGGACGGGATCCTGAGATTATTATGCAAAGCGAAATAAGCCAGACAGAAAAAGTCGAAAACCATAGGATTTCACCGATACGTGGGATATAAAACTGAAAGCAACAAAGGAAAAAGACCAACAAACAAAGACACAAAAACTCATAGATACAGACAATACTCTAGAGGGTAAGGGACGGTAAGGATGGTAGATGAGGGCAAAGGGGTCAAATACATGGTGATGGAAGGAGAACTGACTCTGGCTGGTGAACACACAATGTGACTTATAGACAATGTATTACAGAATTGTACACCTGAAACCTATGTAACTGTACTAACCATTGTCACCCCAATAAACTTTAATTAAAAAAAAGAAAGAAGGAATGACGTAACCAGCAACTCATTTAAAAACACTGGCTCTGATCATTGTAGGGCGTGGGATTGTGTGTTACGGTTCCCCAAATATTTCCTGCATTTTTCTGCCTCCCCGATTTTGCTCACGCATCCATCACTTGCTAGGTTCTGAGACGAGGATTGATCTCAACCCCACCTCCTCAAACGCACTCTCCACCTTTAAAACTTTTGCACACCCCGTCCAAATGCCAGCACTCTATTTTCTGCTCCACAGGAGGAAACCATCTTTTTATGAACGCGTACCCGCAGTACTTTGTGGGTGTCCTAGATGACACTCTGACTTGCATGTCAATTATGTGGGCATGTCAGTCAAAGCCGGACAGTTGCCCAGGGCAGCAGGTCTATACAGATTGCTTACCATGGACACCTCTTAGCAGACAAAGACCTAGATCGGGCAGCTGCCAACAAAAATGCTTGCTGTGTTAGCAGCAATCCCATCAGAGTGAATCCTTCCCTACAGGAGTCAATGTTCTAACCTCAAAGGCAGGATTTTTTTAAACATCAAAATCCCATTTGGATTTTAAATTCGAGAAAAACTTTCAAAGCCTTTCTGTGGCTATTGCACATGGAAATGCTGAAAGGCTGTCTGGGAATTAGTGAGGAAGATATGGCATCTGCATAGTTTTGTGTCTTTTTTTAATAAACTCAGATTTTAAGGGCGGTTTTAGAGTTAGAGGAAAGTGGTAAACATACCACAGAGAGTTGCCATATGCCTCACACCCAGTTTCCTCTATTATTAAAATCTAACATTAGTCAGTCCATTTGTTATAATTCATGAGCTGAAATGGAAATATTGTAATTAACTCAAGTCCATATTTTGTTCAGGTTTCCATAGTTCTTACCTAGTAGCCTTGTTTTCTCTGTCCCAAGACACCAGCTCCATTTTAGACCTCATGCCTCCTTAGGCTCTTTTTGGCTATGACAGTTTGTCACACTTCCCTTGTTTCTCCTGACCTTGACAGTTTTGAAGGATACCCCACAGTTGGGGTTTCTCTGTGTTGTTTTTTTTTTTTAATGAGTAGACTGGGGTTATGAATTTGGGGAAGAAGACCACAGATGGAAAGTGCCCTCATCCCATTACGTCAAGGGTATATGCCATCAACAGGGACTTGTCACGTTGGCTCGGAGTGCTGCAGTTGTATCCATTGTCAAGTTACTCCATTGTTCCTCTTTCTCTCCTCCTTGGAATATTACGTTCTTTAGAAGGAAGACAGCATGCAAAGCCAAACCTAAGAGTGGAGATTCATGCTCCACAGCTTTCAGGGAAAGGATCTAATTAAGTTACGTATGGCAGATTGTCTCATCTTCCTATTGTAGGGAGATGATGTCACCCCTCCCCCCCAGAGATCCCCGGAACCTATAAACATGATACAAATATGATACATGACAATGGGAATTAAATTTGCAGATGCAATTAAGAATGGTAATCCAGCGGACCTTAGAATGAAGAAATTGTCCTAGATTGTCCAGCAGCCTCACTAAAATCATGACAGTCCTTTAGAGTGAAAGAAGGTGGCAGAAGACAATCAACATCAGACAGGGACTGAAAATGCGACCCCGCTGGGTGACTTTGCAGGTCGACAAGGGGCCAGGTAAGGTCGTCCTGTGTTGTTTCATTTCTGTTGTAACAAATGTGGCAATTTGTTACAACAGAAATAAGAAATCCATGTGTTCTGTTTAGTTATTTATTCCGTCATTTATGCCAATGTGGAATGGTGGGTGTCATTTTATACTCTGAATTATAACTCCCTATTTTGTTCTGCAAATCGTTCTGGCTTTGGCTGGTGAGAACTCTTTTAGTTGGTTTCTGGGCTCCTGCTATCATATATCGCCATCAACTGTGGTTTGGCTTTGGTTTTGCTTGTTTTTTGGTTAGCGCTCCCTTACTTTCTGGCACTATAAGAAGCTCCAGAGCCATCGTATATATTTCCTGCCCCATTGCTAGAAGCAGATACTTCTCCAAGGAGCTCAGAACCTTCTATCTAACATGTGCATTTTGTAGGTTAAGATGCTTACGGAGCTGAAATGAGGGTCACTTGCCTAAATGAAACCAAGATGACATGGTGTTCCAGCTGATATTTGCATAATAGGCTTTATGGTACATAGCTGTGCAACATAATACATGACAAACGATGGGGTGGAAATTATCCCTTCACTCTCATCCTGTTGTGCTTTCGATGACTACACAGGTTCTTTCCTTGTGAACTAAATTGCAATTAGTAACTAAATTGCAATGTTTGCTGAATCCATTCAGGGCTCTGCTACAAACACGTTGTAATCATCTGAAAAATTGCCAGCAACTACTTGCCCCCTGCTGTATTCGGATCAGACAAGTGTAGCAAAGAAAAGGTAAAAGTTAACTCCGTCCAAGATTTCAAGCTACCCCAGTTTTAACATTCAGACGTTGAACTGAGACACCATGGCCACACAATGTGATCTTTTTAGCAAATAGGGAAAACTATTTCGTGCAAGGCCATATAGGTTAGTCTCTGGCAAGCTGATTTTGTTTCGCTCGCTCCCCAAAATAAATGATAAAATACCGAGCTGAGTACCGGTAAGCTACAGACTATCTCCTAGGACCTTTGGTCTAGTAAAGGAAACAAAAATTATACTTAAGTAACTAAGTCGAGGAAGGACAACCTGACCTTCAGGAAAAGGCATGAACTTGCTGTTGGCAACTGTGTTTCAAAGAAGGGATGGCATTTTGCAAGAGGAGAAACAGTAAGTGCAGCCCCCTAATTGATGAGGGGTGGGTCTCTTGGCCCTCAGAATGTCATTTATCAAGTTGAGCCCATTCTTTACGCAAGACTGTGGCACTCAGCTTGAGGAAAACACTTGTGTTTGGGATATAGCCCTCGGTGTTACGTGATAATGAGATTTTTAAGATATTGCAAGCCATTGCACCAAGGACTCAAAACACCTTGGGTAATGCTGAAATCATAAAACACGATCCAGCTTTATTAAACACACCCCGATAATCCCCCATTTACTTCAAGTTTAATATTCTTATATATTTACATTCCCATTGTCTTGCTTCAGAAAATAATACCATGTGGTGACCGCAGGATGGGATTTTCTTTAATGCCAGTGTTTAATCTCATATACTTAACGACTCTAAGCCAATCAATTCATTCTATTGTAAATCCACAAAAGCATTTGCTTCAGGCCAGGATGCAATCTTAATGTCTCCGTAGGTGTTTACAGACTTATGCTAAATGAGCTCCATTTTTAAAAGCACGCTATTTTGAGATCCACAGACAAAGTCAAGGCTAGCTTAATGATTTCATGTCTTAGGTAATTATAGGCAATTTCAGGTATTCATGAAAATCCAGGTTATGGATTTTGGGTTTTATTGTTATTATTACTTTCCATTGAATGAATAGGGAATGACTGAATGCAGCTTAAAATATTTAACAGCATTAAGAAGAGTTCATAAGAAAGTGGTAAGTGTGTTAAAATATGTTCAAATGCCAGTGTTTCACCAGGAAAACCACGCTCCCTCCCAGGGCCACAACTGCTTGCTGGTGTCCCTCTTATGGTGCTGTCAGGACTGTCACCAGTTTACATTTTCCAGCCACTATGGAAAACAGTATGGAGGTACCTCAAAAAATTAAGAATAGAATTACCATGAGTCAGAAATCCCTCCTCTCCTGTGTATCTACCCCAAAAATCTGAAAACATTTATCCGTAAAGATATATGTGCTCCGATGTTCACTGCAGCTAAAGAAGATGTGATATATATATATACACACACATATATATATATATATATATATATATATATATACATATATATACATATATATACACACACACACACATATATGCACAATGGAATACTACTCTGCCATAAGATGAAATAGTACCATTTGCAACAACATAGATGGATCGTGAGATTATTATGCTAAGTGAAGTAAGTCAGACAGAGAAAGTTGAGAACCACATGACTTCATTGATATGTGGGATACAAAACTGAAAGCAACAAAGGAGCAAGACAAACAAAGGAACAAGACAAACAAAGAAACAAAAACTCAGACACAGACAACAGTTTCATGGTTACCAGAGGGTAAGGAGGGAGGGGGTGGCAGAAGAAGAAAAAGGGGGTCAAATATATGGTGATGGAAGGAGAACTGACTCGGGGTGGTGAACACACAATGCAATATATAGATGATGTATTATAGAAATGTACACTTGAAACCTACATAATTTTGCTAACCAATGTCACCCCTATAAATTTAATAGAAAAAAAAAAAGATTTGGATAAAACCACTTCTGTGCAGGGTCGTCTTTTAAAGAACGACCTCCCGATATGGTGACTAGGGAGCATTGTCTAATGTAAACCTGCCAACTAAAGTACTCATGAAAACAAAGAAAACGACACAAACTCCTGAACAGCAGAAATCCCAAGGCAGTATCTGGTGGGGTTCAATGAACCCTACAGTGAGGCTGAAGACAGTCCTGTCCACTCACGCGTCTGCCTACGCACGGCCTTACCACGTTGGGAATTATTTTATAAATCTGATAGAAAACAAATTAGGGAATAATAGGGACTCCTGCAGCCACCTGTCACAGAAAATAAGTGTCTGCCTGTACAAACCAAAAGAGCCTAGGCAGTGTGTCATTACCTAAGGGGCTTGTCTGGTTATTATTTCAGAAGACCTCCCGACTCACACCTATGTATACATTCAAATTAAACAAAATTTGAGCCAATCACAACCAACTGGTAAGAGGGAGGGAAAGTAATATAAAATAGTATTGAATGTCGACTGAAGTTGAAAGTTCATTAATAAAAAAGCGCATGTTTATGGGGATGTATATAATGTTGGAGTTGATATTTTGGGCCCACATACATTTATTAATAAAGACAGATAGCATTTATTGGTACAGATGATGGCATTATACAAACACACACACGTCTATCTATCTATCATCTATCTATAATTAGAGGTAGATGATTATATAATCAGCTTTTACAATGACATTCTCTGAATGCGGCCACATACATTCAGAATATGTACGTACACTCACATATATGTACACACACACATATATGCACACGTTTATCATTTATTAAAATTATATATAGTTATGTATATACAAACATATAAATGTAATTGTAAAATAAATGATAGACAATGTGTGCAGAATGTATACATATGTAGAATGTATACATTTTCTATTATTTAACTAATAATAGAATCACTCAGGAAATATATATATGCATATGTATACACACACACATATACCTATACATTTTTGATAAAGAATATTATCACTCAGGAAATATATTTATGTATTGCATATATTTATATTTATACTATTTATATATGTATTTTATATATTTATATAAGTGTATTCTATATAAATATATTTTTGTATTGTATTTATATTCATTTTATAAATATGTATAAATACACGCCTATGTAACCATATAATGCATAAGTACATTAAAATACATAAACATATACATAAAAATACATAAAACACACACATACACACACACAACAACTCAGAAAAGGAACCTCAAGGAAGAAAGTGAAAAGAAGAAATGACACTGGGACCCTCAGTAGTTCCCTTAGTACGTACGGGAGAGAAAGAAAATGAACCACCTAGTAAAGCACGTAGCAGGGGTGATGCAGAAGGAAGACAGGTAAAGACACCTGCGCAGAACCAGACTAAAGACTGAAGACATTGTTTCTGAGCTTAACAGGGCTCTCCTTTCAGGAAGAACAGACGAAACGAGCTAGACTCCAAGCCATATCCAGGTAACTAGCTTTACAATTAGGGAACCCAAGACAAGCAAACAAAAGGCCAGGCATCCAGGTAGAAAGCACAGTGTCCCTGTCACAGCAGACATCTTTGGGGGCCTCCATACAGATTGGATGTCAGCCCAGCCCAAGACGAGGTGAGCCCTATGGGAGTTCATGCTGACCCTCCGAGCCCGCACTTGCCACCCACACTCCTGGCTGTATCTGACGGCAGGGACTTGTGTGCGTAGCATCCTGGGTGACATATTTTCTGCAAGACGCCATGGGAGCTGGCCAGCCAGAAGATGCTCAAAGAGGCATGCGGAGAAAAGACAGCGATGAGGGAGGGGGACCAGAGCCCGGAAGGGCTCGGAGCATTCTTGGTGGTCGACCAGCATCTCGGCTTCTGGGTCCTGTGAAGTATCGTCTATATAACCCACCGTGTGTTGCCACCGGCTTCCATGTTCTTCATACAATCTGTGCTCTGTTTGCTGGATGACTAGTGATAAGTTCCCCCAAAAGGTCTTTAGGACAATGACAAACACAAAAAAGTCTCTCTCACCTTAGAATTCTAAATGGAGATGATAATGGAACATGATCAACCCGTGTTTGGGCTGAAAACCTTTGCCAGTCTCTCCTCTGAGAAGGTATTTTCACAGGTGCGGGCTAAGAAACCAACGTACTTGGAAAACTCGTATCAAGAAACACTCCAATAACCTAACAAACCGAGGAGAATTAAACGCATTAAACTCAAGAAGACTGAAATGAGAATTAAAGTTAAGAACAGGAAAGTTACGGCATGAGAGAACTGAAAATTATACCCAGAATAATCCTGATTTTAAATTTCTTATTAAAATGAGAATGTGAAATGAACATCATTTGCAAAGAAATAATATTTTTTGCTAATAATGTAATAAGAAACTATGCATAAAAATCATAGATGATTTAAACAAGAAAAAACTGAAACTTTTAGGTGGTAATAGGGGAAAGTGAAGGAAAGATACAATGGAAAATCACGCACTATCTTATCAAATTACTCAATTAGAGAAAATAATACCAAATATTTGTTTTAAATGTTAAAAACAGCTACTGGTAGAACTCAGGGTGCATTGCTGTCATTACGTCTCATGCTACGATAAGGACAGTTTTGTTCTCTGCTTCATTCCCACTGTACTGTTGCTTTCTTCAGAGATGCTTTCTTGGTCTGTCTGGGCTGATATAACAAAAGACCACAGACTTGAAGGGAAGGCAGTAGACAACAGACATTTATTTCTCACAGTTCCAGAAAATTGGAAGTTCAAGTTCAACACACGGGCAGATTCAGTGTCTGGTGAGAAGCAGCTTCCTGGTCCGTAGACACCGTTTTCTGGCTGTGTCCTCACATGGTGGAAGGGGGGAGGGGGCTCTCTGGAGTCTTTTTTTATAAGGACACTAGTCCCAATTCACACTCATGACCTCACCACTTCCCAAAGGCCCCACCTCCTAACACCACCCACCTGAGGGCTATGATTTCAGCAGGAGATTTGAGGGCACACATTTAGACCATAGCTAGAAAATACTGATGTGCACGAATCCAGTACACACAATAGATTGTTCCTCTTTTAACAAGTCATGTAAAATCTCCACCTTGGAAACAGCAAAGAGCCAGGACCTATGGTTTTGGAAGGGCAAGGTAAAAAATATCCCTTTCTCCTCCATCAAGCCACAGAAGGCTTTTCACAGGAAAGCAGGTTGGGGTTCCTACCATCATGTATTCTGTAATACTACGGGTGGGAAGAGCAATTACAGGGAGGGGACCCACGGTCCCTTGGAATATGCAACAATTAATTCAATACCAACACCAAATTTTAAAATTCTTACTGAGAAATTGTTATGTTACCATGTGTATATATGACATTAGATGATAGATAGATAGATAGATAGATAGATAGATAGATAGATAGATAGATAATAGGTGATAGATAGATGATAGATAAATGGAAGGAAGGAAGGAAGGAAGGAAGGAAGGAAGGAAGGAAGGAAGGAAGGAAGGAAGGAAGGAAAACAGATAGATAATAGGTGACAGATGATAGAAGATGATAGATAGACAGATAGATAGATAGATACATAGATACATAGATAAATAGATGATAGACAGATGTATGGAAGGAAGGAAGGAAGACAGACAGATAATAGGTGATAGATGAAAGTAGAAGATAGATAGATAGATAGATAGATAGATAGATAGATAGATAGATAGACAGACAGACAGACAGACAGGAGGGAGGGAGGGACGGAGGGAGGGAGGGAGGGAGGAAAAGAGATAGAAAGAAAATAGACAGATATCTCCTGGTGACCCTCTCTCTTCTGGTGGTTAGGAACATTTCCCCTGAAGACGAAAGGATCTATGATGGGAATTAGGAGTTAAGGAGACAAAAAGAGAAGTGAAACAACATTTCAAAAAGGAGGCTAGCTTGATGCAAGGTAAGAGCAGGAGGCTGGGCAGCATCCGACCCTGGGCAAAGCTGGGTACACAGCAGCGAGCTGAACAGTGTTCCAACATTTCATGTGCACCCAGCACTCAGAGTGTGACCTAACTTGGAGACTGGGTCTTTGCAGATGTAATCAGTGACGACGTGGAGATGGCATCCTGCTGGATTGACCACGGGCTCTAACTCCAATGACGGTGTCCTTAGAGGAGGAGAACACAGAGGAGGGCTCATGGAGCAGCTGATGTGAAGACGGAGGCAGAGATTGGAGAGATGTGTCTACAAGCCACGGAATGCCAAGCATGGCTGGCAGCCACGGAAAGCTGGGAGCGAGGCATGGAGCGGATTCTCCTTCAGAACCTCCAGAAGGAACCATGGCTGCCAACTTTGATATTGGACTTTTGGCTTCCTGAGCTGTGACAGAAGACCATTCCGTTGCTTTAAGCCACCACGTCTGTAGTAATTTGTTATGGAAGTCCCAGGAAACTAATATATTGGGTATCTAACAATAGTGTGGTGAACATACCCTAAGGTGACTGCTGATGAGTCATGGCTGCCGACAGTCCCAGCTTCCTGGATGGATGTGAGCTGGACCTGCTAAGAAGACCGACGAGCCGTCCCCCGATTATGCTCCATTGCATGGGAAATGACAAGGGATGCCACTCGCTTGATTAGGGTGTGTTGTAGGAGGTTGTTGCTCAGCCAACTAGAGCAAGAGAATCTCCTGCTGACCTTGGAGGACGAAGCTGGTCTGTGACCAAGAAGCTGCTGGCAGCCACTGGGAGCTGAGAGCAGCCCTCACTGACCATCGGCATGGAAGGGGGCCCTCCACCCTACAGCCACAAGGCACTCAATTCTGCCAACACCCAAGTGAGCTTGGAAGCCCATGAGCCCCAGAAAGGGGGGCAGCCCAGTTGATACCTGAACTGCATTTCTCTGGGACCCCGAGCAGAGAAGCTAGCTACGTACGACGTGCCCAGTTCCTGACCCACAGAAACTGTGGGCTAATACATGAGTGTTGTGTTATGAAGTCACTAAATTTGTGGGAACTTGTTATGCAGGCACAGAACACTAACACACATGGGCAGCTGTGGCCAACATTTACAGGGCATGTATCCTCACTCATCTATTCACTCTGTCTCTGACTGCCCATCTCAAGTGATGTCAGGATTTGTTCAGCCCACTGCACTAACTCCCTCCAATTCCAGGTGTCTGTTAGAGACCCAAGGACGGCAGGACCTGACGATGTGCCAGCGGGGACCAGCAAGCCATCTGGAGTCCGGGAGTGGGCATGGGCACTGGGCCTGCCTCTCAGCTGTCTTCCTGCAGACAAAGCATCTCCGTCTGTTCCAAACACAAACCAAAGGCCACCTTCATCTCTGCATGCAAAAATATGCACGGGCGTCTTTCTTTATCGGAATTCTAGAACATTACACATTCCACGATCTACCAGTTACTGTCGAAGGCATGACAGATAAGGGGTATAGCTGCCGTAAAGATCTTTTTGAGCATCCATTCCATGTAAGCCACTGACATATCAAGTCAGATCATTAATTATAATGTTATTGATCAAGCATCAAACCATCTCATTCGATACCAAATTATAACATCACTGAGACATGAAAGCAGTAACTGTACTGTGTCCACGTTTTCCTCGGGGCTTTGGAAAGCTTTGTGGGGTGTGCCTTGCCTCTTTTTTCTTCGCCTCACTCATGCTTTAATTGCCTTCCCGCCATCAACATTGGCTCCAGTTACCCCTCCCCATTGAGGTGCCTGGCTTACCAGGATGGACACATGCCATAGTGCATGTAAGATTAATTAGAAAGGCTGGAAAGCCCAGCACTGAGGTCAATAAAAGAAAGAAATTTCCCACGGGACGGGAGGCCGCCTTGTCTGCCAAGCCCGGCGATGCCCTTTTGGTCTGTGAAAACAGGAATCTGGACCAAGACGCCATGCTTCAGTAACGAAGCAGCAATTATCTGCCTGCTCAGATGGCATGAGCACAGAGTCCTAACTCGGTAAGGAGCAAGCATTCCCACTTGCAGCGTGAATTCAAAAGGAACACAAATCCTCCACTTAGCAGCATGTGAGCAGTGGGGGAAGGATGTTGCTCTCTGCTTGTTCACTCAGCAGACTGGCACTCCAGGAGCACGCTGGCTCGGGGCAAGGCAGAGCCGGGGAGAGCGTCCCCAGCCAGGCACAAGTGGAGGCAGGCCAGCGGGTTCCTTGCCACTCAGATGGCACACAGACATCCCATAAATGACGAATGAGAGCAGCTTACTTAAAGGGCAAATCCCTGTACTTACAGGCATGGGACTACATTTCCATCTGGAGACATGGCAACCTCCACAGTGTATAGTGTTAATTCCACTGCGATGGAGAGCATTCAGAAAGCACCACCAAATTCTCTAACAGCATTCCAGAAACATGATCCAAATGAACTCTGGCTCCCCCCACAAAGAATCTTTCAGTGCCTGGCACCAGGCTTTTACTAAGGAAGCTTTCAAAAATGGTGAGCTAAAGAAGCCAATTTGCAGCAAAAATATTCTATTTTGGTTAGATGCCTTCATTGCTTTAAAAATGGAGCATCAGAATATAATCTCTCCAGTCACTGGGCATTGTCATATATGTGGTACATTCTACCTGGAGTGTTGTCTTTTCTTCTTAACATTACTCTACAATAGGGCCACCTTTGCATTCTGATACAATTTGCAGACAGAAATTATCTGTACTAATCATAGTGCACAGGAGCTATTAAAAATCAATAGGTCCCATGTATTACTGGCATTAGTTAGGAGGTAACAATTATTAAAAAAAAAAAAAATCTTTCTGGCTGCCACTTAGTAAAGCGGGAGCTAACACACACACACACACACACACACAACAATTTTTAAAAAATATTTTTATCCCCAAATTAGTACCTCCCATGTTCTTTGGAGGTCTAACAAGGTTAGCAGCCTTCTAAATTTCATCACATTAAACCATAGATCAAAACATGTGTGTTCCATTCGACCCTATTCTTCCAAGACTACTTTTAGAATTCCTGGATGAGGAGAAAGGTACAGATCTGAAAACAGCGGTAAAAAGAGGAATTGAATTTTCACTGTGGGTCTCAACCTTACTTCTACATCAGATGAAACCACTGGGCTTGCCTTCCTCCACAAGTCTCTGTGGTTCTCCCATGGGATCGACAGACAAGCCTCAGCTTTCCAGTGTCCATAAGCACACAACATTCAGGTCTGACAAAGGTCAGGTACCCTGCTGCTAAGGCAAACACACCCCACAGTGACAGAAAGGGGGTGGCCAGCAGCTAAAGCCCTCACTGAGCAGACAAAACTCTTCAGCTACGTCAAGACCTCTCGTTTGTCCCTTTTCCTCCCTCCACCTTGGAAGTCCAAATCCAGCCACATTAGAAGTATCCATTTGCCCATGTTACGATGTCAGTCCTTTTTTATGCAAGGATGGACCCCGTTGATGCAAAGTGCCTGAGAATGCTGACGATGTTAACCGTTTGAATGCCAACACCATATGATCATATACGGTGATGGAGGCAGGAATTTCGATGTTCATAACCTCTGCGTATTTTATTATGCCAAAATGAAGAGTTTGGCTGCCATGCGCAAAGAGCTATCACTTGAAGTGGACGCTGTCATGCTATGACCACGTGGTGGACTTGATTCAATGAGACTTAAAACACAGCAAACATCCAGGCCATGCAAGTGGCCACTTGTTGGTTGTGTCTGAGCTCGAGGGGGAAGCATTAACCTGTCTATCAGAATTGCCTGGAAGCTTTATTTACGGAGGCCAAGACATGGAAACAACCAAAATGTCCTTCGATAGACGAATGGATAAAGAAGTGGTGGTATATATACACAATGGAATACTATTCGGCGGTAAGAAAAGATGATATAGGAACATTTGTCACAACATGGATGGGAGATAAATTCTATTAATGAATCTAACCTGTATTGCTTTGGATACAAAGTTAACAAACTGTTGTCTACGTTGCTAAGGAAAGGAGTCTATTTATGGAGAGAAGCAGAAAGCGATGGACGGCTGCGACAAGCCAGCAAGCGTCGGGCGTCATGGTATCAGCCCGAAGATGAACAAACTCCTCAGCTACTGGACAGTGACTTCAGGGATGCTAGGAATTGTTTTAATGACACAGATTTAATGAAGGGAAGCGACACAGGAAAGCAAAAACAACAGTGCAAGACACTGAACATCTAGTAGGTACGTGATCGACGGTGCTGATGGAAAACGTTAAGGTTATTGGAATAAATAGGTTGTATCTTCACAGGGTCACGTTGGAAAACATAAAGTGAGCCAAAAAGCAGTTGCATAATGTTGATAAATGTTGCCTAGGTAGTCGGTTCTTGTGTAGACTAAGCCGCAGTTGGGAACAGGGCTGTAGGAACCTGACCGTAGGAAAAGGGGTTTGGGTTGCTGTCTAGAGGTAGTTTGATTCTGCAGAAATCACGCTCAGAGAGTGACCGGATCACAGACGATTCTCTTCCATGCTGAGCCGACTAGACACAACCCCAGAGTAAAAGTGGAGTCAGGCTGAAAACCATTACGAGGCTCAAAATCATTCGAATAAGAGTGAGTGAGTGTTTGATTAACTGGTCATCGAGCAGATTCAATTACAAAGTGCCTTTCGATCCTTTTTCCACATTGAAAAGCATTAAAATGCACGTCATGTATATATGGCAGGGCCAGTGGTTTTTATGAAGATGTGATCACCGCTACAGAGCAGCAGGTTAATTTAATTTGATGCATCTCCATCGAGGCTCCACGTTTTTATTTTCACAAAATGCATTTTTTCTGATACTTGATTACCTGGGGTGAGCCAAGGGGAGATGTCACACAAATGGAACCATTAGAAAGGAAAAAAAGAAGCAGCAAATGAGCCCCAAACAGGACTTTAGAGACTATATATCAAGGGCCTACCTACAAAAGTTGTAATAGGTTTGATCCACGCATCTTCACAGGATAAAGCTTGTATATATGGGGTAATGAATAGTTCAGATTTTGCAATGGAACAGGAAAATGTTATGGACACATTGAAACTGTTCAACCTAGCCGTGGGCAGAATTTCAAGTGTCATAATCATACTGAAGAGAAAGAAGAGGTTATGTTAACTATTATGTGAAAATGTGTGTGTGCACACATATACATACATACATATATACATACATATATACACATATGTACATGTAATAATTGAAGCATTAAGAGCTTGGACATAAACTAAATTACAGTTTTCATCTCTAAGACAAATTTTAATAGTCACCATTTGACGTGGACAATTTTGATGTAGACCATGTCTTTAAGATATTCAACTACATGACTGAAAAAAGGAATATATGTTTATTCAATTGACTATAAATAGATCATTAAAACTCTATTAAAATTAATTATCTGATGAAAAAACAGAAACAGTTATTTTGTTTAAATCCTGTTATTTCAAATCCCTACGGGCGTATTTTGCAGGTTTATAAGAACAACCCATTCATTACAAGTGATTGTTATTTTTTTAGCATACTGCAAGCAAAAGTAGTATTTTGATTTTAGGGGAAGATGCATCAAATTAATAGGTATTATAGAAAATGATGGACTAATACTGGGCAATTTGGTATAGTACAGATTCACCTATAATGAAAATCATTAAACATGATTTTGAAGATTCAAGATAAATTATGAGCACTGCACTATTGTATCAGATATTTTGTCTGTGTAGACAACCTGCAATTCTATACCAACTGCATAAGCTGTTTACAAATAATGACTTAGGTGAGAGTAGAGAATAGAATACGATACAGATTTAATATCATGGACGTGTTTACCCTCGGTAAAGGATGAATCATTAAAGATTTAGTATAGGTATTATCCCCAAATACCTGATCTTTGGCCCATTGAAAGATTAATCATGGAAATATTGTATAGTGATGAAAACGCAAGGAATCCATATCAGACTATATTGATCAACGTGAATTAAATTTTGCCATGAGCTCGAAAATATGCATTAATCATGGAGGTATTTTATGGTGACGAAAACGCAAGGAATCCATATCAGACTATTGATCAAAGTGAACTGGTTTTGGAATGAGCTCGAAAATATGCATTGGACCACAGTGCACTTAAGAATGTGGGCTGGAGTCATCATTGTATATTTGGGGAAATTCCAGAAGGGCGGTGAATATCATTCGATTTCGCTGTAGCTATACTCCCACCTACCAGGGAAACGGAAATTCATGGTATCTGTGAACCAGTATCTGCATTTACGGGGTGTAACACTTGTCTGGTGAAGCAAGGGAAGCCAAAACAACCACTCACGGGACTATCAAATTCCACGAACACTGGTTAGCAGGTGACAGCACAAGAGAAGCATAGCACACCCCCGGCAATTCCAGTCTACACTGACGATGTTTTCTTCCATTTTTCATTATTGTCTAAAACCCATAATCAGCATCTTCAAACATCTGTGTTGCCTTATTCTCTAATTGTCTGCCCCACACATGCTGGCAGTTAATTATACATTCTCTTATTCTCTAATTGCAATCTTGTTACAAGATTTTAAGCTCCTCATGAACTGCATCAAAACCTGAGCTCCTTGTAGAGCAACTGCCTTACCTGTACGGCGCAAATATCCTTTCAACAAACACGTTCTGCGCCATCATAATCAAATATCACAGTAGGCTGGGAAGAGGGCAACCCAAAGGTGAGCGGAGCCGTCAAGATAAGATCTTGACCAAAATGATGAGAACTTAAGCCAGCTACTGATTTACTGAGAAAATACATTTTTTTTTTGCTATTTTCTGTTCCAACAATGTACGCTTTTGCTGTCAGACCTTGTTTACTCTTTCATTAAACTAGGAACTTTTTGTTTTCAACATGGCACAAGGACTCTTTCCTGAGCCAAGGCATTTCAACAAAACATCTAACGGTTTATCAGTCACCTAACTGATTAGATAGCTGCCTTCATCTCACTACTCTCCAGCAGAAATTGATCAAATGATAAATGTCCTCCATTTGTGTGGATAATTAGCTGGAGCACCATTGTAATTAGGGAGAATACAAAACTGTATCCTCATTTGTTTCTCTAATTCACTGCTTCAGTTTCAAGGATCTGTCTGATTCACGTTTTAGGGCAAACTTTGAGAGCCGTTGTAACTCATACCTAGAAAATTATATGTGAACAGGCAACCCATTAACTCTTTTCAGCCTGAAGATTCTAGACAAAGAAACACTCAGCATCTTATGTAAACCAGTAAATATATTTTTTTTCCATTTCCAAGACGGGGGATAGTGATATCTGATCTTTCTTTCTTAAGAGTTAAAAGTCATGACCTTATATATACTTCCATTCCCACACATCATTATTAATTCTGGGTTTTTTCTTGGAAAACTCTAATTCTGGTGAAATCCAAATTTGCATCCAGGGCACACTTGTGATTTTGCCAGTGAGCAGAGAGGAAGGAAACACTAGAGCCGGTCATGTAGTCTCCCTTTATTTCATGGCATGAGTCTGCAGTAGTTTCAAGCGGGAGGTCATACTATAGTTCCCTAGTGTATTCCCTTTAAAGCTTCCCTAAATGTCAGTATCTTTTCCTGCCACCTCTAATCCCACCCATGCCCAATCCCATTTTCACTGCTGGTGTATGATCTTGCTTCCTACAACACGGGAAAAAACTGTAACAACCTGAAGAGGAGGAGACCCACAAACCCTTCAACCCATTTATTCATATATGAAGAACTACCCCAACTTCTGTGCTCCCCTCCTTTTCATTCTAGAGAAACAGTAGGGACACCTTCTAAGGTTAACTCTCACGCATTGAATCTCATCAACAACTCTTGCCAATCGGACAACAAAACACCCCTCCCTTGCTGCATTACAGTTGTTTTCTTCTTGTGGGGTATATTGTGTTATGGTTCAAAGTACTTTCTGCTTCTCTCTATAGGAGGAAGGTACAGCTGCATCTGCTTGGTGGCAGGCTTGGCCATACGACATGTATTGGCCCTTCCTGGGAAGAATGTCACTGCCTCCCCTAATCTAATAACATTAGATATACCTATGCAACTTGCTTTGGCCAAGGACGCATGAGCAGAATTTTTCTAAGAAAAAGGCTTGGGGACTGTGACGGGCTTCTGCCATGTTTCCTTCCCCTTTGCCATAAAGTCAGAAATGTGTCTGCTCCATCCGTCTGAGTCCTGGAAGAAAGAGATGGAAAAGAGCCCCCAGCCAACGCCTGGAGAGCTTGTGACATGAGAGAGAAAGAAACCATGGTGGCCACACGTCACCAACATTTTAGGGATAGTTGCTAATGAGGCATTACATGAACAAAACTGACTGATACAGCACGAGTCTAGCTGATTCCTACCGTGTACAGATGTGTTATGAGACCTTAGCTCTTAAAGGAAACGCAGTCATTCTCTCTTGGGCTTATCTAGCCCTCCAACTATTGCCTATGCCTCTGCTTTATGGAAAGTCTCCTCCAATGTGCTGTGTCTACTCCAAGCCCACGGCTCCCGGTCTCTATTAAAATACTCCCACTGGGCTCTTGCACGTAAGACTTCACCAAAACTACTAGTGATCTGGTAAAAGTTACCAATAACCAATGGGTTGCTATGTATGTCGGTGAGCTCTGGCCTCTGACTTTTGTCCGTTATCTTCTGAACTTTAATGACTTTCAATACCAGCCTTGCTGACCAGTCCAACACGTTTCTCTTCACCACAAATTTCTTCCCTCAACTGCAGACTGCGACATCCACCCATCTGTGGGAATGCTCCACTTAGATGGCGCACAAACATTTTTAAAAAATAATCTTTTACCTTTCAATTATCGCCGACATACAACATTACATTAGTTTCCAGTGTAGTCATTCCCGTACCTTACGACGTAATCACCCTGGTAAACCTAGCACCCACCTGACACCCTGCAGATTCCAAAATCGAACTTTCAGACCTCAGCTCATCCTCAAGAATCTCGCCAATGACATGTGTGAGCAACTCTTTCCTTTCCTGTGCTTAGGTGAAAACCACTGGACTCCTTTGCTTTCCCGACATTCCACATCCGACTCATGTGCAAGTTTTATTTTCAAAAATTTAAATAATAGATAAATAAATAAACAAATGCAGCCACTTCTTCCCTCTTCCACTGCTCACATCCTAGCTCTGCAATTGTCCTCCTCGTGGTGACGCTTACATTCTTCTGACTGGTCTCCCCCTTTTCTGCTCAAGAAACAGCTGAAGTGGTTCCTTCAAACACGTCTTGCCTCGTCACCCACTCTGCTGAAATCCCTCTGGTTGTTCTCCTTTTGTTTTCAGAATTAATCAAAGAGCCCAGTTGGGTCTCTGTCACTCACTCTCATCGGTTGTGCCTTCCCCAACAAAACAGCAATGCTCCGACCCGCTGCCTGGAACACCCTTCTGGAACATTGTCACGGCTCCCTCCCTGACCTGTTGCAATTCTTCACTCACGTTTTCCCTTCTCAGTCAGGTCTACTTAAACCCTCTTCTTAAATTTGCACTATCCCCAGCAATCGTGATTCTCCTTACCTTTTTATCTTCATAGCACTATCACCTTCCAAAAATAACACCTGGCTTACTTCTTAACATTGTTTTCCATCACCCCCATAGAATACAAATTGCAAGAGGCAGGAAATTTGTCTATTTGATACAGTGATACATCTACAATACTTAAAACAATGCCTGACACGTGGTAGGCACTAAAATGTTAGTTGAAAGAAAGAATCGATAGTAAAAATCACATATTAAAGGTAATACACTGCAAATGTCATTTTGGAATTACACAGTGCTATACTGATGTAGAAAGCATGAATATGAACGTTTGAAAATCTTAGGGAATAAATTATTTGAATGGTTGAATTTCTAGGTTACTTGAAAGATAACCCTTTGAGAACAAATCAGGAAAAGGTACAGCACATGCTTCATTATATACAACATACTTGAGAAGTCCTTCCAAGGTTATTGAAGCATAACTCAGACGCTACATCCAGCCTTGCAGGAGGCTTTGCCTTAATTCGCTCTATGCTTTTGTCACAGGTGAACTCATATTCCACATCCTTTCATGTCTTCTCTAGTTCTGTCCTGGTTTTAGATGCCATCAGTGAATCCGTATTCCTTCTGCACAGATAGCTAACACTTGGATGAACTGCATACACACTCTGGTCTTCTAACGGTTATTCTTTTATTTCCACCGCATTCTGTCACCACTTCCGTCCAACGTCATCCTTATCCCGAGTCAGGAGTCTCAGATTCCTAGAAGGTTCTTGAAAAGCTGGGTTCGAGTTTGCCGAGGTTTTGGCATCGTTTCCCCTGCATTACTGCTCACCAGTAATGATGACACACAACTGGGAAAGGCTTGTGGATAATTAGAAAGCCAACCTGTCTACCACGGGAGGACAGGTGTCCACATTTGCCGCAGAAACACATGAACCTGTGATGCTTCTCATTTCCAGAAGAGATGCAATGATGTTGTTTTCGGGGGCCACTCATTCTATTCCAGGAAATACACTATAATCACCTCACCTTAAAACCAGGAAGAGAGGGGTAGGCGGTGAGCTAAGGATGGAGGTGGAGATGGTGAGGGAAAAGGGACGGGAGATCTTCAGGTAAGGTCTGTGCATGTCCGACTGTGGGGACATATGTGGGAACAGGGAACAGTCCTCTAATCATCAGAAGACAGAGCATGCTCAGGGGAAGCAGGTAGGAATACCTGGGGACAATCAAAAGATGGGGTGATAACTAAGGGACACACTCATCAGCAAAGAAAAGGAAATTGCCATCATTGCTTCCGATGAAAACCCAGTGGATGTTCATTATAGAGCTCGAGGAAATGTCAAAAAGTGAAAACAGAAAGGATGACGGGTAATGGAACCACACACAACTATCACTTTTATCATATTTTATCATCCAAGGTTTGTGGGGGGAGGGTGGGCAATTTTGGAGTTCACTAATTGAACGGTTCAACATGACACCAACTACATACCTGGCATTTCTTTTTGAAAGCTGAATCTAACATATATCTCTGGAAATTTTCCTTTCATGTGGCAAAAAATAGAATCTATTCTTTCTAAAAACAACAACACTGTGTCTGAAATATTGAAGATGGGTTAGGAAACATGGTCTCAGTTACTTGGTGCCCAAATTTTCCTTTTGCATTTTTTGATACACTGAGATTCTATGTTATCATTTAAGGCTGCTTTTAAAGTATTTAAATTTCTGATTAAAAAATGTGAACAAACAAACAAAAAAATCCAACAGAAAAAAATATGCCAAACATTATTAAATATTTTATTCAGCTGTATGATCACCTATGAAATAAAATAGATGGTTTAAACAAATTATAATCATCCTAAGATTGTTAATATACCACTGCCTTTTAAATGACACTCTTCGCAGCAGGTTTAATACATAGTGTCCTGACCTATACAAGGAGTTTTGGAAAAGTATCTATGTTTTAACATGGTGTTGAATTGTGTGTGGTGTTTGACTCTGATGGTCGGGTTGCCCTGCTCAGGTCTGTAACAAATTTTAACATATTTCCATTTTTTCTTCTTTGTTGGAGATTCCTCTATATTTTAAGCATTCAGTGTCCTCTGCATTTTGTCACTTGCGATTCTTCTCTCATTCCAAGTTCTCAGCCTATCTTCGGCCCTACACTTGAATGTCACTCTCAGACTCTTGGTGTTTTTTTCACGTGGCTTGACCATTTTTACATTCCCTTTTCCTGTCGAAATACTGATCAAAACAATAAACAAGCAAATGCATACAATTCTGATTAAGTAAAATCTCCAGAGGCATGTATTTTTTTTTTTGCTTTTTTTATTTTTTATTACACATACAGGGGTGACATTGCTTAACATTATACAAATTTCAGGTGTACAACTTTATAATACATCATCTGTATATAGCACTGTGTGCTCACCACCTGAGGTCTCATCTCCTTCCGTCAGCATATATTTGACCCCCTTTATCCTTTTTCCTTCCCGCCAATCTTCTTCCCCAGTGGTGACTACCACACTGCTGCCTGTATCCACGAATCTCTTTTGTTTGTTGGACCTGAATACACCCTTTTCAAAGGAAGATATCCAGATGGCCAACAGATATATGGAAAGATACTCACCACCACTGGTTATACGGGCAACGCAAACCAAGGCATGTAGTTTTACACCCATCACTCGCCAGCCCATCCCTGCCACTCTCAGTGTTCATCCATAAGGGGACATGGCTCTCTGGTGACTGAGGGCTTCTTTTGTTCATGTGCAATGCCTGCAGTGATCCTATGGTCCTCATGTCCTTCAGAGATTCTCATTCTTCCTTCTTCCCTTTCCTCTCATCTTTTTGTTCTTGCTTTCATTGTTTCTTCTTCTCTTTCATCTAATCTTTTCTCCACTATTACTTTCATATAACGGTGTTACCCTGACACCTTGATTTCAGAGTTCTCTCTCTCCCTCCCTCCCTCTCTCTCTCTCTCTCTCTCCCTCCCTCCCTCTGCATAATAAAGGTTTGGTCTTCACACATTCCTTCATTCTGATGTTGTGTTGGAGTAGAATCCCATCGCAATGGTGTGTGGCCTTCACAGACCAGGTGCACCCTGGGTAATGGCATATCTCCAAGCACCTGCCCAGGTAAGTTAGGGCTTTGTAATACCAGTTACCTCGTATCACAGACCTCTGCCCTCTCCTTCTGGGTGGCCATTATATGGAGGAGTTAGGGTGATCTGCAGTTCACGTTATTATTTTAATCACTTACATACATTTCTAACCATCATTCTGCTTGCAAAATAAAAATAAAAATAAAAGAGGGATAGAAATGTCATGGACACTTGTGCTGCAACCGTCCGTTTAAGTTACCACGGCTGTCATAACCTTCCCCTCCTGTTTTACTGGATTCTGTTACTCTCCAAAGCTGGGAAAGAAGAAACTGCCCTTCAGCTGTATTTATTTCGTTTAAAAAACTAAAACAGATAAATGTCCTGATTCAAGTCGCCAAATCATCGCCGCCTCCCCCAGACAGCTTCATGGCTTTTTGCCCGCTCTCTGAGCCATGTTTCCAAATCCACGCTGTTTGTGTTTATGGTAGAGTTTTATGTGAGCACATCAAATCTTATCTCTGATTAAAACACACAGTCTTAGGCGATATCCAGCAGCACGGATTGGGAACTTGACAAAGGAAGAGAGAGACATGTTTTTCACCCGACAAGAAGGCCAGTGAACGACGTTGATATCTCAGCTGCTCAACCATCCCTACAGGGCCCCAGGTTTTTTCTCCACTCAACACACTGTCATTTTTGGCTGCAGCTCCTGACATAAGATAATGATGCAACTCACGCACATCCAGGTAAGCGGAAGAGAGAGAGATGGTGCAAGGTGTTTGGTGCCTTCCATCACAAAAATGGAAACTTTCTCGCAATTCATCTACATAAGAGTCCACAGGTTATCTCCTTGACCATATTCATCTCTGATACTCCCCCACTATACCCAGCGGGGAAACACGTATTGGGTCAACTGAACAAGGCATGTCTAGCTCTAAGGGCTGTTTTGCTCTAATGCGAAACGCCATTTTCATACCTGAATGTCACTGAACTAACAGTGAATCAGTTTTCTAACTCATTGCGTCCTTCATCTTGAAAGCCTGGGGAACATTCCAGAACAAAGAATGAAGCCACATGACACAGATTTGTCTCACACCCAGTAATGAAGGGTGTCCTTTTAAGTGCAAAGCAAGATAGAAAACAATTACACACATACCGTATTTTGCCGTGTATCATGTGCTCCCGTGAATAAAGCGAACCCACGTTTCTGGTCCAAACTTTCAGAGAAAAATATCTTTCTTTTTCATTGATTCAAATTTTTATTTGTTTATGCTTAGGTACTTGTTTTTTGTATTATAAAGGAATTTTAGCATTAATTTTTCACATATTATGGCACAAGAAATTTTACGTACCAGTAACAAATTTACTGTATTTATGTATCCTAGAAGGCCAAGAAGTCTTCATTGCTGCAAGTTTGTCGGAAGTTCAACAAACCAATTATAATATTCCAGGCCATTATTTTGCATATCATTATTGATGCCTAGAGTTATGCTTTTAATTCATAAGCATAAATTAAAGAACTAAAACCATTTACATGGATACAGAATTATTACTACCCAGGTATAATGTGTATCCTTGTTTTATCCTCACAAATTTTGGCCAAAAAGTATGCATTATACATGGCAAAATATGGTCGTTTTGGTGCTAAGGATTGAGACAAGATTAATGAAAGCAAATAGTTGAATAAATATTAAATAAAAATGAACATCCAGACCAGAAAACAATATTATGAAATACTAATAATTATCCAAAGTAATTCCCCAACCAATTGCTATTTACAAAGAAAGCTGAAAGACCACTAATTAACATCAATCTATTTTTCTTATAGATTTCAAATTTCTGAGATTAATGTTACAAAAATTAAAACTGAAAATTTAAGTGAGGCACCAACAGTTTTAATAAAATCACTTGGAAATATAGACTGATCCAGTAGCTGACTCAGAAATAGCACAGATGTCATTTATATTCAAAGGCAGAATGGAGGAAAACTTCCCGGGTGCCTGGTATAATAAATGCCTCATGATTACACATCTATGAGATAATTAAACAAAGATTTAGTTTCCAAACTGATGGAAAATAATGTTGCAGGAAAGAATGATGTATGAATCTAATATGACAAAAAGCTATTACAATCATCAACTCAAACTATATTCATGAAATTTTTTTTCCTAGGGACTGGACACAACTCTAGTTGTTTAAATAAGAGAATGTGATCATCCCTTAGATGTTTCCAGATTAACGGGACAGGTAAATAGCAAAAACAACACCACTGTCAACAAACAAAATGCATATAACCCTATGAAGAAGTGTGTGAGAAATTTTAGAAACACAAGTTAGTCATTACGACTGCTAAAAAATAACTCATATTGAAAATTCGGCTATTTCCCAAATGTTAATGCAATATATTTGAATAGTGTTGTTCTTCCCACTCCGTAGACATTCCCCATAAACGTGGGCAGAGAAGCTGTATCTTTGCTATAAAACCTCAAGACCTATTCATATGAAACACAGTCTTTAATCTCAGCTTATGTGAAATCTTTGCCAAAGAGAGTAAGGAAGCACACAGAGACTGAAGGCATCATGTTTTCATTACAATTAACACGGTGATATTAATAATTGTAGCCAAGAAATGGTACCCAGGGTCTGTTTAGATCGTTTGTAAGTTCTGGACTGTTGGTGGCGGTTGGAGGGGAAAAGACATCCATTTAAGAGTCACTTAACCTTAAAAATAAGTCCTCTATTACAACAGTAAAATGTGCATCTAGAACAAAATCTAAAAGCAGTTGCATCAAGATCGTGCAATATGAGAAGTGCTCTTGCCACAAGGAAGGGATGAACCAAGTTCCAAGTGTTTGTAATTTGGTTCTAATTTCCATCATGGTGAGTGAGATGGGGGGGGCCGGGGAGGGGGTAGCCCTAGTCTGATTGATACTGTCATGCAAGTAATTCTGCACACAGCCAGCTGGTTTCCATCTTGCTATGTACATCACTTGCTATGACATCACTGAGATGTATTTTGTGCTACAAGTGGCAGGAGAAATCACCGATGTCAATTTCACAGTTAATGAAAATCCTGCCCTTGCTTTCTCACGAGCAAGAGTTGAATTTAAAGGACATCACAGGGCCCCTTGGTGAACGTCATGAATGACCATATACAGGGAGTGCATTACAGAGGATAGCCTGACTGTTTGAAAGCAGTCCAGGGATTTGGCTTGTCAAGGCGACATTTCCATTCTAAATTCAGGACCATGGAGAGCTGATGACTACTCAGGAGACTACGAACAAAACCATCCATAGCAAACTCATGTTCCTTTCCTTTTTTTCTGTTTTTAGAATGAGGTAAGTGGTCCAAGGGATGGCACAGAGGGTACATGTTTCCTCTCACGTTCAGGGACTATGAGAAGCTGGAGATAGAATCCCTTGATGGCTGACGGATGTTCTGCTGTCTGGATATCTACGTAGATGACAGGGATATTTACCTTCAGGTTTTTGTGTTTTGTTTTTTTTCTCTGTGAAACAAACTGAGTTACTTAAGACCACAGATCCTGGTCTCTGTGTAGGAGGTTGTGAATTGGGATAATAGCCATCCAACTGTCTATTTGTAGAGATCTCCATTTTTTTTCCTAGCAATCAGGTTAGCCTTATAATTTACTTTGAGATATCTGCTAATCCCAGGTCCTCCTGCTGGTGTGTGTGTGTGTGTGTGTGTGTGTGTGTGTGTGTGTGTCTGTCTGTGAGTGAGAGAGAGCGAGAGAGCCTCCTTTTGGCATGTGTCACTACCCTTCACTCTCCCTTCCTGCCGGTTGATTATGAGTTCACCTTTGGGATAATCCTGTGTTAGTCCTCCCTTTCATTGCTGCCATGTCCCTTGTGAATCTTGCCCCATCCCTCGCGGAACTTCTGCCCTGAGCTCTAAAACTGGAGTCTCCAACTCCCACCTCCACTCATGATGACAGATAGTCCCATGTCACTGGAAACTGGGGCCAATCACATCTACAGTCCAAATTAAGCCCACACTCTACTGTCACATACACTGGAATCTGGATCCTTCCCAAAGCTCTCCCCAGGTAAACTTTCCATTCCATCCTGAAACATACTCTACTTTAGATAGAAAGGACCCCTATTTCTTCCCATATTTTGCCACCCACTTTCATATTCGGATGCCTTGTTTGTCCCTCACCCACTATACCCCACGGCTGCACTCCCACATTTCTATTAGAAACGAGGTAAAATGACACCTCTGTTATGACTCTTTTCCTGATGCTACAGTCAACAGAGCATTAAACTTCTCGTGTATCCCCATAGGAAGTCCAGAATCAATGTCTTGCCTTGTACGGGAAATGATGTTATCCACATTTTATTTCCCTTCCCATAGAAATTGACATTACATTTTTCCCCAGCAGCACATATTGCGACAGTCTGCACAGATTTGGGACTCAATAAATATTTGCTGTTGGAATGAATTAATCACGTGGAATGACAACACTGGCACTAAGCTCATATACATTCAAAATAAGAGTAAATTTAGAATTAGATTTAATATTTACCGTGGATTTTAGCATTGTTCTCTATGGTGAACTTTTGTCTCGAGGACCTATGCCATCCTTGCTGAATTAGTACCACAGTGTACACACAAAATAAGTGGGACAGTCATGAAAGAGAATTTATTGTGCCAGTGTTTTACATTTTGAAGAAGGAAGACAGTAAGGCATGGTCTCTACCCTCATGGAGTATCTAGCATAGCAGAGTAGCAAAATACTCAAGGGTGAGATGAAAGGGGGAAGTTATTAAATAACATATAAGGAACTGACTCATAACGTAGGAAACAGTAAAGTTAGGAGACAGTAAAAAGTACTTTTTTTTTAAAAAAAAAAGGCATGGGATGATGGAAGATCAAGAAAGAATATTGTAAGAGTGAAGGTTAAGTTGGGTTTTAAATGTGATTGCTGAAGAAGAAATAAAGGGCTTCCCAAGCAGGGAAGAAGCATCAGAGAGGAAACTATTAGGCCAGTGTTCTGTGACAAGGACTCTGATCCGTGCTCTTTAATGCCCACTGGGGGCCCTCGTACGTTCAAATGCACATGCAATATCATGACACCACCAACAGTCACCATGGTACCAGCCAACTAGAAGGACGCAGGACAGGAAGTTGAACTTGTCATCAGAGCTGCAGCAGGCATCTGAGAGCTATCTGCTCCACAGGTGACAGCTCAGATGCGAGAGGCAAGGTCTCTAGAAGGTTCACGTCCATGGAGGTTAGCTGCTCTTTGGTGTAGAAACTGGGATAATCCCAGGAGCCGCTATATCCTATTAATTCCTCCAGAAAGCAGAGCTTTCAGGGTCTCCACAGGGAACGTGGCAGTTACAAAAGGCACTGCCCTCACAGAAGCCTAAGCTTGTGGCATTTCCAGTGGCGTTAGTTTTTTGTTGTTGTTGTTCTTCCCAGCCCACACTCAATTTACCAAAATGGTGATCATCTTTATAGAAACCCCAAGCGCCAAGATCACTTTGCCATGCCCTCTATCTGGCTGAAAGGCAAACAGAGTCAGATGAACGGAGGTCAGAGTCTCTCAAGCCATGAAAGTGGTGTTACCATTCTACCTGCAGACATTAGGCATGTCTGAGCCTCCTCAATCGCCATGTCAATGGTAGGCGGTAGGAGCAGCTATCAAAACTATAAGGAAGAAGACACTGAGAAGGAGAGAGAAGAAGGTAATAGTAGCCAATGACCATCCATAAGGAAGCAAGGAGATCAGCAATCAAGAGTGCAACCTACACGTGCATGCCTACAGACCACAGAGCTCATATTATTCATACTGGTTCACGGAGAACTAACAGTCAAGGAACAGAGGGAAGACGCCCAGGAAAAAGTATCACAAAAGGAGTGGGCTAAACAGTAATTTCTGGAGTGCTTCCTGCACGCCTGGCATTGGACTAGCACACAAAGCAGCCCATACAAGGTCGGACAATGAAGTTCGCGAACTCATCCTAGAAAAAGTGCTACATACCTCACTGCTGAATATCACTACGGTCACCTTTGAAGGACTCCCCTTGGGAAGCTGTGCACTGACGCCAGTGCCTAGTCCACCCTTCAAAGCCATTTTGGAACTCTTTTTCTGGAATGGCCATCAGAGCTGTTGTCGTATTACCCTTCATGTCCTGAATGTCATCAAAATGTCTTCCTTTCAATATTACCTTTATCTTCAGGTAAAGAAAGAAGTCACTGGGGGCCAGATCAGGTGAGTAGGAAGGGTGTTCCAATACAGTTATGTGTTTACTGGCTAAAAACTCCCTCACAGACAGTGCCCTGTGAGCTGGTGCATTGTCGTGATGCAAGAGCCATGAATTGTTCGCAAAAAGTTCAGGTCATCTAACTTTTTCACGCAGCCTTTTCAGCACTTCCAATAGTAAACTTGGTTAACTGTCCCGTTGGTACAAATTCATAATGAAGAATCCCTCTGATACAAAAAAGGTTAGCAACAGCGTTGCAACAAGTTCACGAACTTAACTGTCAGACCTCATACTTGTCTATGCAAGGGTGTCCACGGAAGCAACTAACCCAAAGCAAATAAGAACCATAGGAAGACAACAAGAAAGATGCATTGGACTTGACATGGCTACACCTGACAAGCGTGGAGAAAGAAAACTTCACAGACAAGGTTGCATTTGTTCCAAATCATCAAGGAAGGGGTACGAGGTCACACAATCTTGAAGAAAGGGGTAGGAGGTATGACAAACACCAAACACCTGGTCTTCATCAACTTGCTCACCAGAGGTGGAGACTTGATGCTATAAAGAGTAGGGAACCACTAACGCGTTTCAAGACAACTCTAGATGGGCCACCAAAGATGGAGGCTCCAGAGAGAGGATCCTGGCCATCAGACAGAAGAAAGCTCATGGGAACACGAACTGAGGCAGGTCAGAGAACTTGAGGAGGAGAGGTGACAACTGAGGTATACTCGGAAGCAATCTGCCACTCGTGTTACTCATTGCCTCATCCACTGGCCACTCAAGCCAGAAACATGAAGTCTTTCAAGACTTAGCTCCTCCTTCCAGCCCCAACCCCATCTTTCAAATCAGTCTTCATAACATGCCAGCTCTACCTGCACAATCTCTGCGTAACTCTCATTCCAATATGATTTCATGCTATCTGCACTACCGATAAAAATGACGGCTCAGCACTTGAGTGTCTACAGGAAGATGGAACAGATACCAGCTACCCTTTATAAAATGTTGCAATTGGAGTTAACGTTTAGCATCATAGATTCCTTAAGATGTAAATGATGGAGCAAGAAAAACAGCTTAATAAGGAGTCCCAATAATCCGTCAACCATCAGTTCTATTAAAATCAGCCAGGACTGTCACAACCTCCAATTCACACATCACCACCCCATAGGTTAAAAGGGTTTAATGCATTAGCCTTTGTGAATAAGGAGGTTTTGTATGACTCTGGCAATTCTTCTGGTTGTTGTGATAACAGTGTTCTAGAGTTTCAGGAAGCAAACATCTTACATACGAAGAATGGTCCATTTCTGCTCCTTTCTAAGCTGACCCACCATGGAATAAACGCTCGAAGACCAGAGTTGTGGTCTTCTGTTCACCAGCTCCCAGATGAATTTCCGATGAAAGTCTACCACCCAACACAATCTAGCATATGATGTGAAGAAAGTTGCAGATGAAGCTACAAGACACTCGATCACACTCGTCACTACTGAAATCAAATACCAATTACTTAGACTAACCCTATGTTCTTATTTCCTCAACACAGGCAAATGAGGAAGGAGATCTGAAGTTCGATTGGCGAATGCTCTTTAAGCTATTGCTTCTTAGTATCTATGTAGCCTGTTTATTTTGAAAGGATGTAAATCAAAGTTGAGGGACTATACTAGGGGTGCCAAAAAATGTATACACATGACTTGTATTCATCTTTTGTTATCGGTATATATTATCACAATTTTGATACAATTTTTTCCTTTCTTAAAATGTGTATACATTATTTTATTGTATTTATTTTATTGCATAGAAAAATTTATTTTTTATTGTATATTTTTATTGTATATAGCATCATCTACAATCAGACCCTAGAAGAACAAAGTCCTAAACAATGTTTACACATTTCCAAAATGTACTTTCATTAAAATTCTAAATTAACAATTTTTCACCTCTTTCCTCTCACTCCCACATACATATTAAATATAAAAAAGTGATATACCACCTGCCATTCCTGACATTTGCACAGGTGCACATTGGAAAACATTTATGTTCAAATTTTGGTAACTGATGCATAGAGAGAAATTTGTACCATGCGGTTCAGATATATTTTATATGGTCTTTTTGCGTATTTCACTGTGGCAGCAATATTATGGCATTCTAAAAATTTACAGTTTCGTATACCAAAATGACCTCATTTCTCCTTAAGATGTTGCCTGACCAACCTTTCTCCCCCCTAGCATTAAATAGAAGTTGCCCTTTGTTGGTTTTCTCTCATCTACCTTCCGAGTTCAGACACACCTAGCTAACTATCCAACCACCCATCAATTCAACCCAAATGGAAATTAATGGTTTGGCCTACAAAAAAGGCAAGGATTCATAGGAAGATTCTTCTCCCTTGCCAGGTTCAGGGCATTTTTCTTTGCTTGGAAAAATGATAAGAGATGGTTCATTTTAGACCATTATCACTTTAGAAACTGCGAATGGGATTTCTAACAATGTACACCTTCTATTCCCACCAGCCACAAAGAAAGCTGGTTTCCCTGTAGTGTGACCTTGGACTCCTACCGCTAAGTTTATTGAATTTTAGCAAACTTGCAGGGCTCTTTCACGTGGTGAAAAGACCGATGTTTAGCCCAGAATCTCTGTAGGGGACATATTTGTCCTGCTGTCTGCAATGATGTTCTTTTGTCCTTTATCTATCACCTGAAATTCCACATCCTCGTAGAGACCTCGCCTGTCACAGAATCTAATGCATCCCCATCACCCAGACCAGTTGCTCTCACAGCTCTTATTTCCCTCTTACCACAGCTCTTACCACAGTCTGAAATTCTGACACTAAAGGATTTGTTTCCTGGTGTATCTACTTCCTCCCCAACTCCCCAACTGGATCCCTCGTAGCCTCAGGTTCCAGAACAATGGTTCATCACATCCACTGAATGAACGAATGAATGGATCAGTGAGTGGAGGCACCTCTAAAAGGTTCATGTAACCCACACCCGTGCATCTGTGTTGTCTCCACTGTAAGGTGTTCTTCTCCTGGACAGCTGGTCCTTCTCCACTAACTTCTCATCTCTTGTGACATCTAGCATCTTACACCTGAGTATGTCCCTCCTTGCCAAGTTGTTTATGGTGGGGGATGAAGGGATGGGGCTGTTTCCATGACTACGAAGAACAGCAACACTCACAATGGGCTCAAACGAATGTATCCATTCCAACGTCCAGCATTTGATCCAATGACCCCAGCCACTGAAACAATGTTCACCCCATTTTTAAATTTACAACAAACTGCCAGGACAGTACTGAGAATTTTTAAAGGACATTGAAAACATTCATGCGCATTTTTCTGCTGCTCACTTAGTAATGGTGTCAGGCCATCTGAACAAGGTAATTAAATGGCGAACAAGCCCTGATTAAGGGAATCGAAGAGCGGTCTCGTCTTTGATCATGGTCGATGGTATGTTGTAACAGATCGCACGGAGGCTTGAAAGGTGAGCTGTGAAGGCTGTTAGCCCCAGTTGGCATCCGATGACGGCTGAGTTTTCATGTGCCCACGTTCTCAGTTTCCATAGCAATAAAATGGAGGTCATAAATAACGGTACCACCTCTGGCCCTACTGTGAAGATTGAAGGCGATAAAGCTCACTTCTGTTGTCTCCTCAAACGCCATCTAGCAGAGCCACCTGTCCAAACCTCGTTTAACCAGCTTCGCCCAATCACTGCGAACCCCCATCCTGCTTTAATGATCGTAAGAGTCACTTGTCAACACCTGACCCATTTTATGTTCCTGAGCCCCTCTTTTCAAGTTCATTCTCCCACATTAGAACATGCCCGCCAGGACATGGGGAGTGGGTGCTGTTGGAGATAGGGCCTTCGGGAGGTCATGAGGGTGGAGTCCCCAGGAATGGGATCAGCGCCCTTAAAAAAGGGACCCCACAGATCTCTCTCACCCCCTTCTGCCACGTGAGACACAGATATAAGACGGCTGTCTAAAAAGCGTGAACTGGACTCTCACCAGGCACTGAACTGGCCGCTTGATGTTGGACATCCAGCCTCTAGAACTGGGAGAGTGAAATTTCGGTTGCTTAGGGCGCCCCGTCTGTGTATGCTTGTCACAGCAGCTGAAACAGACTAAGACAACGCATCTTACATTCCCAGGAAAGGACTGCTTGGGGGGAAAGTGAGTTTCCTTTTACATTTTAATACCTATTGCCTAATTTCTTTCAAAACACGCCATTGACTCATGCACCCAGTGGCCATGTGTAAAAATGCTCACTTGAGCGAGATCATTAGTTTTGCCATTGAATTAGGCAAACATATAATAAAATAAGGTACAATACAGTAAAATAGCCTTGCTTTTCTTTAATATGGATGTGCCTGGGTATTTCTATTGATGAGTTTTAGACATTTTATGTCTTTGTGAGCTTCTTTAATGGTTTTGACAGAGTCATTTGCAAGTTCTTTCTCTATTTTTTCATGGTGCTGTTTAATTTCCCACTTTTACTCTCAATTTGTCATTCTCATCTACACACAATTTCCATATTTTACCCATCCCGTTTCCCTGCCTACAATTCACCGTGGGGCAGGCGTTTTGCACCAGCCCAAACCTGCAAACCCACGAGAAGGGAAAAGTGGAAAATGATACCTTTTGGAAATTGGCCAAAAATGCCAACGAAAGCAGTTTCATTTTCTCAGTGGCATTTGTCATGCTCCATGCATGGAACATCTGAAATTGCACATCTGACCTTTCGAAACAATAGCAGGAAATGCCACGAGAAAATGCAAACCTCTTCATAGTCTCCCATCAGCCCCCGCAGAAGCCATTTTTCACGGTCCATGGCTAGAGTCTAAGATAAGACTGTCAGGATGCCCGAAGTACGTTATCAATAAGCGAGCAGTTTCCCATCCAGGGGGGCATCAGACACACGTACGGCAAAGTAGCTTGTTTTCCTCTGTTTTTATTCAGCCATGGTACCACGTAAACTGAGTCAATTGTGATCAAAAGGAAATCAACCCTTACTATGGTATCACGTCGTGTAACTCAAGCCAAACTCCCTATCACCATTTTAAGAACAGAATTATTTTCCACGATTAGGTCACTAAAGGGGAGTGAGGGCTGTATAAGTCTTCTATTGATCAATGACCCTTAGGGATTAAAACTGGAAAGGAAACCAAGAACTTCCACGTTCTCCATCCAAACACCGTATCTCCTATTTTCTGTTTTGTTTTTTGACCAAAGTAACAATAGCTGTTACTGAGTGTTGAACATGGTTAGTGATAATATAAAAAGAACATATAATGCCCAATTCACATCGATAGTTATTTTAAATTAATGAACACATCTCTTCACAGATTTAAGGGAGACTTCACAGCATACAAGGAAAAAATGAGTATGTACTGTCACTGAAATTTGGGGACATTTAATTAAAGTAAAATAATTTCACTTTAAAAATTGTTGAAATTGGAACAGAAACCAAAAATAAAAATAAAAAAACATAAAAAGTTAAAAAAAATTATAGAGATTTAAGAATTAATGAATTAAAATGAAGTATTAAAAACTGTCTTTCAAGTATTTGAACTTGTCTTCAGGATAACAGATTTCTGGTTATGTGTATTGGTATTAAAATGACTGAACTACGTTTTTCACAATGTTGAAAAAATAAAATAGCATGGAAATGCAATCTAAAATGTGAATTTTCATGTGAAATTAAGGGAAACACACGACTTTAAGATAGTCTTAAGTTTTCTTTGGGGAAAACAAACATCTTGACAATCATTTTGTTATCAACAACTTTTTTTTCAATATTTTTGTTTTTTCATGTGGTTAGAGTTTCTGTACGTGAAGCTAGAGCATCAGTGGAGTCATAGAGATTTTGACTTTTATAAAATGACCGTTTTATATGATCGCAACAATTACTGCAACAATAAGAATCCCAGAAACTAAAATAAAACAACCGTTTCAATGATCGCAACAATTATTGCCACAATAAGAATCCCAGAGATGAAAATTCTCAAAGATAATCCTTACGCATTGTAAAGAAATAAGTCATTCTCTTGAAAACTGGCAGGATCTTTGTGCCCTAAGGTCTCTTTGGATGCGTCAAAATGACAAATCAAGTTAAAGCTGCAAATTCTTTTTTCCCATGAGAGACATGCTAAAGAGCTATCACCTTGTAAAACTACCATCAGGTTGTAAGTAATGGCACAGGTCTTTGATGTAAACAGGAGTATTTCTTATGACGGTAAATGGTGATCATTTGTGAGTCCAAGAAACAGTCATCATTTTAAATCTAAAATGCTTCAACTTATACCAGACAAAACAGACTTTAAAACAAAGGCTAGAGGAAGAGACAAAGAAGGACCCAGTAATCCCACTTCTGGGTATTTATCTGAAGAAATCCAAAATGCTTCTTCAGGGGACATGTGCGTCCATATGTTCATTGCAGCATCGTTTACAAAGGCCAAGATGTGGAGGCAGCCTGGGTGTCCACCGATGGAAGAATGGATAAACAGGACGTGGCTCATATACTCGTATACAACAGACTATTGCTCGGCGTAAAAAAGAAGGAAATCTTGCCATCTGTGACAACACGGACAGACCTAGAGGGTACTGTGCTGAGTGTAGTAAGTCAGACAGTGAAAGACAGATGCTATACGATTTCACTGATAAGTGGAATCTAAGGAACAAAATAAACAAACAAAACAGAAACAAGCTCATAGATACACAGAACATTTTGATGGTTGCCAGATGGGAGAGGGGTTAAGAATGGGTGAAAAGAGGAAGGGATTAAGAAGCACAAATTGGTTGTTACACAGTAGTCATGGGGATGTAGGGTACAGCATAAGGAATAGAGTCAATAATATTGTAATAACTCTGCATAGTGCCAGGCGGGGACTGTTGACTAACTGTGATGTACCCCTGAAACTAATATCATATCATATGTTAGCTACATTTTAAGAAAAATCTTAAAAAAATAAAACAAACGCTTCAAGGGCCGTCACATCCTTATTTCCCAGAGGAAGATGCTCTTAACATTAAAGGGCGTGAACCATCTTTCCCCACTCAGTGGCCACCATTCTCCCCGACCCCCAAACAGACCACACCATCACCCCCTGTGCACTACACCCAGTTTTCCTCTTGTCCCATGGTAGCTGCCCCCTTTCTGTTTGCCCTCTGTTCTGTCTGTGGAACTCTTTTTATCACGTGTTCATCCAAATGCTTTGGCCATGAAATCAGAGAAGAGAGCACGTAATGCATCCTGTCTGCCCCCACAGCTCTGATGGCACACATGGGTCCTTGCTCTCAGCTTCAGCGTGGCCCATATGGGTTTTACGACCACACCCCCTACCCTCCCCAGTACTTGGTCCCCAGAAAATACTGCACATACGTCTGCTGTGTCGTCGGCTTTGCTTTCTCACAAGGATTCGTCATGGGATTCAACACAGATAACACCAGAAACCGGCTTTTGGTGGAGCCTCAAAATGCTTTGCGTATATAGGGAGAAAGTAAGTAAACCATTCCCTCCGGGAATAAAGTAGAAAGAATGGCTCCTTCCTGAAACGCTCACTGAGTGACAATGCTTACATCACGTGGCATGGTGGTCCATCCCATCAGGGACTGTGGTGTAACCCCAAGCACACATCCCAGGGAGTTAGTAATGCAGGGGGACAGGTGGTGGGCTTTGTCACACTGCCAGCCCAGGCCATCGCTCCCATCGCAATGAAACATTTGGGTGGTCTCCTTCATCCAGTGTCTGATTTAATTGTTTTTATTGTAATCTCAAGAATATAGTAGCATGCAAAGAAAATCTAGGCAACCCAAAACATGCAAGTTTCTGTACCATCATTTACAATTTTCTAGGAACGAAAGTCTCCTCCCTAAAATATTATAATTATTATTTATCATTCACATTAGCAGTCACTATATAAGATTCATATATTATATAGCTATCTTGTTTACTGTAGATGCATGGCTTATTGCTGAGAGGATCATATTTAAATTATTCTTATTTGAGCCACCTTTAGGGATTAGAGCATGCTTTGCCAAGAAGGAAACAGTTTTCAACATCAGACAATCACGAGAAGTTGCCAACGCCCCTGAATAAATGAATGCCTCTCTGATTTTCCTGTCCACTACATATCATTCCTACGAACATTTATCATGCACGGTTTTATAGTATATTAGGTCGGTGCAAACGTAATCACGGTTTCAAAGGTTAAAAATAATTGCAAAAACCGCAGCTATTTTTGCACCAACCTAATATATTTAGGTTGTTATTCATCACCCCTACATTCCTGTATCATTGACGTTAACATATTTAAATCACGCTGCCTTGAGTAATATTTTGCACCAAGCATTACTCTCCGAGGACGCGTGCCATGAAGGCGATAGCTTCCAAAATCCTAAGTGATGAGGTCGCATGTAGTAAAAGAAAACGCCCTTTATAGTCTCCATCCAGACGGGAGTTTAGAAAAGGATCAGCTCTTTACGGAAACCGTTCCTCGTTATCGCTTATAATCATCCAGTGTTTTCCATCTTAAGTGTTTCCCACGCAGGGAGGTGTTCTAGGTAAAAACTAAGGGGAGAATGTACCTAACTGTCCACTTGCCTCCCCAACGTCTAAGGAAATCGTTACCACCTCTCTGGTTTCCGTCGAGATCTCTCTCCAATGGCGCCATCCATTTCTCTCCATCTTGGCTGTTCTGGTGCAGGGTCCCAGCCGCTCTCTGCCAGACAACAGGAGTGCCCTGCCGCTCCTGGGCGGCCCATCGCTCCCAGACAGAGGAAGCCATCAAGAACACACGCTGACCATAGCACGCCTCTGCTGAACGTTCTCCCACAGGACCCTAGAGGACCTGGACATTCTCCAATTTTAGAGCATCAGCCCCAGCCCCGCTTCCTGTTTCCATTTCTGCACTTCACAGATGTGCCACCCAAGCCCCAGGCACACAATGCTGCCCCATGTCAGTCTTCAGCTCCCTGACTGGAAAGCTCCCATCCACCCCATACCGCTCCCCCCCCACACACCGCAGCTCAAAGACCACTGTGTCCTCTCAGAGATGAGGGCAGCTGCCTTGCTCATGATCAAAACACTAATATTCCTCTAGTGTGTGGATTACAGCTTGCAGCTACATTTCCATGTGGTTGTTTATATGACTACTGGGCAACCTTCTATTTCTATTGTAAGTTCCTCGAAGGCATCCCTCTCTTGACCAACAAGCCCAGCCCAGAGCCTCCCACAAAGCAGAGGGTTAATAAGTGTGTATTACATAAATGGACGCAATAAAAAATAACGCTTACATTATCAAGGGAAACTTTCAATATGCTAACTTAATATCGAGGGTACCTGTGAGTCCATTTCTTTCTTTATTTTTATTTTTTAAGACTTTTTTATTGGGGAAGGGGAACAGGACTTTATTGGGGAACAGTGTGTACTTCCAGGACTTTTTTCTAAGTCAAGTTGCTGTCCTTTCAATCTTAGTTGTGGAGGGCGCAGCTCAGCTCCAGGTCCAGTTGCCGTTTTCTAGTTGCAGGGGGCACAGCCCACCATCCCTTGCGGGAGTTGAACTGGCAACATTGTGGTTGAGAGCCCACTGGCCCATGTGGGAATCGAACCGACAGCCTTCAGAGTTAGGAGCATGGAGCTCTAACCACCTGAGCCACCAGGCTGGCCCTGTGAGTCCATTTCTTAAAACAATTCATAATTGGGCAAGAATTTAATTTCATCCACTAGATGCAGGTTTCTATAACGATAATGCAATGTGTGACACGGCTGCATTACAATGAGTGGTGTGTAGGTGATGTTTAATAACGGGAGTAGTTAAAAAGAGTAAAAGTTAATGCTTATTGAACTAAACAAAATTCAATACCTACCCTCTACATATTCAGAGTGTTTCTACCCCTCATCCTACATTACACCTCATAGTTTTATGCGTGGCTACACTGCCTGGGTAAAAAGAAAAGCTTGTTAGTATCTCTACAAGCCTTAATTATTATCATAAAATAATTTCCTTAAAGTACCTACACTTTTCCCAAGGACACCGCACGTGTTCAATAAACCACTGCTAAACAGAAAGGCACAGAAATTGAGAGATAGTCTTATGTGAGCTGAACTTGCATCTCCACGGTGACATATAGACTGCAAATATCTACAAGTAATGAATTTCAGGTTTCCCCTCCCTATGCACACACCCCAGGAGTGTAAAGAAGAGAGCAGTAGGTGCATCACTGTAAAAAATAAAACAAAAACAAAAAAAGGCAACCTTCTCTCTCCCCCAAAGTCAAAGTGTCACTGGGGGAGAGGAAGGTACACTGAGATGCATAGGAACCACTCATGCCATCATCTCACTAAGCAGGAGGGTTTAAAGGGCGGTGATGCCATATCAAGTACTGGCTTCTAGAAAGAGGCCAGCATGGCAAACTCAGAAATGCTCACCGCGCGCGTGCCTGCACAGTAAGTGGGAGTGAGGGCTAATTAATGCCTTGACTTCATTCAGATGCGGGCAGGTAAGGGGCCGACCTCACTTGGCCTCCACTGGCTGGACACCAATGAGAAAGTAGTTAACCAACGAGTGTCTCCACGTCCTTTTCTGTAAAAGGAGGCTAAGAGATGAGATTGTGGTTACTGCACCGGTGCGTGCAAGTTGGTGGAACAAGGTAAGGACAGGTCTGACGAGAATCATGCTCCTTATGTCTCCTGTCTAATGCCTTACGTTCCAGAAGGTGGAACCCTCGCCAAAAGAGTATACATTTTCACAGAGGGACAGAATATCGAGTCCCTACAAGGGTTCCTTACTTACAGAACATGAAAGGAGTTTCTGTTAATGGTTGCATGTCTGCTCCTGGAACACAGATATTATTCAAAAATCAATAGTGGATGAGTTTCATTCCAAAAAAAAATGGCATTGCCGTTCTAATGTTATTTTTCTTCTCCTCCTCCTATGTCAGATTAGTAGCTATATTACAACATGCAGCAGCATTCCTGCCAACTGTGTCATACTATAAAATCCCTTTTCGTGAAACCTGTTTTCTCATGGACCAGTATTAAGATAGCTCGATTTTGAAAAAATGAAAAATAGCTCATAGGATAAGCACTTATGAGAACAGGCTTCCAAATCGGGTAACATGTTTTCCCAGTTCCTCCTTCCTTTTTCTCTCTCCCCTTCCCTGCCACCCTCTCTCCTTTCCTCCCTCCCTCCATTCCTTCCTTCCATCGTCCGCCCTCCCCACTTTCTTTCTCAATATGGTGAAGCGTTCTTAAAGAAAAGGTTCCACTTGCACCATCAGCAGATACACGGCTCGGAGAGACCCTCCCTGATTAAGACATACCGTTAGTGAACTCCTGGGTTTACTCAGGGAAGGGAAATATTCAAGGTGGGTCTCCCCATACTGCTTCCCCCAAGAGTGTGAGCTAAAGAATACCTGGGTGTCCTGAGCAATGAAAATACTGGAGACAAGGGTTTCTGTAAAGAAACACATAGGTAGTTTCACTGGCAACGGAGCTCGGAAGCAGGCAGCTGTTGGGTAGTCCCGTCACTAAGACAGGGGTGCTCTAGCAATGACAAGTGAGACCCCTAAACGGGGTCAGATCTCACATTCTAGCTCCTGTCAGAAGGAATCACTAACAGGTCTGGGGAGAGAATCACCAATGCAGTCCTGAAAGTTCCCACGGATTATGGTCAAACAAACATGAGCTCACAGTCCACCATCACTGAGTATATAAGCAATGAGGTCTTAAAAGGACTGTGCACAGAATATAAATAGCTATGTATGAAATGTTTAAAGGAATAAAGGATGGGATTTGAAAAGGTGAGCCAGATGCAGGAAATTATTGGGGAGGTCAGAGAAAGTATGAAAAATGACCACATAGAAACTGAATGAGTGGAAACTAGAACTGTTGGAATAAATACACATCAATGGACCAGTCAAAAAGAAGATGAGATACAGTAGAAAAGAGAATGGAAAATGTATCCAAGAAAATTTTTCAAAGCACAGCAGAGACATACAAATTAACAACATGAAAGTGAATTTGGGGACGTATGTGAAAGTAAGACTGTCTATCATATATCTAATCAAAGTTCCAGGAGAAAAGTGGTGCTTGAAAAGAATTACACTGTTATGTTTATTGCAGGGCTATATACAACAGCCAAAACTTGGAAACAACGTAAATGCCCATCGGTAGACGACTGGATTAAGAAACTGTGGTACATTGATACAATGGAGTATTACTCGGCCATAAAGAAGAATGAAATATTACCATTTGCAATGATATGGATGGATCTAGAGAACATTATGCTCAGTGAAATAAATCAGTCGGGGAAAGACAAATACCATGTGAGCTCACTTATACGTGGAATCTGAGGAACTGAATAAATGGGCGAAGTAAACAGAAATAGTCTCAGGGACATAGAGGACAAACTGCTGGTTGCTAGAAGGGAGGAGGGAGGGAATGAGGGAGACGGGGAAAGGATTAGACAGTATAAATTGGTAACTACAGTATTGCCAGAGGGATATGAAAGACAGTTTGTGGAGTATAATCAATTATGTTGTAAAGATTTTGTAGGGTGTCAGATGGGCACTTGTCTTATTAGGGAGACCACTTCATGGGCAGTGTAGATGCCTGACCAGTGTACACCTGAAGCTGAAGCTGAATACTATTGAACGTCAACTATAATTTAATATGTATATAGTCACAGGATGTGGAGCACAGCACAGGGAATAGAGTCAGTGGAACTGTAATAGCTATACATGATGTCGGAGGGGCAATAGATTTGGGGAGGGGGTTATCACTTTGTGAGGGATGAAATGTCTAACTACTGCATTGTTTTGTACACCTGAAATGAAAAAAAAGAAAAATTGCACACACGTGCGCACACACATGTGCATGTGTAACAACTTGAATTACTTGAACTATGTTTCCCAAAGTAGATACTTCAAATTATTCACTGATACATACAAATCGTAGCACTAAACATGCTAATCTTAAAGTATTTTATGGTCCTTTAATAATGGAAATACTCCATTGAGAAAATAAAGCCAATACTGAATAAAGTCCTCTTCTGTAATCGCTACGCATTTCTTCACCCTACTCATAAATAAATAAATAGCAACACATTCCAATTCTCTTATTTGAAAGTTCCCAAAGTTGATAATTCTAGTTTTAATCAATATTCTAATGAATATGCCTCGTGCAAACTGATTTAAGGCATGCTTTCATTCATTGCCAACGATAACCCTGAGAGAAAGTAGGTTGTTTTCTTCTCATTTGAGAAATACCACAATTGAGATGCAAAGCGGTTAAGTGCATTTCTCCAGCATCACACAACACATAGGTTCTGTAAAAGTGTGTGTGTATGTGTGTGTGTGTGTGTGTATAACATTCTATCGCAAAGTGTTAGGAATTAAGTAGAGCTCCTAAGTGAAGTGATCTGAAAAATGTAGCCAAATTTCAGAACCTGTATCTCAGAGTGACAGGTGTCCATCACTACTTCCACCAAACCTAACACTGGGGTGACCAAATGAATGCCCCAGCTTGCTTGGGAAGGAGGTGTTCCCCAAGTCACGGGCTTTCAGAGATAAAGCTGGGAAGTTCTTGCACAAACCAAGAGGAGTGGGTCACCCAACAGACAATTCTGTCATGGGACGAAGGGGATGCTAGAGAAGGCACACATTGTATCTCAAATATACCTACAATGTGAGGCCGAACCTTGGAGGAAATCTCCAAAGGCCCAAGAGGATCCACGGCAGGTTACAAATTAGCTCCCGTCATTTATCTTTCTGGCCAGGGGACTTGAACAACAAGGAACCTAACCACAAAACACGGAAGACTCCAGCTGTGGGTATCCGTATACAAGTGCAAGGGAAGGTAGACATAAGAAGCATGAAGGTGCCAAGTCAGGGTACACACACCCAGGGTGCAACGTGGGGTGAACTACATGTAGAAGCATAGATGTTAATAACACAAGTTACATCCATTTAAAAAACAGGCAATTGCCTCAAACTGGCATTAGACAATTATTTTCTAGAATAGGTTTGCTCAATTCGAACATTCAAAATCATGCCCTGAATAGAGTTCCATGTTTATGAGAGGTTTAGTTGTTGAATTCTACTAAAAACGGTTAAGGACTTGAGTAAGAGAGAGGGAAGGGGAGGCAGAGGGGACGGAAGAGAGACACACAGAGAGATGGTTGGTTGGTTGGTTGGTTGGTTGGTTGGTAGGTAGGTAGGTAGGTAGGTAGGTAGATAGATGATAGATAGATAGATAGATAGATAGATAGATAGATAGATAGATAGATAGATGTAGGTTGATTGATTGATAGGGATGGATGGATGGATAAACAGACAGATACACAGACAGATACACAGACAGACAGATAATGGATGGATGGACAGATGTTGAGAGAATGCATGCGTGTACAATTGTGACAATGATGACAAATGTGACAAGTGCACAGACCTGAGCCCTGAATCCCACCTCTGAGTACTGCTGTCAGGTTGCACTGTTCCGTGACCACACCGCACTGTCGTAAATACACGTAATTCCATAGTCTTGTTGATGGAGATTTTTCGATGAGCAAAAAGATACCAAATGCCGCCGAAAAGTAACAGTTCCCAAACAGCCATGTGTCACTGCTGTGCGTAAATCTATGCTTGCGAAACTCATAAATTGCCCTTTATCTTTTCACCCACCGCTGCCTTAAAGAAGGAGCCTTTTCACAATACTCACTGATGAGTACTAAAAGCATTTTTTTTCTTTTAAATATGAAGTGTTATTTTTTGGTCTCTGGAAAGAGGATTTTTCACCTTTTGTGATTTGCCATATAATTGCAAAGGCAATAAAGACTTTCTTCGAAGCAATTCGTACTTGTGCAGTATTTTAGAGAAATTTCACCCATGTCTGCTAAGAAGTCCGACTAGAATGCACTAGATTAGACTAGTGGGGTTCAGTGGGCAGAAATACTATCCTCTCAGCTGACATTTGGCATGACCGTGGAAAACGTTTGGCTGTCACAACTGGGGGGGACATGCTATGGACAGCAAGTAAGTAGAGGCCCAGAATGATTCTAAACCTCCCACAATGCATAGGACAACCCCCCACAAAGGTCCACAGTGTTAATGCTGATTCACTCTGCATTTGGGAAAGAAATAGGCAGAATAATCAAAATAGTTCCTGACCAGCTCTATGCATCCAACGTCCAATGGCTTGGTGTTGTCAGTAGGACATTTGAAAATATTCCTCAGCATGAAGCTAATTAATTATTAATGATATAAATGGAAAACACTCGCCCACAAGATGGAACTGTCTGCATGTACAACAGCCAGAACTGTTTATATCCTCCGCCCCAGGAAGAAGCTGAATCCTTGGGAAAGGTCTGGTCTTCTCCCAGCTTGCTGCTCCCCAAAGCTTACCCTTGTGACCGAGGGGACATGGAACCATGAGTTGAACATACTCAAAGCTCGTCTGAAGGCAAAGCCACCCATCTACCTCACACTGTTTCCTGTGTTGTCACAGCCACATTTTCCGTTTGTTCTCAATTGATTTTCTTGTGTAAAATAATTATTCATGTACTTATCATAGAGATGATTTTGCATAGGGTCTTAGTTCCCTTGGGAGAAGCAGTGCCCTGCTGCTACTGTTAAGTTTTCATGGCAGTCGAGGAGTTCGAAATATCGTTCCAGTGGCTGAACAATGCACACGGCCCTGCTGGTTTCAGAATATTAAATATTTTTCAGAAAAAAAAATGAAATAACGGATTTAGCTCCAATAAACAATTCGCAGTATTTTTTTTTTTCTAACAGAAAATGACTACGGAAAGTCGAGGGTACAAAATCACACGGACAAAACTGTGTTTAAGGAAAAGTATAAACAGCTACCCTGTCTCTGTTGTGTACTAATGCTTGTCACAGGAGGGACGCCATGTATGACAGAATGAATAGAAGAAAACTTAAGATTGAGAAGATTCTGTCTATCCATTTCCGTGATTGTTACAACAATGTGAGCCATATTTCTTTCCTCATCTGAAATCAGTGGGACGTACAATGCAGTCTGCGTAGCTCCTGGATCAAATGTTCGCCTTTAAAGTGTTAACCTCAGAAGTCACCTTTAGAATATGTGTCTTTTTCACTGAAATCATTCCTGAGAGCGTTGTAGACGCCCATGAAATCGCAGTGAATAATACAGAGAAGCTCCGTGTACCCTTTACCCAACCCCCAGTTGCCCCCTGGGGATAACAAGTCACGGAAGAGTATCTCCCAGCTCAAAGATCGCATTTGCAACGCAATTGGTAGTCAGTCCTGGACAGGAACGCTCACGTTTCCCTAGACTGGTCTCACGCCAAGGCCACTGGGGGAAGAGTGGAGAGTGATGACACCATCATATCATGAATTTAAGGCCACACCTGCAATCTCTGAGAGCCTCTGGCTGTTTGATGCTGAAATCTCATGCACAAGAGCAGGACCCTGTGGACACGAGCACGTCTTCTTGGCACAGAAACCGAAAAGAAAACATTTCCGGGACATGTCTGGCTAGAACCAACCGTGTCTGCCCCCAGCACACAGAGGATTCCAAATCCTGGTGTCAATAAAGGATTTGTACCGTTAAGCGGAATATGACGGTTACTGATGTGTCTCAGAATTGCAGTCCTTTTGTGTGGCCACGTTTTCCTGTAGCACAATTAACCAAAAAATGGCAGGATTGCTACCCTGAAAATGGCAAATATTGCTGAGGGAAAATTAAAGAAGATTCAAATCAATAAGCTAAATCATGTTAATGGGTTGGAAGCCTCAATAGTCTTAAACTGCCAATTCTTCCGAAGTTATTTACAGAGTCACCAACATTTTAGTAACAATCCCAACTCTCATTTTTTTGGTTAAAAATGCACACTTGCTCTAAGTCTATAAGGCACTCAACAGTTTTTGCTAATTATTACTTCATAGTCTGTGATTTTGGTTGCTATTGTGAACGGTTTAGTTTAAATTTCATTTTTCAGCAGTTTCTTGTTGACTATCAAAATAAATATCCGTATATCCTGTATTCTGAGCTCTGGCTAAAATCATTTATGAGTTGTAGTAGTTTGTGAATGCTTTAGGGGTTTCTATATAAAGAATCATACCGTGTACACACAAAGACAGTTCGTCCTTTCCAAATTCATCTACTAATTCTCTGTTTACCTTACTACAATGGGAAGACCCCCAATTCATTTTTAGAGGTGGGCAGAGCAGACATCCTTGCCTTGTTCCAGATCGTAAGAGGAAAGCAATTAATAGTCTATGATTAGGTTTTCGTGGGCTATCCTTTCAAAAACGCTTCTAGTAGTGGTCTAAAACGTAAGCAACAGAACAAGTAACATCTAACAAGAAAGACTCAATTATATTGCTCCGATTGCAGAAGGGTGGGATTCTGGAGACCCCCTCCTCACCCTAAATCCCAGACAGAGAGCTTCTCCATGTGACCCCAGAGCAAATCTGCAGAACCCCAAATCGGAAAACATGGTTTAAGAAGACAAGAAGTAACGAAAGACTACAAGGCAGAGAAGCAGAGTAGACGCTCAGCTTTTGTCCAGCACTGGGGGTGCCCCAAAAATTGTATATACAAGATTCGTATTCATCTTTTGTTATTGGAATCTATTGAGTATTACCATTTTAATACAGTTTTTCCTCTCTTCAAGTGGGTAAACATTTTCTTTGGCACCCTCTGTGTAACATACCCTTAATGTATTCTGAAACAATGTCTTTATCACATGGACTCTTCCCTATAAAAAAAAAAAAAAAAGAATCTGCATCCCTGAAAACTGCAAGGGTTCACCCACACACTGCAGCTTAGCAATGGCTCGCAACTCAAATCAATTCAAGCTCAGACATCAATTGAAACTCAGACTTCAAAGAAAACGACAGACGTCCTCAAATCAGAACTTCAAGAATCAACCCCTAGCGTTTCAAATCTGTGAGTGACAAGTGTTGGTTGTTTGCGATCGAACTTTGGAGAGGAAAAAAAAGAAAAAGGAAAAAAGTTAACAGTAAGGAATCAGTAATTCTAACCTGCAATACGGGAAGCAGGTAAACCAATGAAAAACTAGAAAAGCACGTGGTACGAAGAGGACATGGCTATGCATTCATGAATCATTAATCTAGCCCGTGAATGTTTTCTGACTGAGCAGGAACTCGCTAGGGCAGCAATCACTTGTGAGTATCTTTGCTTCCTCCAACGTCTGTCACTGGGTTAGATGAGTAGACAAGGAAAGATGTTGATGCAATCCTTGAAGCTATTACAGGAAAGCATTACGAATGACTTTACATCCCCGTGACTATTTTATAACTACCAATCTGCAAATTAAAAAAAAAAAAAAAAGACCGAGGAAAGGAGCCCACAGAACCTATTTGTACATCATACTACACATAGCTGGTGACACACTGAAAAGTCTGACCCCCGTCTCCTTTTCCATGTTTCCTTCTTTTCTATCTTCCCTTTTGCTCTCGAGCCTCACCTGTAGCTACAGGTCCTGGACTGTGCCAGGCTCCCTCTGACCCCGGGGTCTTTATACTGACCAGTGCCTCTACCCATAGATCTTTCTACCTAATACCCCATCACTGTGCTTCAACCTACTTGTTGCTCTAATTACCAATGTGTATACGAACCAGAGCAGAAGGCTCTGTAATGAGCCCTGCCAGTAACACACTTCTCCCAGCTTGTAATTATACTTGGGGGTGATTAGTTGCTTATTTTTCCCTCTAGACCAGAGTTTCTCACCCTCGGCACTACTGACATTTTGGGTCTTTGAATCTTTGTTCTGGTGCGTTGAAGGGTGTTGAACAGCAGATGCCAGTAGGAAATCCCAGTCATGACAACCCACTCTCTCTCGAGACACTGCCAAATGTCCCTGAATGGTAAAATCAGCGCTGGTGGAGACCCACGGCACTAGAGTACAAGCCACATTACATCAGAAACCATGTATGTTTGGCACACTGTTCTCCTCCCAGGGCCCTAGAATCACGGACAGGACACAGAGAGCATTCATGACATTTTGGTGGCTAAGTGAACACACAAGCAGTAAGTGGGTTAATTTCAGATCTGGTTACAGCGGGTAGAACATTCTGGGATGGCCAGTTCAGACTGGCAAGTCTTATTTATCCATTTCTATCAAGCTTTCAGCACTATAATGGCTCCGAAAAATACCAGTATATATTATACCAATAAAGACTCCTATTTTTCCTTCCATAACTTTTGTTGTTACCACCATGATTTCTAGTCATTATTACATCATTGAGAACTAATTACCTCATAATTTCTTGTGCACAGCAAAAACTTTTTAAGCATTTGAGAAACTGGACTGAATTACGTAAATCATCATTAGTTAATACTTGCGCATGAATGATGTAAATAAAACACGCTAGGAACATTATCAGATGGCAAGGTGCTATGGTCCATTTGAAGTCAATAGACTTCTCTGCTTCCTTATTGGGAATAAAATCCTGCCTCATCGGTCTTTCTCACCTTTGTTTTTCTCATCTATTAAGCAAGGTGAAAATGTCTTCCCTACCTAGTTCATTAGTTGCTGCACAAAACAAATGTCTGTGGAGGCTCCATGGAAAGCAAGTACTTCGGTTTAATGAAAAGCAAAGCCAGAGTCTTCACTCAATCAATTCTTATCACCTGGCACAGCTGAGTGTGTTAGAACATAGAGTAAAATATATAGATGGAGAGCAAGTTCAATGGGAGGTCAGTGGCGGGACATTTATCTCTACCCAGGAGCTGGCATCTTACACAAGGAGCCCTCTGCAATCAGTCTTCACAGGAGGGCACTGGACAGATACTGGAAAGTAGGGATGGGGCACTGAGGGAGAGAGTCACCAGCCAGAGCATGACGGTGACATAATGACTCATTTATTCATTCACGCACTCCAGAAATATTTCCTGAGCAGCTCATCTATATGAGGCACCACAAGGAGAGTATTGGAGAAAACAAAGCTCCACACTCTTGAGGCGGAGGAGTGGCAGACAGGAAATGCATATATAGCAGATATATGAGTATCTCTCAGCTAATATCAGCAGTTTCCTCCTGATCTTACCTACTTATCAGCTCTAGGGGCCCCCAAAGCAGGCCCGTTGTGTCATCCAAAGGACGCATTGCAAAGTCACATGAACATACCACTAAATAAGAAAATTATAAAGAAAAAGAAAAAAGAAACAACATTTTCAAACTGTATGGCTCACGTGCTTGTTAGGGTGCCCCAACATAAGCTCAGAAATCTTATTTTAAAATCTGATATCCAATGATGATGAGACAGATACATAGACAGTTTAAAGAAAGAGATGACAGAGACAGATATAGACAAATGATACGTGAATCAATAGAAAGATAGCAATATATATAGTAGGTAGGTGATAACAGACACCTATGTGTGCTTGTGTGTCTGCAGGTGAGATATGTGTATATATGCAAATGCATGTCCAGAGGGTGTGTCTGGGGTCTTCCAAGGTGCCTTTCATTTGGACATTTGCTGATATGACACGCATACACGACAGAGAGTAAACATTCATAGAGATGACGTGTAAGATTTACTTACTTTGGTGGCACACGTACAATGCTCACCAACACAAGGGAAAAGACAATGAAATCAGATCCCGAAGCTCGTGTGGCCCCCAGTCTTCCAGAGTGGGTGCTTTCCCTGCTTTCTCTGCTGGAGTACCACTCTCGACTCCCACTGTCCCCTCCCACCAGTTTCTGTGTGACAGACGCTTCTGGGCGTGAGTGGCAGAGACTCAGCTGAGAGCAAGGCTAAGACGTAAAAGAAAGTTGGACCTATGGAACGCAGAAAGGTTTCTCCAGGAAATGCCTTCAGGGCACGGTTTTCCCCCTGCGGATGCTTGGATGATGCGGCGAGAGAATCCCACGTCACCTCACCTCCCTTACAGGCTGGAAACCCAACTTACAGTAGCGGGTAGCCAAGACTAAATGATTCCAAGAAAGGACGAGAGCATTGAGATGAAAAAAAAAAAAGTAGTTATTAAACATCCTTCATGACGGCCCGGGACTCAGGTTGGAGCCAAAGCCAGGGAGACAGATGTCACTGCGTACACCTGTCACATTTTCTTACGACTTGTTGAGCTTCCTAAACACGTCTAACAAGGTGTCAATGCAGGATGTCGGCACCGTCCTTCAGAGGGTCCACTGTCGTGACCCACGGTTTCCTTGTGCACAGAGTCACAGCACGACCCCAAGAACCATTACCCTCCCTATAGCTCAGCACGTATGAAACTCGATTTCAAGACAGGAGCCCTGAATACCTCAGTATTTTACTTCACGATGTTATCGAATTCCATTTTTAAACGTTAGTACTTCATAGTTCAGCACTACAGAGAAATCCATGCCAATGCTAATGTATACGAACCATTAGGGTGTTTCTAACTAAACCTTAACGCTGGTATGTGACTCTTAGTGTACAATTCTCTGCCTGACAGCAGCACAAAATACAGACTATGTGTGTCTGTGTATGTGAGGGTGTGAGTGTGTGTGATGCCTCTGTTTATGACTGGAGTGTGTGTGTGTGTGTGTGTTCACGTACATGTGTACATACGTGTGGGTTTACAGTTGCCTATTCTCGTGGGTGTTTGCTGTGCTGTGTGTGTGGATCCATTCCTACTCACTGTAAAATCCATTCAATGTTTTTAGATATGGCATACATCTACATTTTAGATTCCAAAATTGCCAATGTTTATTTGAAATTTCACCTCCTCTGCAAACCCTTTCATAACGGAATCATTCCCACTTAGTAATAACCAACTGAGAGCTTTCTGGGAATTGCAGGTACCTGCAGATTTCCAGAAATACAGCAATGGAATCTTATGCTTCTGAGTGAGAAAAAAAAGGACATATTGCGTAGCTGTTAGCTTTCTTTATAATCTTCCTAAGTGAGGGTTTCATACAGTATTATACATGAAGAAATATATTATTATCTACCTTCCCAGGTGGATATTATCTGATGCATATGCTTCTGTGTTAATCTGAGAGGGTTTAGTAACCAGCTGTCCATCCGATTCCTTCCTCATTGTCTCTTTCTCTCTTTTGTATTCTGAAGGTGTCTATCTATCTGTCTGTCTGTCTGTCTGTCTGTCTGTCTACCTATCTATCCTCTCCCTCTCTCTCTCTCTCTCTCTCTCTGTCTCATCCATCCATCCATCCATCCATCCATCCATCCATCCATCCATCCATCCATCCATATGTCTGTCTCTGTGTTGGCTGAGACTGAAGTAGAAATCAAGATGCAAAAGAAACTTGGACCTAAGAGCCTGAGGGAAAATTCTACTGGAACGCATTCGGGAGGTCTTCCCATGGGGATGTTTAGATAATGAGACTAGAGCTGGGGACGTGGAGAGAGAGAGAGAAGGTACAGATACAGGGAGAGGAGATGATGGACGGTCTAGAGAGACCCAGCATCCCTGAAGTGACGCACAGAGAGAGAGCAACAGATGACAAAGAGGGGGCCTGTTACGCCCGAGTATCAAGGTTTGCTCCTTACACATTTCCTGGGGACATGTAGTACTCGTCACAAAAACACCTGAGTCTACATGGAGAGTAAGAGACGGGGCCAACTTACACAGAGAAGAAGGCAGGAAAAAATAACCTCACACGCTGACCCAAGTTGAATCAAACAGATCTAGTGGGCAGCTCCAACGGGGATAGGAATGGAACTACAAGTCCCTAGACATCCCTGCTGCTTAAACTGGGGAAGTAATTCATACACGGGAGCAGAGGTTTGATTAACAGAATCAAATGACTTGAGACCATTTCGTCAATGTAATTTTACAAATATCCAAAGATTCTCCTTTTTTTATATGAACTTAAGCACAGTATGTGTGTGTGTACATATATAACACAGAATATGGAATAAAATGCATAAATTGATGTCATTTAATGACGTCAAACAATGAACCCAAAACAGTTCCTTACAAGAAGCCTCGTTTTAAGACTTTGAATGAACACGTTCAAAATAAACCTAGAAGTTCCGTGGGAACCGGTGTAAGTGGGTTCATTACTGTTTAGTGCTTAGAAAGCGTGGTCTGACGGGTTTTATTAAGAAAATTATTATTGTCCTAATTGATGTTAATGGGGAAATTATCATCTTCCTCTGACACTGAATCCCAGAACCATCCCTTGGAAACTCTTGAGAATGAATGTGGTCCAGGGAGCAGTGGGGAGGAAACTGATAATTTTTCAGTTTTTACGTATATTGTCCAACATCCCCAGAGGAACCTGAGACATCTCCTAAGGCAGTTTGTTAATATTTCTGCAGCAAAATAGCCACATGTCCACCACAAGCTGGAAAACAAAGGCCAGGTTTTAGCCCCAAATGAACTATGAAAACACTTTCATGCTTTGAACTGGTTTTGACCCCCGAATTGTGAATAAGAGACTCTGGATAAGAGATTCCTAACTTCTATCAGGCAGTCCTAAGACAGCATGCAAAGCAAGCACCCAAGAACATCCCACTTAGAAAACCTGTTTCCAGTTGTGTTCACGTAGGTCAGCCACACTTCCACACAGGACGTCCCTGCTCGCCAGCTGGGATCAATTACGATAAGTGTGAATATTTAATCAGACAATAGGATCCTTCTCTGATCAGGCTGGAAATACACACAGAGCCAGAGAGCAGCCGTGGACGACAGCACTGGTGGTCCAGCTTCGTCACTTCCCGTCCCTGAATCGCATGTGGAACCATTCGGAACCTCGGACATCTGTCCCGTGGAAAACGCACACTTCGCACAGGACGCCGGGCTGATTCATCCAAATGGTCTACATGTGTAGCACCAACTGTCACAGAGTGTGAGGCTCCTGAGCATACGGGGTCTGACAATTCTGTTCGTCAACTTGTTGCAACGATGTTGCTCACCTTTTTTGATATCAGAGGGATAGTTCATTATGCATTTGTACCAACTGGACACACAGTTCACCAACTTCCTTCAGGCATCTGCGTTTAGGAGAATCTGGGCTAAGCAAATACTTTGCGAGGTAGACTTTTCAGCACGGACTGCCACCAACATGAAGAACCACCAGGGACTGGATTTGGAACGTGGTGACCCCAACAAACCCCTAACTCTAATTTTAACTTCAAACTCCAGGCAAACCACTGGAAGCGTCTCACTGAAATTTACTTTCCATCAGAACTTAAGTTTCCTTTTTTGTCGTACTTGCATGATACCGTGAGTCATTTCTCCCCCCGCCCCCCACAAAATGATTAATGCACACATGCAAAACAAGAACAGAGGAAATATCAATGTTCCATATAACACAAAGATGGGACTCCACAATTTAACATGTGGGTTTTCATTGCTTGGCCAAATCTCCCACTTTTCACTGTTTGGCCAAAATTATGCTTCCTCCAGGAAGCCCTCCAGGCTGTCTCCAAGATGAGCTCAGATGTTGCCACTAGCTGCTGCCAAGCATATCGCTGCTTTAAGCAACCTGAGTTTTCATGAGGTTTACTTCATTTTAACCTGTCCTTATGTATTATCTCTCTTCTCTCCTGGCAAATACTCTAAGACCCTATGTATCACACACTCACAGAGTTATAAACCTTCTGAAATCACACAACATCTGGCCACATACTCTAAGTGTGGAGCAAACCACTGAGGCACGTAAAATATGAGGTTATGTAAGGGTGCAGCCCATCGGAGAACAAGAACTGCTGGAGGATGCGGGCAAACCATGATAGGAGCCCCCTTCCCTTATTACAGGCAATAGTGACAGGTTTTTCTGTGTTAGTTGATGAACCCTAATGAACAAAAAATATATATGAATTGTTTCACTGATTCATTCTTTTGTCTTGAATTTCCTGACGTCTAGCTTTTTTGGTCCATCAGTTATAAACCCAGACATTCAACACCAGCAAACATCAGTCATGCATTGATCAGACATGCATTTTGGGTTGATTCTCTGAGCAGTGTGGGCGAAAAACAACAACAAAAACACACATAACCTAAAACGCAGAATGTGCAAACACAGTAGCTGACTCGACTGCACATTTCTCTTTCAAAAACGATTCCTTTCTTTTATGACCACAAACCTTTTCCAGATTCGATGGCACCAGTTCTGCTAATTAGAGCAGGAACGCCCCAAAGGAAGGGTTTCAGAAATAAGCTAGGTGAGTGGGTGCAAATTCCAGTATCCCCTGATGGGGTCAGGTGTCCTGGAGCAGGCCAGTCAGGCAGCAGAAAAACACTTTTCAGATGCAAAACAGAAAACCACAGGGCTTCACTCCCGCAGATGCAATGCTGTAGGTGCCAAACTCTTTCTCTCTTCCCTCTTCTGCCAAGCCCAGGGGAAAGATCAAAGGTCAGCCAAAGGAAGACATGTAAATGCTTAGGGGACTGTCAGTAACCTGTCTATTAGCAAAGGGATGTGTTCTGGAGGTTTGTGTCACTGTCAGGAGTTTTGCTCCCAGGAGCAGAAGGAATCTGGGGAGAGGGAGGTGGAAGGATGTCGTCTACCCACCCCCGCACCCTGCAGCCCCTCTGCCATCACACACCCTGTGCACAAGAGTTCCCTCATAAACAGAGAAGCATCACCAGGACAGAAGCTGTGACCCTATAGGGCTCAGTTGTCACAGCCTATGGTGTCTGTGACACCCCCTTAACTGGGCTCAGACCGTATGGGCAGGTATCCCCTGCACGGTGGAGCTTCTTAATACACTGCTATAGTCAGAGATGCTTCATTCCAGAAATATATTTAATTGTCAAATACTAAAGGAATACAGGAGCTGTCAACAGCATCCACTCCAAAGCCTTTGTTCTACAGAGGAAGGAACAGTCAGAAGAACAAATCTCACTAATAGCAGCGCATTTGTTGGAAAACGTTGGAAGGAGAGAAATGCATTCGTCCTTTGAGATGCTGGAAACATCCATCCAGGAAAAATGGCTTCTGGGTGCCACAGGGAGCCACGCCCCCCCCCCCCCCAAGGTCTCTGAAAGTCTCCTGTTGGGTGTTTCCATTGAAGAAAGGGACTGGGAATGGAAAAGAAAGGCCTTGACAAAGATCGCTTCCATTGGAACCTTCATACCACCCATCCCTGAGTCTGTGCTGGGGGAAGACCCACGGTGTCAGAGGGGCCTGGTATACCATTGAAAGCCAACACCCAGGTGACTGGAAATTCGCTGCCCACCCAGCAGAGCAAGGCCCACCACGAAAACCACAGAGACGCGAGGCCCTAAAAAGGTCGCGATGCATGTCACAGGGCCATTCCCAACGGTTACTAATTGGGGATATAGGAAGTGTCACTGACTTCTTTATTCAGTTGTATTTCAGGGAAAGTAAACACGTGTTCACCCGCTTTTGTGGATTCACGCAAGTCCAGGCACCCCTAACGGAATGCATGCCATTAGGTCTTAAATTCACCACATCTAATGTTATCATACCCTGGGATTTCACAGAAAGCTAACCAGAGCTGCTAGAGGAACGAAAACTGTACATGTGTGTTTAAAAATTCAGAATAACAAGCTAGTCCTTACTTTTTAGGAGAGGCCTTTTTACAGAGCCAACTAGAGTGCTGAGGAAATGTATAATCTGCTTTCTTGGAAATCAAGAAGAATTGGAAGATACTGATGTCCTAAATGGGACACATCATTTTGTTTTGCTGGTCTACCTCTGAGATACAGTAATTGCGTTTTTAATGCTGTAAATGCAAGATTATCAGTTCCAGATTATTGCCTAAAACCTGTTGTACATAAATAACCCACTATTGGATCAAAACCCAATGTGTAAAATGAACATCTACGAGTCTATACAGATAGAAAGACATGATTGAATAAATAAAAAAATGGGGGGAGGGATAGAGACACATCCTTCACGAAGAGTAACTTCAAGTAATCGCTGTAGATACTTTGCTCTCAAGGAGCGAGAGAATAAATCTCCATTTCTTAAGTGTGGGCCGCACATACGCGTAAGTGACTTCTTTTCAAAATGGACAGCCTGGAAGTGGGGTGGGGAGGAGACACTTGGTAGTGGACACCTGATAAACAGGACCTCGGCCAGGTGAGGTAGGTCACATATCAGTGACAAATCATGTTGGTCATACACACACACACACTCACCCTGGATAAAATGTGACAAGAAGGCCACTTCACCTCTGGGATCTTCCTCCCCAAACCTGTACGCCCAGCCTAGCCACGAGAGAAACATCAGACAAACCCAAACTCAGAGACTTTCTATAAAACTCCTGAGCAGTTCACCTCAAATTGTCCAGGTCAGAAAAGTCAAGAAAAGAACAAGCAACTGCCACAGCCAAGAGTTGCCTAAGGAGACATGATGACTCAGCGTAATATAAGGTCCTAGAACAGAACACAATAGATAAAAACGGAGGAAACCTGAGTAATGATGCATAAATAGTGGTTCATCAATTGTCTCAACTGTACGGTCCTAATAGAAGGTGTTCCCAAGAAGGGAGCTCAGGGGTCCAGGATAGGGGAACTCTGTGCTGTCTTCCCAACTTTTTCACAGATCTAGAACTAAAACTGAAAGTTATACATGGAATCTGAGAACAAATAAACAAACAAAATAGAAACTGAATCAGAGATAGATACAGAGAACAAACTGATGGTTGCCAGAGGAAAGAGCGGCTGGGGGGCTGGGTGAAAAAGTTGTGGGGATTAAGAAGTACAAATTGGCAGTTACAAAATAGTCGTGGGGGTGTAAAGGACAGCACAGGGAATACAGTCAATAACATGGTAATAACTGTGTATGGTGCCAGGTGGGGACTACACTTATTGGGGGGATCACTTCATAAGTTATACAAATGTCTAAGCACTGTGCTGTACACCTGAAACTAATATAAAATAATATGGACTGTCAACTGTAACTGAAAAAAAAAATTAAATAAACAAAAAGCTATTGTAAATAATAATTTCTCTGGAGCATAATTCTTATACCTTATTTTCTCAGAGGAGATATATATGTATAGATATAGATGTAGATACATAGATAGATACAGGGATATAGATATATATTTAAATATATATTGAAAATTTATTTTTCAATTTATGTATATATAACACACACATTTCTTAAGATTTTAAACTCGAATAATTTAGTAAAAAAGAAAAATTTTAAATGTAAAGTAGTAAAAAAAATTTTTATAAAGGAAATTGGTAGTTCAAGTTTTTAAACTTACTAGATGGTACAGAGAAAAAAAAAAAAAACAGTAAGAGTTTACAATTTTGCAATAAATCCCAAATCCTGAAACTATAAAAAACGGTCTAGATTTACAGCATGTAGCACCACTGGGGCCCAATGGACTTGAAAAAACACACCCATAGCTGAGTTAGTCCAGATTTCTGCAGAATCAGAGCTACTTCTGTTACACCAATGAATCAAAGTTTTTCTACATTTTCATAACCCTTGAGTTTCTTCTACCCTATTCCATATTCGTAGACCTAATACATCAGAGATTAAACGGATTTTGGCAATAAGCATGTTGGAAAGCATAGTCTTAGGACATTAATCACTTTTACTTATTTATTGAACATATATGTACTTATGAAATTTACTGAGACAAATTCCAGCACCCGAATCTTTATCACCTGAGACAAAAGCCACGAGGTACCGCTGACTTTTAAGCTCCGTTCTCCCATTTTCCGTGACATATGTAATCAGTATTGCAACTCAGTCAAATCTCTGATGTAATGGGAAGCTTTTAACTAGAACTGGCCTCTGTAAAGTCTCCTCCCACCTAAGGCACACACTCCCCTGCACAAACACACATACGTGTGCAAACAGGCACACACACAATTCGACAACTGGTAACTTAAACGACTGAGGTGTCCATTTGGCTTGTCTACTGCTCTGCTTGGTGATGGTTGTCATGAGAATCAGAGAAATGAAACGTCCCATCACAGAATCTTTTCCTTAATATACACAATTATGAAAATGAAGATATAATCGTACCATGTTCAGGGGTGACTGCGACAGACAAATTACCTGCGAGTTATTCTCTCCTAGGGGAAGCCCAGCGAACATTCTGGCCAGCTTTCTCAATTTCCGCCTTCTCAGAAAGCATCGTCATCCTGCAAACCATCTGAGTCCTGTCGACAAACCGCCACACAGCAGTTTCTCTCTTGTATTAAATCCAGAAAAACAATCCCTGAAGGAAATAAGTGCCAGGTACCGTGTCTCCCAATGTGACCATCTACAGTCCGTTTTTAAAAACCAACGCATCTAAAGTAGGTCGCTAAGTGGTTTCTCGGAAGAAACAAAAAGTGGTGTGGATGGAAGAGGGCTGATGTTTTAAAAGCAAGTGGCCGAGAGGCCCATATAATCGTTCAGAGGCTGGTATTCCAGGTCACACTGATTATTAGGAAGGGAGGTGGGGCTGGGAACATCTGTTTTGATGGATTTTTACATGTACAGACAGACAAAAGGCACACGAAGTCTTGAAAATCGAGGATACTGCACCTGTCCTTTTGATCATAAGCGCAAACTAGAAATTTCTGTTCAGTGCACAATAGTCCCCATTATCTTCAGTGGGGTTGTCCGTGGGTTCAGTTACTTGCGGTCAACTACAGTCCAGAAATACCAAATGGAAAATTCTAGAAATAAACAATTCATAAGTGGCATGATGAAATCTCGTGCTGTCTTATTCCTTCAGAAATAAACAATTCATAAGTGACATGATGAAATCTCGTGTTGTCTTATTCTGACCTCTGTCCACACTGCAGACACTCCAACTCAGTAGTTACTTAGCAGCCTTCTCGGTGATCAGATACATTGTGACGATATTGCAGTGCTTATGTTAAAGTCACCTTTCCGTATTTTATTTCACAATTCCACATTCACGTAACTTTGATTACAGCATATTGTTACAATTGCTCGATCTTAGTAGTTAGTGTTAATCTCTTACTGTCCCTAATTTATAAATTAAGCTTTATCATAGGTGTGTATGTATAAGGAACAACAAAGTATACACAGGAAAACCAAAGTACATCTGAGGTTTCAAATGTGCACTGGGGGAGCTTGGAACGTGTCCCAAACCCTCAACACTTCTCACCTGTCAGCTCCCCACCATCATCTCGTGACGGCATCATGACAAAGGCTACCTAAGGCGTCTCTGCCAAGGCGTCCACACCTCCTTTCAGCTCATTTCCCAACCAGAACTCGGAGTGATCCAATAAAAACTGTTAAGTCATAGCTTGTGGTTCTGCTGCTCAAAATCCTGAGGTGGTGTCCCACATCCGTCACTGAACAGCTAATGTCCTTACAATGCCCTGCATGGTAAGATGCCTACCTCGGTCCTCATTCTGTAGTTCCAGCCACACTTGTCTCTTGGACATTCCTCACACACATTAAGGTCTCTACCACCTCAATTTCTTTGTATGTGCTGTTCCCAGCTTCTAGAAGCTCTTGCCTTACTTCCCCTATACTTCTCAGTGTGGTCTCCACTGACCTCTGCACTTAAAATTGGCTGTGCCAGCCCACCTACTCTCCATCTACTTGAACCGTCATTATTTTCCTCCTCGGCATAAATTGCTATCTAAAATACTACTGTCACTTTATTCATTTAAATTTCAGAAGGGGAGGGAATGCTGGTCAACGGTGGTCTACTATTTGACTCCTAGAAAAGGGCCTGGCTCATAGTAGGTGCTCAATAAACGTTTGTTGAATGAATGATTGAATGCCTATGCTTCAGAATAAGGTAGCTCACAGAGAGAAGTGTTTAGGAAGATAGGAATCTTTATTATAGCCATATCTACTTAGTAATTATACATATATCGGGGGTGCCAAAAAATGTACATCCATGACTCGTATTCACGTTTTGTTATTGGTATATATTGAGTATTACAATTTTAACACAGTTTTCCTTTCTTAAAATCTGTATACATCTTTTGGCACCCTCTGGGTTTTCTGTGTTAATGAAAACATCAACAGAATTGATTTGTAAGTATTCAGTGACACGAACTGGTGGACACTTGATATTGAATCACTGATTTAAAAACAAGGCTCAAAATTAGTAGACACAGTATAGTCACGGGGATGTGAAATACAGTATGGGGAATATAATCAACGATGTTGTAAACATGATGTAAGGTGTCAGATGGGCAGGTTAAAAATAATTGCAAAAACTGCAATTACTTTTGCAGCAACCTAGTATGTCAACTGTCGTGTGTGTGTGTGTGTGTGTGTGTGTGTGTATATATATACATATATATAGTCACAGGAGGAGGATTATAGTGTAAGGAAGATAGTCAGTGGCATTGTAACAGCTATACGTGACGTCAGAGGGGTAGTAGATTGGGGGAGGGGGGTTATCACTTTGTGAGGGGTATAAATGTCTAACTATTATGTTGCTTTGTACACCTGAAACTAATAAAATAAAATTTTCCTAAATGCGCAAAACGACCACATGAAAAAAAGGATAAATTCACAGAAGCTTTGAGAATAAACACCGGTAAGACTACAGGAAAACAAATCAGGCAACACTCATTCAACCCGAGTGTTGGGGACACTTGGGGAGTGTGGCAGAGTGAATGCCACATTTGAAGGAGACAGCCTCTTCTCATCCCCTGTGTTGCCAAATCTTACTCATTTTCTAGAGATATTGTCAATGTGGATTTTCTTGCAAAATATTTCCCAACTTCTGAACGTGGCCGGAAATTTTAATTTTGTATACTTTTCAGAGCCTGAGACATCTCAAAGATATGTCCTCTGTAATAAATTCCAGGTGACCATTATATCTATAGTCCCATTGACAAAGCCATCGTTTTAATTAGGATGAGAGCAACACTCCCAAAATAGCACCCAATGAAGACCGGAGCAATTCATTAACCCCCAGTGAGGACAAAATCATGCATTGCATCATGTCACTGATTCTGAAAGCTGCTTTGTCACGTTCACTATACAGAACACAGGCAAGAATGAAGATATGCAATAAAAATGGGGTTCTCGAAGCATAGCCAAAGAAGACCAGTCCCCCAAATGGATGAGTGTGTTGCATGCAAACGCTGAGTTGTCATCACACACTCAGCCCTTAGCACAATGTCTGTCTCTTATTTGAAGCCTAAGGGTGACAAAAAACAGTAAGTCAAATAAAGGAACAGTATTGGTAGCCCACTCAAGTCATTTCAAGCCTCATCACGGTTCATAAAATTAGGAACGCCTAGCTTTGAAGACGTCCCAGGAGTCAGGCTCTGTGCTAGGAATTCACATGAATTATCTCATGAATTCTCAACAGTTCTGTGAGGTGGGCGCTACTATTACCTACCTCCACTTTACCCATCAGATAACTTTGAGGTTTCCAGAAGGTAAGACACCTGTCAAACGCTGCCACTTAGAAGGGCGTGTGACTACATTCAAAATGGGACACTGTCACCTGTACTGTCCCTGAGCAGACTATTCTGCTTTCTTCTTTCTGTTTCCAGCAGGTCTCTAGTGAGCTTATTAATCAGACTTTGTAGCATAGAGCATATCACTACGAGAAAAGAGACATATGAAAGCAGGGCAGCAAGAAAATGTGCTACAAGCAGCCATGAGAGTGACAACCCCACAGTACCATGGTTTGATTCTGTTTAACGCAAGCCCAAGAAACATTAGAGAACATAGCAGGTCCTGCAGGCGTTTCTCATAGAAAATAATGTCTACGAGCAAACCCTTAGTCTACCAGTCAACGTCCTATATCCTTTGTTACTTCTGAGTGTCTTTTCAAATGATTTACAGAGCTTCACCCAAAATCTTTACATTAGAGGGAGAATCTTGCTTTAGGGCTAAGGTCTCTGAAAAAATCTAATTGGAAAAAAAAAAAAAAACCACCATTGTAAATGCGGCTTTTATGGTGGCTAAGACACCACTGAAACAACCAAAGTGTCCTTTGATAGATGAATGGATAAAGAAGTTGTGGTATATATACACAATGGAATACTATTCTGCCATGAGAAAAGATGAAATAATGCCATTTGCAACAATATGGATGGATCTTGAGATTATTATGCTAAGTGAAATAAGTCAGACAGAAAAAGTCGAAAACCATATGAGTTCACTGATATGTGGAATATAAAACTGAAAGCAACACGGGAACAAGACAAACAAAGACACAAAGACTCATAAACACAGACAATAGTTTAGTGGTTACCAGAGGGTAAGGGGGTTGGGGGGTGGTAGATGAGGGTAAAGGGGATCAAATATATGGTGATGGAAGGAGAACTGACTCGGGGTGGTGAACACACAATGGGATTTATAGATGATGTATTACAGAATTGTACACCTGAAACCTAGGTAACTTTACTAACAGTTGTCACGCCAATAAACTTTAATAAAAAAAAAACAACCTATCACAGTAAGAGTTTCAGGTAGGAGGAATTTTACTGTATGTCAAAGCCTCAATTTGAACACGTAATATTCTAGAATATTCAAAATTCTGTCTGTTGGAATAATCATTCAATGAAAACCCAGAGTTATTATGTCTGGGTAAACAGAGCTCCCTGTGTCCAATTCAGGTCCTTGAGACTGTCATTATGCTGCTCCATGAAGGATGTGTGGAAAACAACAGGGACCCAACAAGAAAAATACAGCCTGACATAAGACAGACCTGTCAGGTTGTCATGAAATAAAAACTGGTGGTAGCTGAAAAGCCCCTGACTGACAGTGGTAGATTTTCTGACCCACAAGTTAGCAATAACAGACAGAGGTGCGGGAGGATGTGAGTAAATATTCTTGCAGCCAGAAGTGATTCCTTTTTTTTTTTTTTTTCCTTTATGACATCTGGAAACGGCTCTCTATTATATAGACATAGCGATGCTTCAAAACCACTCCAGTCACAGAATTTCCCACTCCATTTTCTGGACAAGTGGTCTAAATTCCTCTCTGTTTCTTGGATCAAACTATTTAGCTTTTCTGAAACCACTACAAAAACTAAGGAACTCTTGGTGAGATCAAAACACTTGTGTTCTTTTGTGAAGGCAAATAGGTCCGAGGACCTGAGCCACACAGGTGCCACTAACAGATGGGTGAGAAAGAGCTTTCTGCCTGTATATTCTCCCCGCAAGCTCCCCACTGTGTGGGTGGGTGAATGCTCTTCCTGTCATCAGGATTGTGTAATAAATCACAAAGTTTGTGATGCAGAACCAGGAAATCCAAAGATCCTGAGGTTTCTGGTAAGGCAGTAGAGATCTGGTTGCCCACTGGAGTGGGACTCTTATGAGAATTAAAAACAAATGTTAGGATGGAGGCAAACTTCAGCATTCCTTACATGCATGAGGCTGAGTATTTGCAATTTTGTGGAGTTCTCACATAAGAACCTGTGTGTGGGTGGGAGAGGCGGGAAGGGAGGAAAGAATAAACTGTTTGGATCACGTACTGGTACTAGAATTCCAGAGACATTTCTTGGAGGGACCCCATTCTCCCTCCTGTATACCCAGAGGCATTAAACCAAGAGCAGAGCTTTTGATAAGCCACGCAACGGGAATTATCTGTCAAGATATCTGCTGACCCCAAGGAAATAAATGACAGACTGACAGGAAATATTTAGGAGCCAGTTGGGAGCCAAAACAGTAAAAAGAAATAGAACAAATTAGTAGCCACAATGTAGCCACGGGGATATGAAAGACAGTTTGGGGAATATAATCAATAATGTTGTAAAGATTTTGTAGGGTGTCCGATGGGTGTCAGTAGGGTGTCTTATTAGGGAGAGAACTTCATGGACAGTGTAGATGCCTGACCACAGCGCTGTACACCTGAAGCTGAAGCTGAATAATATCGTATGTCAACTATAATTTAATGTATATATATTGTCACGGGATGTGGAGTACAGCATAGGAAATAGAGTCAATGGAACTGTAACAGCTATATACGATGTCAGAGGGGTAGTAGATTGGGGAGGGGGAGTTATCACTTTGTGAGGGGTGTAGATGTCTAACTATTACATTGTTTTGTACACCTGACAATAATTTTTAAAAAGAAATAGAAAAATCTATTTATTAGAAAGAGGAATAATCCAAACAAGAAAAATATAAGTATATTAAATGTCACCAATGGATTGAGAACGTCACAATAGGAGGCAGAAACAAAGGAGTACAAAAGGGTCAACAGAGACACGGGGGACGAAAATTAAATTACTGAATGGAAGGGCTCAAAGAATGGACTGACATGGAAGAGTTCCGCCAAAGAATGTACTCGGGGACCAACAGGTAGAGTTATTTTTCCTGAAAGGTATCTGGTAGAGAGATATGGGAAAAATTTCCCTAATTGCCAAAATACAGAAGACATAAACGGAAGTGTCACACTTCATCTACGAAGAGATTCATAAAGAGACAGCAACCAAGATTCAAAGTCTGAGAGAAACTTTAGTAGAAATAACGGATGAGCATTTCCAAGGAGTAAAGAAAGTGTAAGTGTGAGGATGGAAAGCAGTCACAAATTAAAGAACAGGCTTATTTTCAAAAATAAACAAGCAGAAAAAAACCCCAAACAAACGAAAAACACCTTCTGGATGAATTATCACGATCTTTAAGGACACTAAGTACACAGGAAATGTATCTAACTCTTCCAGAGATTTAAAAAAAAAAAAAAAAAAGCAGATAGTGAGCTAAGGAGGGAGAGTCAGGCTTTTTCACAGAAACACAGGATAGAAAAAGCAACATAGGATACAAACGGCACATTCCTTTCAAGGTGAAGGGACAGGAAGCAAGCCTAGAATTTTATATCCAGTGAAACTATCTTTTAAATGAGAAGAAAAACCAAGGATATTTTCAGGTATAAGAAGTCTTGCAAAATTTACCACATTAAACCCTCTTTGGAAAATTCTTGGACTGACTTATTTCCGCAAACAGAGAAACGAATCCAGACCAATACAATATAATAATGGTCAGCATAAAAACAACAGTTTAAAAAGAAACAAAAAACGTAATCTAGAGACTAAATTGCCTTAGAACACAGAGCAGTGGGGCATGTTTAAGGGGAAAGAGATAAAAAGAGGTGAAGCATGAGCTAATTCATATCTTGTTCTGGCAAAAATTATGGAAGTTGGTAAATTTGATAGGTGGGTAAAAATAAGAACAGATATGGATCTCACATGAAAATATAGTTGGAGAATATAACTTTAAACAAGTAGTGGAAAGTTTGATTTATCCAGCCGATAAGGGAAAAGAAAGAATAGAGTAACAATGAAGATAGCACCAGAACTAAAGGTACACAGTGGAAGGAAACGCAATGAAAATACATAAAAACTCAGCAACCAGAAAATACAAAAACAGAAAATACAAAAATACACAGAAAATAAAAATAAAATAAAATAATAAAATAAAATAAAAAATAAACAGAAAATACAAAAATAAAATATATAAGTGAGCTCTATCCTAATGGTATTTGCAAACATGGAAGTAGGATAAACTGATAAAACAGGATTACAAATAGCTTATTAACACATGGTTAACAACAGGTGTATTTAAAACCAAAGGCTACATAAGCTTGCAAATGAAGAGAGTGAAAACATAAACTATAAAAATAAATATGACTGAAAGAAACATCCGGATGCAATGTTAATATCAGACAAAAAAATACATAAGTGACCCCGTTGGATATTAAATACTAGGAGAGGAACAGAAGATTAAAAAGGTGTAACTGACCTATTTATGTAAGTCGTTAGTACAAAGTCTCAAAGTATGTAAACAGAACGTAATATATGTTATATAGAAGATGCCCAAAAAAAGTATACACAGTTTAAGAACGGAAAAACCTGTATTAAAATTGTATACTTGTTCGAAGTAAAATCAATCATTCCCGAAAACATCTTTTCAACAAACATCACACAGCACATTGCTACCACAATTCAATTCAACTTCAAAAAGTAATACATAGATAACATCTCTTAAAATGTGTATACTTTTTGTTTTGACACTGCCGGATATATGTACATGAAGTATATATTATATATATTGTTAAACATCAATGTATGTATCATTTATTTTAAATAATTCTCTATTATTTATAAATGCTTATATATTTATAGACAATATACATGTTTGTATATATTATATACTTGTACATATTTCATATAGTTCACATAATATGTAAATTACATGTTTATAATATTTATATTATAAGATATATAAATATGAATATTTGTAAGATGTTAAGATAAAATGTAAGAAAAATATTAAAAGACATTAAAATATCAGTTTCTTGCAACTGACAGATGCAGGAGATAAGACTAAAGGTAGTCAAGATACAGAATATTTGAGTAATCTAGTAAGTGTGATCTGATAGACATATATGGAAATCTATGGCCCCAAAATGGACACACACACATACTGGTGATGTGTGTGTGTGTGTGTGTGTGTGTGTGTGTGTGTGTGTGTAGCTTTCATGCACACACAGCGGTACTTTGAAGCAGCAGCAATATATCCTGTGACCACAACTCAACAGGATTAGAAATCGATAGTTAAAAACATGCCCTAAAAATGTTAGAACACTCCATATCCGTGCATATATGTGTGCTTGTGTGTGCATATATGTGTGCACACATGCTAAAGAAAAAACACACAAAACACTTGGATTGCACTGATAATTCAGGTATCATGCGTGAAAATCTGCCAGGTCTGAAGCAGTATGTACAGGGATAATTAAAACTTCAAATGCATTTACAAGATACAACAAAGATTGGAAATAAATGAGCCATGGAGGCAAATCAAAAGCCAGAATAATAGAAACAGAGTAAGTCCAAGCACATCAGAAAGTAAGATATAAGAGTAGAAGTCTGTGAAATAGGGAAAAACAAAACAAAAACCACAGTCAGGCTAATTACGAAAATGAAAGCTAGTTTATTAAAAAGCCTAATAATATAAACAAACTTCTGCCAAGACTGATCAAGCAAAATCAAGAAATAACGAAAATAAATGAGAAGAGAGAAAAATCACTGTAAATAATCCCACATAAAATAAAAATATAAACTAAGATTTTAATGGCATTTTTAAAAAATCCTATATTTGAATAAATACATACTTGGGGAATACTAATAGCTGAACACAAATAGATTATCGATAATATGAAAGAGCGATACAGCATCTCCCACATAAAAACTTACCAGCGAAGATAATTTTCAGGCAATTTCTAGTAATCCTTTTTATTGATATTTTGTTCAGAAAACACAAAATGAAAGGAAGCAGCTGAAATATTTTTGTACGATGAAGTTCAACTTGGATAGCAAAAGCCAATAAGGACTGTACAAGATCAGAACACCAAATTTAGAAATCGAATCAAATTCAAATTCAAATCATGTTGTAAATCAAATCCACTCATGGATGCAGATGTTGACATCCTAAGTGAAATACTAATAAACCAAACCCAACAGAGTTACTGGCAATTTTTTGAAGGTTCACATTATGCTCAAGATGGGTTGTTTCCAAAATGCACTAATAGAAAAAAACACATGATTATGTTATTAAACCAGATCAAAAAAAAAAAAAATCTTAAAAAAAAAAGTCTTGTGACCAGCCATAGAGATGCCAAAATATTATTTTGATCATATTCAATGCCTATTTGTGGTTTATAAAGATTTTAAAACTTCTACTAGAAAACTAGAAATTGACAGTAATTTATTTTATCTAATAATGGTCATTTGCCCAAACTCTCTAGCCAATGACACATTTATAAAGAGTGTTCGACTACTCATTTCCTATAAAAACAGGAACACAAATGACAGTTTGCAGTAACAGAGCTCGATACAGTACTGGCTACCTTGGGTCAATGTATGACAAGAAATAAACGCAACGAAAGGCAGAAATACTCAAAGGGCAGAGAGAAAATGGTCATTCGTTGTAAACGATGTGATCGTTCTTAGGTAATCCATGCAACTTAATAGATGAGCTACTACAAATAACTGACAATCCAAAAAGATCAGTGAATGTGTAATCAATGTACCAAAAATCAGGACAGTGTATTATACCACGAGTATAAAAGATATCGAAAACAAGACACTATTTACAGAGAAAGAAATTAACACGTAACTTTAACAAAGCTAAAACTAGATCTCAGTATGTGCGGAACTATGCCCATTTATGAGTAAGACAACATGAATTTGGAAAGGTATCTGTTCTTCCTAAATTCGTCTTGCGACTCGCTACAGCTCCCAGCAAAGACGGCAGAACTTTGCAGAGTTTGACACATTGATTCTAAATTGGACAGAGGGAAGAATAAATATCTACCAAGAGCAAAGAGAAAGATGAAGAAAAGCACAGATGAATTTGTTTTAGTTGATGCACTCTTTTTGCCCAACTTCAGCAACAGACTGATAAATGATTGCTATATATATTGCTATATATATAACTACACACACACAAATATATGCACATATATATTAAAATACACACACACATAAAATATATGTACCTATATATAAATACATACACACATAATGTTAACACACACACACACACACACACACACACAATATGTTAAAAGTTCACTGGATGACTTTTCAGCAGGCCCCTTTCAGACTTACTCTCCAGCCCCGAATCCCACAGGCACTCACTCTTGCCTCCAGTTTGCCCCGGGTTTCCAGCAAGGGAGATACTAGCAGGCCGTCTGGAGGGCAAAGGAGAGACCAGCCTGTATGTACGAGCTCAGCCTTCCTCCCAGGACAACCTCAGAGGGCACCCATCACTTCAGTGAGCACTACCTAATAGGACTCCCCCAGGGGAATGGCAGTATCCTAGTCCCTGCTTCCGTGTTTTAATACACTCCTGTGCATGGCGTCTTTCCCTATTCAAACCCAGGCTGACAGCAAAAATCGTCGGGAAGAGATGTGGTGTTCACACATGTTTTGAAAACACTGCTTTACTCTTCAGAGAAAAATAACATTGGGTGCCTACCCTCTTGCCATATGTAAAAATGGACTGTGTTGATTCAAAATGCATGTCTGACCTCTAACACGCATAGACAAACACGCAAGAGAAGGTTTTTGTAATCCTCGAGAGCACCAGGATTTCTTCACGAGGTCCTAATCGAGAAAGAGACATAAGGGAGAAAAAAAGTGTTGAGGGATCTTTGCTAAATCAGAAACTACTGATTTTCATTTCAACAAAGGGCCAAAGAAAGTGATGGGGGAACAGATGGGAGATGATATGTGCCATGTGTAAATCGAAAGACAGTTGACTGTTTCAACCAAAACACACTGACATGTGTGCCTAGCACGCCGTGTGTCTTAGGTGGGCGAAGAGAACACAGCTATAGGGTCCTGGGAAGCCTCGTGTGGCCTGAAGGATATACACATACGCCGTTCTGGCAAGCTCCTAGGGTAGATTATACGAGGGAACTTGCAAGAGAAAGACTGCAAGTCCGATGGAAAAATAATAGGATTAAGAGGTTTTTATGTACTCACATACATTGCCGATTTCCCCCAATCACTACATATTAGCCTAAAATGCAGTTTTAATGGCTGGCATTCCACGCTTCTATTATATCTCTAAATATGTAACAAATTCTAGATTGCTGAAAACTGGTGCATCCATTTTTCGTTTTGTTTTTGTTTTTGTTTTTGCTACTCTAAGCGGTTGATAATAAAAATCCCTCTAGTGTATCCTTCTGCACGTGTCCAATTACCTCCTAAGGATAAAAGCCTCTGAAGTACAACATATTCCCGGCATGTATGAGACATTTGTCACCTGTTGCCATGGTGTGTCCCGGAAAGATTATGGCCCATTGCAACCCTCCACCAATGCTTGAGTGGGTATTTCACCCCAGCCACAGGGTAATGGGGTTTTACATAACAGTGATATCCCGAGACGAAAGAGGGAATGATTCTGTAACCACTACAGAGAAAGCAGAAGCCTTCCTTCCAAAGCGAAAAACAAAGCACTGGTCTAATACATATGCTGACACTCATGTGAATTTCACAGAACATTATCGTCAGCTAGACTTTGAATGTCCGTGTCATCAGAGGTTTGGAAGACTCATCAGATGCATACAACCCCTTGCCTGTCTGTAGAGGACTCCTTGTGTCACTTAGTGAAACCAGAGAGGGTGTAGGTCAAAGCCAAGGACACATAACCTACAAGACAGACAGGAGATGCCACTGAGGCAGAAGCATTTAGAAAACAAGCTTTGCTGAACCGAAGAGCCCCAATGTTAGTCTTTCCACCCAAACATTCAATTCACAGATATTTGGCTGCTTTTGAGCAAGTTCTTTAGCTTCTCCTTAGACTTTGCAACGTTTCTCTTTTTCCACTAAGAGACAGGGGCTAGCATGTGTAAGAGTATCATCTCTGGGCCTGAAAGGAAGCTCTGCAAGGGTCTCCGACAACGGCAGGTGGGAGGTGAGAAGTGAAGACATCTAAGACAGGTGAGCACCTCTGGCAACCATGTATATTAACCTTCCAAGAGTCAATGAAAGATGTTCAAAAAAAAAAAAAAAAATCAAGTACAAAACCAAAAACTAATGTATCATGTACAAACGGGCAAGCCTGACACTTTGTTGATAGTGAAATGTTAAAACACACAAACAAACAAACAATTTGCTATCGAATGCGTGGTTTTGAATTCCTATACCAATTTTGAAAAAAAAAAAGAAAAAGATACCTAATGTTTAAAGAATCCCTTATGCCCCATTTCTTCCTAAAAATGTCAGTCTTGGATTTTCCCTCAACCCATCCTTATAATAATGTTAGTATATGTTACTCTATTGAAATGCCACAAGAAATGTGACATAGAAAAAAGTCCCCAGCAGGAATATAATATTTTTGTTTTGGTGGTTAACAAAAAAAAAGGCATCCACTTAGGCCCAAAGCTTGCCTAAAGCTAACCGTCTTTTGACACCAAGCTTTCTTTTCATTATTAAGATTTTGTGCTTTACTTTTTTCCCAATAAACTCTGCTGCTGGTAGCATTAATTCTGTTTCACACCCTTCTGATAAATCATTACGGCACCATTTTCCTGGCTCTTGTGAAAATCTGGCAACCGTGATGTTAGTTGTGCATGAAAAATATATTAAAACTGTAAATCATCTCTATTTTTCGAGCAGGATGGGAAAAACAAATTTAAAGTAACAAATCTAATGCTCTTTCTTTTGTCTTCATTTGGCCAGAGGCCATTGTGTTAAAAGCACAAAATTACAGCCTCTTTTCGTCAATTAGGCCTGATTCTTTGGTTCTTCAATCTAATCAAGAACATATAAAATGTATCGTGAATCCCATGTTAATGGCTGCAGACTAATTCTGTGAATCGTGGTAGAAGGTTCTCTTTTCCTGTTTTTTTTTTTTTGTTTTTGTTTTTCCTTACAGTATTCTGCTATGTGGACATTTTTGTGCCAACTGGATACAAAAGGACCAAACAATTTCTTCCTGATGTTTTCTTCTAGCTGGAATCAGGGCCTGCTAGAACACCAGGAACCGACCGTCATTTCGTAATGGCAACAGCTAAATTCTGCTTTATTATTTCATGCGATACTAAACAGATTCTTTTTTCGACGAAGGATGAAAGATAGGTGTTTTCTTTTTAAATGCATCTAAGGACACACCCTTCTAATTCTGCTACACAGCACAACTTCAGACAGTATCAGTCGTTTTTGCCTGCCACCTACCTTCGGAAGCAGAACCAACCGCCCACTCGATTTACCAACAAACTTGTCCATCCCAAAATTAAAAAAACATACAATTACTTGTGATGAAGGTCTCCCATTTTCCTTGCACATGCTACTGTCCCTCCTTTAAATGCTCCACTTTTTGATAAACTAGCTCGGCAAGCTAGCCATCTGATAAACTCACCCCTTTGGTCAATTTGTTCAATCATCTACTCCATTCTCACTTCTTTGATGGCTCTTGGCAATGAGATGTCATAGCCTAAACAAATAACATCTTTGCTGGTTAGAAATTCAGGCAGCGGGCCAAGATAATGTAAGGGCATATCATCACCTCTCTGCAGAATAAATCAAATTACACTCTCTAGATGTCGACTCAGGCCGAGCGGAGGAAGTTTACAAATAACAGACAGTATACGCAATTAATCTCCAAATGCAAATCACAGCTTGTCGTTTTGCTGCTTAAAACTGGGCCTTCATGGGACTCCAGCTGTCAACGAGCTCATTCCCAAACAGAAGAAATGAGATAATACATGCAAATTGGCCACTGCAGTGCCTCACACTTTAGTAAGTGGTCATGCTGGACCCATGTCCCCTTCACTGTCCTACTGGAGAGCTACGTGCAACTTGGTTCCCATTGTTCCACACCCTTAGGGTTCCCCGAACACTTCAGTAGGTGGAGACCAGGGAGACTGACAAATGTCCTATACTACCTGGGACATCCACTCACCTCAGGCAAATGTCAACAGCGCTGAAAGTGAGACAGTGACTGAACAACACATTAGAAACACTTTGTTCTCACTAACATTTTAAGAGAGTATGCACGTATCCAATACATAGGGATTTGGACTTATTAAAAATGTTAGACCTAAATACTAGGTAGGGGTGCCAAAAAAACATATACGAGTGGACACTTTGGTCAACGTGGCTCAAGCAGTAATTCGCCATCATCAGAAGTGTCTGGACACTGATGGGAAGCACTTTGAGCACCTCTTGCCATTGGAGAAGTCAAATGAGACTTGTATTCATCTTTTGTTGTCCGTATATATTGAGTTTTATTAATACAATTTTAATACAGTTCTCATTTCTTAAAATGTGTACACATTCTTTTTTTGTCACCCACTGTATATACTTTGCTCATTTAGGATTTCTTGTTGTTGTCCATTTTCTGCCATAAAGTTACATTTCGAATGCTCGCAAAAATGGCTGACAAAACTTTGTTCTGGAAAGATCCGAACAAGGTTACGCTCATATTGCAGGTTGAGATATTGTCCTGTTAGTTACCTAGCCCCTTCCCCCCTTGCAGAAGGCTGTGGATAAAATGAGAAGCACATATTTTTACAACTAAATGCCATGCACTGCCCATGCGGACCCAGGTACGAAGAATGTGTAGTAGATCTTTAAAACGTGAAACAGTAGTGCCTCCTATGCGTCTAATTATCCTCACAGCAACTCTGTGCTCAACACACCAGCCCAGGGTTAACTCCAAACGCTATGCTCGCAGGTGCACTTACGACATATATTATTTAATAACCTGATAATTTAGAACCTAAAGACAGCATTACTGATCGAGCCGTGGACTATGCACGTTTGAAAGGATCTTTGAGGTCCTGTGATACCTAGGGAACAGGTGTATGACTGGTTCCTAATGGGTCACAAGTAAGTAAGGAGTGGTGCAGGCTCTGAATGCAGACCTCAGGTTCTTTGCCTCTTCATGGTCAGGTGTTCTCAGAGACCTCTGTGCCTTCCTCCTAAGAGATCTTCCTCCTTCCATGGCTCCAGTTCAGCACCTACCAAATCCTGGATTGGCTGGGGCCAGTGCAGGCATCAGCCGACTATGCTCCTTGCTGGGTGTGCTGGCTAAAGAAGGACGCTGCTTGGCTGGAGACAGAGCCACTATATAGAAAGGACCCCAATGCAGTAAACTGTGGTCCAGAAGGAAGAAGTCAACGCAGCCTGGTTCTCCTCTCTGCCCTCAACTCTGCTTACAGCAAAACCTGTTTGTATCCTTTAAATGTTAGTGCTACGCATGTATGAGGTCTGACAAGTTTGTGAACTCATTCTACAAAAAGTGCTACACACCTCATTGCTGAATATCACTACAGTCACCTTCCAAGGACTCCCCTTGGGAAGCTGTGCACCGACGCCAGTGTCTAGTCCACCCTTCAAAGCCATTTTGGAACTCTTTTTCTGGAATGGCCATCAGAGCTGTCGTCATATTATTTTTGATGTCCTGAATGTCATCAAAAAGTCTTCCTTTCAATATTTCTTTGATCTTTGGGTAAAGAAAGAAGTCATTGGGAGCCAGGTCAGATGAGTCCGGAGGGTGTTCAATATAGTTATTTGTTTGCTGGCTAAAAACTCCCTCACAGACAGTGACGTGTGAGCTGGTGCATTGTTGTGATGCAAGAATTGTTGGCGAAGAGTTCAGATCATCTAACTTTTGCATGCAGCCTTTTCAGCACTTCCAAATAGTGAACTTGGTTAAGTGTTTGTCCAGTTGGTACAGGTTCATAATGAAAAATCCCTCTGATATCAAAAAAGGTTAGCAATATCATTGCAACAAGTTTATGAACTTAATTGTCAGACTTTGTAGTGCTATGTTGCTTTTCCAAAAACTATGCACCAATTTACAAAGATGCCTACCAAAAAAGTCATATGTGCACATTATCTTCAGCACTGAGTATAGTTTTATAACGTCTTTGTTAATATTATAGGTGAAACAGTGTTTCCTTTTATTAAATTGCATTTAATTACTCTTAAGAAAATCACATAGGAAAGAGAAAGACTTTGATCTAAATTCTGATTTTTCCTTTTACAAACCGGGTAATTTAGGTAAAGGATGAACCACTTCTGGTTTCACATTTGTGACATGGCACACTGGAGAGCTATTTTATGTATTCATTGATAAATTTTACACAAGTTTTAGTAAAAAGTGCCTTCTGTAAAAACTCACTCAATGGATACCAACTAACACTATCTTTATTACCATCACCATTCTCACTTCTCACCATTGTGTTTATTACCATCATTATAATCACCATCACCATCATCACCATGGTTATTTTCATCACCACCACCACCATCATCACCATCACCATCATCACCATCACCACCACCATCACCACCATCATCACCATCACCATCACCATCACCACCATCACCATCACCACCATCACCATTATCACCACCATCACCATCACCACCATCACCATTATCACCATCACCACCATCACCACCACCACCATCACTATCACCACCATCATCATCACCACCATTATCACCACCATCACTACCGTCATCACCATCACTATCATCAAGATCTTTACCTATTATTATTACTACTGCTATTACTTATATTCATTTTGGGGTTGGTTGTGTCCTCTGGACCCTGTTAGGATTTTGTTTAAGCTGATTTGATTTTAAGGATCTATAGTTCACAATCTCTTGCTACACATCTCTGCCTTTAATTGCCTATGGATGCACTTTGCAACTAGTTGACCTTGGAGGTCACTTCAGAAAGTTACCCTGGTTTAGGGTATATGGACCACGGGTACTTTCATGGGTTTCATTACTTTTTCTTTTTTAAATTTTTTCTAATGGCAGAAAGGAGTATTTGTTTATATTTAGTTGAAAAGTGTTTCATGTCCGATTTTCTAAGGTCTTGTCTATGATCGTTATCCATATAATTAGTCCTATCGTAAGTTACATCATTCATATAAATAGTACTATAAATAGGACTATTATTATTACATAAAAACACATCTTGTTCATGACTACTATATTACATCAAATATCTTCATCAGCATCACCTGTAGGGTCGTTAAGGCAGATTCTTGGGGACCAGCCCCAGAATTGATGAGTCCGTGGGGGCTGGATGAAGCGTAGAAATCTGAGTCTGAAAAAGGTCCCAATTAGTTGAAGAACAACTATTATATGACCTGAAACTCTGGACTGTGCCATTCACATTTACGTGTGAAACAGAAGATTGCAAAATGAGTTCAGGAAGGTATTCCTATGCAACCAGGGTCAGCAAACTTTTCCTATAAAGGGCAGGATAAATATTTTAGACCTTGTGAGCCATAGGGTCTCCTGTGCAGTTTTTCAACTTGGCCATTGTCATATGAAAGTAGCCTCAGAAAACTGGTAAACCCATGGGTGTGGTTGTGTTCCGTTAACCTTTTGTGCAGAAACAAGCAGCAGCATGATGTACTCAGCCTATGCGTCACAGGGTCCACTCCGGTGACATGTCTCTCAAAGGAAGGGAGGCCACTTGTCCTTGTTGGGTGTCTCAGTTTTCCTAAGCTCACATCTGTCAATATTCTCTGTAGCTCAGTGGATGATGACAGCTTGTTGCCGTGCAACTAACTGACCGCACACAGTGACTGCACTTTCGATGTTTGGCCGAGCAAAGACTTCAAATTCATCCACTCAGTCTCTTAAACAATGTTTATCTAAGAGGATCAATACTACTGTGTTTCCCCGAAAATAAGACCTAGCTGGACCATCACCTCTAATGCATCTTTTGGAGAAAAATTAATATAAGACCCGGTATTATACTATATAATTTGTTATATTATATCATATCATATCATATCATATCATATCATATCATATCATATCATATTATATTATACCCAGTCTTATAGATAAGACCGGGTCTTATATTAATTTTTGCTCCAAAAGATGCGTTAGAGCTGATGGTCCAGCTCGGTCTTATTTTCGGGGAAACACGGTAACATCAGCTTTGGGGCTCCAACCTTGAATATGTCATTCCAGCCACCTGAAATTTCCCTCCCTCTCCAGCAACTCAGTCAGTGACTGCCCTTCAAATTCCTCCTTAAGTGGATTCAGACCCTCTCATTCTGAGGCACGAGTCCCTTCCCTAAGTGCCCGTATCTCCCCAATGTGCTACATTCATATGAGCATGAATTACAGTCAATTTTCATTCCAGTGAGTTGTTGATCTTCTCCTGTGTGGTCTGCAAGGGAAGGGATGGGACCACATTCAACCAAGTGGCCTGACCATGAGGACACGTTCACTGAGTACTCACTGAAGGAATTAATAAATTTATAAAGTGCACTCTCCCCAACGTCAGGGACTCATACAGAGAAACCGTTGGCAAACAAGCCACAGAAACTCAATGAAATAAGCGCAGTGGTTGTGCCTACTTAGATTTCCGGGCTGCACAAGGATTGTAGACCAGGCTGTATCACCACCCTGAGAACCCACCCACCTCACACTCTCACAAAGAAGCCCAGTGAGCAGAAGGAAGCAGCTGAGTACGACCTTCTGTGCTTCTTGCAGAATCCCCTGGGGGAGAGAACTGAATGCCACCCAGGCAGCCATTTGCTCAGTGCCCCATAATGCAACTCTTCCCAAGCCTTTCCCCCTACTAAGGACTTAGGCTGAAATTTGTCCAAATTAAATTTCACTCCCCCTGATCAACTGTGCAAATTGGCTGACCCTTCCGTAAACTTAACCCCATAGCTGGAACTCATAAAAGGAATAGTATGCAGAGCAGGTTACACCCCGACGTAAACAGCTGCACCCATTTCCAGTCAACCTCTCCACCTGGAGTTAGAGCTCATGCTGGCTGTGATCTGCCATCAGCTGGCAGCTTCCAATCCCACAAGTCTCTCTGCAGTGTGGTACCCAACGTGACTCACATTGCCTCACTGGAGGATATCCAAGTATGAAATTCCTGAACTGCGAGATGTTCCCCTCACTTTATTACTGTATGTCACCGGGAGGTTCAGATGCTTACAAAACAACAACTGCATCGAGAGCTCATAAGCAAGGTTTCCCATTTTCAAATCTCCAAGTTCTTCTTTTTTGGTGAAAGGAAAGAAAGATTGTAGGTAAGGTTTTGCCACCCATGCTCATCTAGTCCATGAAGCCTACACCATTCTTTCTGGTTTGGTTACAATGTCTAATATAAGACCCTACACTAGTTCCTATTGGACTCATTCCTCCTTCTTCCCATCCAGAAAGGTGTACTTAACCCAGGCCATGCCAATCCAAGCATCTCTTTATCCTAGATAACAGAAAATGGCTCACAGTTGGCCTCTGAGTCAAACTGGGCCAAGAAGCATCATTTCCACGCCCATGTGCGTCTCTGAACTCACAGATGGTATCACATGGAAATGCTGGTGACCACTTTTTGCCACTACGTGGAGACAATCCTGCTGAGAAGAAAGCCAACAAGAGAAAGACGGACCAAAAGAGTCAGCTTAGCCATGACAAAGATTCAGATCTGAGAGTATGATTTCTGCAGCTACATCTCCTGCAAGAATTCTCAGAACAGTGAGTCAATGAATCTCTTTTTTTAATCCCCTAAGTGAATTTAACTTGAATTACTTTCAGTTGCCATCAAATCATTCCTAAACAAAAACAGCTCAATAAGTTTCAAAATTTATATCCCTCCAACCAGAGACATGATATAGAAGTGGAACCTGAGTTATAATTCGGCCACCTTTTGAAATCCATTCATTTTACATATCATGTTGCGTTAGTTATTGAATGCTGTATAACAAATGACCAACGAACCTACTGGCTTAAAACAATATATTTATTTTATCGCAGTTTTTGTGTATCAGGAATCCAGGCACAACTTACTGGGTTCTGTATCAGGGTCTCTTAATAGGCTTCCCTGATGGTGTTGGCCAGAGCTGGGGTCTCATCTGAAATCTGAGTGACCACATAGGGTCACCTTCCAAACTCACATGGTTGTTGGCAGATTCAATTCCTTGTGGCCTGTTGGATTGAATGTTTTCATTGTTTGATGGCTGCTGGACAAGTGCAACCCTCAGTTTCTTGCCACAGTGACGTTTTCAACATGGCAGCATGTGTCCCATCAAAGCATGAGAACCAAAAGGCAACAGAAAGTGTAAGACACAGCCTGACACAATGTAAGCACAGAAGTAATGGCCCATCACCTCCATCGTATTCTATTGGGTGGAAGCAAGTCTTATGCCCGGCCCACAGGCAAGTGGATGGGTTGTTCAATAATGTGAACACCAGGAAGCAGGGAAAATGGAAGGCCATGTGGAATCAGGCCACCACACATGCCCACACAAAGCGGGGTGGCGGGGGGGTGGGCGGCGTGCCTGGGACTTACCAGGGAAAGATGTCGTGGATCCTTAAGACCTGCCAGATAGGGATTCAGATGTCTCAAAGGGAATAGTGAGGCCTAAGGTTGATTCTTAAAGGAGGGAAAAAAGTGAAAGGTGCAGGCGTTGAATCATTTCCTTTTCAGGGAAAAAGTTCATTAGAAGAATGTTGAATTGATTTGTAGCTCATGACTGCGAGGAGTCTTTCAGTTGGAAAACCCCTGGCTTTGGAGACAGGAGGCCAACACCACCTTCTCTCATGAGCAGAGGGGTACAAGATGGCCAGGAAATGCCATGAGGGTCAGGAAGGCTTCCCCAGTGAGACAGCCGTGGGTACCAACAGAGGATTTTAGGAATGAGGGATGCAGGTAATACCATTCTGGCTTCTTCTGGCCTAACCATGATGTGCAGACATTATACACATCCTCCACTTCGTATTGGCACAAACTGGGTGGCTTCCAACAACAGGAATTAATTGTCCCCCAGTCCTGTAGGACAGGAGTCTGACATGAACGAGTCAGCAGGGTGAGTTCCTTCTGTGGGCTCTGAGGGAGAGCCTGTGGTGCCATGTCCCTCTTTCAGTCATTCCTTTCTGGTGGTTTCCAGCATCCCTTGCCATTCTTTGGTTTGTAGATGCATCACTTGAGTGTCCGCCTCCGTCTTCACATGGTATCCTACCTGCGTGCCTCTGTGTGTCTTCATGTCTGTGTCTCCCCTTATGAGGACACCAGGCAGAGTGGATTTAGGGTCCTTGCTAATATAATATGACCTCATCTTACCTTGATTACATCTGCAAAAATGCCTTCTCCATAACACACATCAACTCAAAACCCATGACAAGGGAAAGGTTGATAGAATGATTACCATACCGTGGTCTATAAAACTTTTCAAGAGATTCCAGCTGATATTCTGCAGTCTTAGAATCACAATTTCAAATTTCATAGACCCCCAAATTCCTCTCAGGCTGGGACCTCACGGTACCTCCTCATAGCTAATCTAATTTAAATGATGATAATAACAGTAATAATAACAGCAAACGAGGAAATGCTAGAGGTAGCTCATTTTTCCCTCAGTCTAGACAAAGCCTTCTGAGATGATGAGCTCGACTCTTTTCCAACCTGTGAACTTTAATCAATTTCTTGGAAACGACTGCATCGCCATTCAGTCAAATGATAGTCGGCTGCATGTGAAAACAGCCAACCCATTGCTTTCCCAAAACTACAAACCAATTACGCAGTCTGTTGGCCATTCATCCTATGGCAATTTTGTGCTGCCTTCCCATGGAATACCTCAGGGGCTTCGGATTTCAGGCAAACACACAGCAAACAGACTGGCTTGGCTGCAGCGGGTAATTGTGTGCCGTCAACATCGTGCGGGGAAATCTGAGCCCCAGTGCTACATCGCTTTGTCCTGCTGTATGCAGACAGTTCGTCCGAAGAAGCAAAGGAATCGTATTTTCTTTCACTTTCTAAATTGTCTTGTAAAATATGATCGTATGTTAAAAAAAGATAAAAACACGTAGCTTCAGATTCAATATACATGAGCCAAAAGCTTAATGCACTGGGCAAATAACCAAAACACCTGACATGAACTCTGGGTATATTCACAACACACATTGTGATCTATAAGAACCAGTGTCTATTGGCTCACATCATCAATAATTGCTGGAACCCAGACATCCACATATGAACTGGTGCAGCCACTATGGAAGACAGTGTGCAGGGTCCCACCAAATTAAAAACACAACTATTATGTGACCCAGCAACTCCACCTCTTGGTATTTATTTAAAGAAAATGAAACGAGAACACTAATTTGAAGAGATATATGCACCCCTATGCTCACTGCAGTATTATTCACAACAGCCAAGATATGGAAGCAACCTAAGTGTCCAGTGATAGAGGATTGGATAAAGAAGAGGTGTCACATATACACAACGGAATATTACTCGGCCATAAAAAGAATGAAATCTTACCATTTGCGACCACATGGATAGACCTAAAGGATATTACCTTAAGTGAAATAAGTCAGATGGAGAAAGACAAATACCCTATGACCTCTCTTATATGTGGAATCTAAAGAACAGAATAAACAAACAAACAAAACAGAAGCAAACTCACGGATACAAAGAACAAAGTGAGGGCTGCCAGAGGGAAAGGAGTGGGGAGATGGATGAAACGGTGAAGGGGAATATAGTTAGTAATATTGTGCACAGTGACAGATGATTACAATAATTAGTGGGGGGAATCACATTGTAAGGGATAAAAATATCAAGTTACCATTGTACACCTAAAACTAATATAGCTAATATAATATTGCATACCAACTATACTTTAACAAACAAACAAAAGAATAAGATAATCAACTGATAACCTACTCACCAAGGGCTAGAAAGGAGTAGTTGAGGGGCTGGGAGTCATTTGCAAGAGGAAATTGAGCCTACAGAGAAAGCAGGGACAAGACTGTGGCAGGAACATATCTCGTCTTCAAAGATCTCCAAAGCAATAGAGTGGGAGAAGACGGAAACACTCAAAATTTTCCAGCTCTATTGGTACAGACTTCACACACAGAGATCACCAACCCTTTCCAACAATGAAATGACCTCCCTTACAAAGTAGCAAAGGTCTCTTATGGACCAGTTGCAAAAAAGGCTCACATCCAGGCACTATCAGTCACTCACTTGTTCCATGCGCGCAAGTAGATGATTCATTCATGAAGTTGCCTGATGCCCCTACTGTCAAAAGCTTTCCCGTCTGCTTGAGGGTGTACACTTGTAAAATAATGATTGCATTGAAACTTGGGGAACACCGGGAAGGAGGTTTCATGTCTGCTTAGAGCTGCAACAGGGAAATCCTGCACGGTGAAACAGGCTGAGTAAAGTGACTCCCCAAACTCCTTCCACATGGAGAATTTTATAATTCTTTGATTGAAGTCCAAACGACTCCATCACTTACTCCCAGGTAAACTTTCGGTATGATATTCAAGATACCAAAATCCCCTTCCTTAAAAGGTATGTATAGCAAATGATCTGGTAAAACATGTTATGATGGAATTTGATTTCCTCATTATTAGATTTAAGCTCCAAAGGAAATATCGAACCCAAGTTTATATATTTTTAACTTTTTAATTTTCATAGGGAAAAGGCAGTGTTCTAAGGTTTTACTCTATTTTTACATCTGAACTATTATTTAAACATGCAAAATTAATATTGTAACGATTTCATAATAGTTATCTAGATGGATACATTACAAAATATATAGAGTGATGAAACTATTTCAAGAGATTTTAAAAAGTTGGTGGGGATCCAGACAGAATTTAATGAATGATGTTTTCAAAATTCCAGGCTTGAAAACGTACATTTGAATTTGGTAAGAATGGAACCTCAAGCTCTTTGATCATAGTCTTATTGGATAGTCTGCTGAGAGAAAAATAAAATGCATTAGCATTCCTTTGGATGGAGTTCCATTTATGAATCCTCCCATGTCAAAAACGTAACAATGCAAAAAATGCCCAAGTGGGTACTTTGCATGTTAAATTACACCATCAATGCACCTTCCTACACTTCTGTCATGGTGTTATCTCTCCCTCTTCCCCTATTTTGCACTTTTTATGTCTCAGTCCATCTAGCCAAGGGGTAAGTATGGAGCTCAGTTTTAGGGACCTGAGAAATCACTTCCTCATTGACAACAGATGCTTATATGCCTCGTAAACTCCTCTCAAGATTGTAGGAAAGTTTTCCATCAGGGATCCTCAATGGAGAACGTCAACCTTGAGCTTCTCCCCTTTTCTCTAAAACCTTTAAGCACTCCCTGAATTATGTGTGCCCACCCACCCCCTTCGGAAACCTTAGGTTCATGGGGACTCTTCGACTGTCTCAGCAAAGAGCTTTCCTCTGTTTTAATCACCACTTCAACCCACCCAGTGCCTTACACATCACAAATAGTGATTTGTTGATCAACAATTTTTAAATGCATCAACTGAAATGTCTCTAACGAGAGTAAGGAACGGAAAAGCGGAGAAAATACGCAAGAATCGGAGCTGGGAGCCAGAGATCAATAGATTAACTGGCTTGAGTTGGGGCCAAAGATGGATAGCAGGTAGATGGGATGTTCGGTGAAATTGGATATTCCTTTTTTGATGGAATGATTGTGTCACAAACAGAGCGGAAGGTAGCTCAAAACATCAAATTTAAGGAACAAGAGGAGTGTTTATGAACACACAGTTGTCATGTCTTGTTGAAGACTTACTTTGCTTGAGCCAAATCACACCTCAAGCATTCCTGCCTTTCAGATGGGAATACACTCTGCCCGGAGCACCCTTGCGTATTGGACACACCAGCCCGTTCACAAAACACAGGAGAGTGTCTTGACTAAGGAAGATTTCAGGAAATCTGAAAACATTGCTTGGGAATTAGGAAGCTCCCCATGCTCAGGGTAGTTTTCCCAGAATATCAGAACACATCTGATTTTAACTGAATTGTGAATGTTTCTCTCGTGTGCGTTTCTCAAACACCCTACACACACACACACACACACAAAACCCATACACCAATACCCACCTGAACCACCCAAATTAATCAGCCATGAGAAATGTGAAAAAGCAATGTTTCTCATTTTTTTGTTTGTTTAATCTGCGTCCAATTTGGGGAGACATACTTGTCTGAACTGAAATGGAGCACGTTCGATTGAAATGGTAAGCGAGAGGCTCTGTAATTTCGTCTTCATTGTATCTTAACAAGGGGTTAACACAAGCACATCATCTTTCTGAGAGTTTCCCTCTGCTTTTCTTGCCTGGAAGGCCACCGTGCGATTTGCAGGTCTGACTGATTCACGCGTGGCCACTGACTGATTCATGCGAGGGGCTTTGCATCTCACAACCCCTCCATAGATAGTCCTTACATCTAAAGCTATGGACAGCGCAGCGTCCATTCACCATCATTTCAGTTTGGAAGTTATTTCACCAAGGAAATGAATTCTTGACCATAAAGAAGAGAATGTGAAAGTAATTCTTTATGAAAACAGCCAGGTTTAGCAGGGCCAAACACAGTAGGACGAATAGGATCTAATCCCAACCATCGCACCCCACAAACTGAATCTCCCAATACAAGACACTGTAATGAGATGAATGTTTAATTACCAAAAAATAAAGGTATATAAGGACACACTGATCTTTTCTATTGTAAGTTACTTCTTATCTCGTAGTTTACAATCACTACAATTCAAAAAAATATTCAGAGGAGGTATAAAGCTACTGTGATTATTAATTGCCAAGGTCACTAAACATTAAAAAGGCTGAACGGCTTGGCCATGACAATATGGAAAATAAATGACAAGCGTCCAAAGTAACAGTGTCATTTGGCAACAAAGAAAGATATGACATGTCCTGGTGGCAAGACTCTGCAGAAGTAAATAACGACCAAATTGTTGGAAATGGACAAATATTCTAGCAGACTAGTTACACCTGAAATTTCTATCTTGAACAGTATTTTATAATATTGCTTATGATCTGCACTATACAGCACATTGGGTTTTTAATATGTTCTAGTTTGGGATTTGTTCTAACTGTGGAAAATAAAAGTCTAAATTGCAAATGGAACTGAGTTAAAATTCATGTACTAGAACATGAGAGATGTCAGGAAAAATTCTCTTCTTTAGAACAGGTTTTGCTAAATTATCCAAATAGGTGGAATTCCTACTAACCCAACAGTAGCATTCTAAACATATGAGTATATAATTCCTCAATCCTCAATAAATTTATTTTCTATGTCCAAACTGGTGAAATCTTTTAACCTGGGAGGCAGGTTACCAGCAATCCATTCTAGTTTACCCGTGTTCACCAAATACTAATTTATTTTCAATTAGTCCTGGTCAGGAAGATCTTTACTTAATCAACTGACAGATGAAGACAGGAATCAAGCATCCAACTGATAGACAAAAACAGGAATCATTTAATTATTTTGAAATCATTCCCTCCTGATATTGGTGGTTAAAAAAAACATCTGTCTCCTTGTACAAACTTAGGTCTTAAGTTCCAGCTTTTCATCTAGTTTTTGCCACCATCTGCATACATTTGTGACTTGACGAGAAGAGAGAGGAAATTAATTTCTCCTTTAGTTCACATGAAAAAAAAAAGTAGTATCAATTTTTGGATGTTCTAAGGCATTCTTCCAAGAAACACATTTTATTGCTTTTTGATGATTAATTTCCGTAAGTCACATGTGATGCTACAAATCCATTTGACAGCTCAGGCTGAAAAAGACAAAGCTCAGGAATAAAGCAGAACAGAAAAGTTCTCTGCTCCTCTGAAAAATGATACTCTCTGTAATTTCCCTTTTGTTAAAGCCATACTCGGAACTGTCTGAAACGAGGGTCCTTTGCTCCCACTTCTTAAGCTGACCCCTCCACTACTGCACTAAGTAATTATGTCATAGACAATACGCATTTATTATGTACCATATTAAGAGACAGATTAGACACAATATGCATCTGAAAGGCAGCTGACATGTTCTGGTTCTCTGTTCTGCTACTAATTATGTTCCACTAACACCAGATGACAGAGTGGTTAGATGTGCAGGACTAGCCTAGATACTTCATATGGACAAATGCCTTAACCCTCCCATTGCACCGCCATTTCACACACAAGGACCCTGGGCCCAATAACTTGCCCAGACTCACCCAGCTGGGAAGGGGGCAAGCGGTCATGTGAACACAGGCTGGCGACTTCTTGACCAATTCTCTAAGCTGAACTGGAGGACTGAGCCAACTATACACCAAAAAGAGCAAAGGTATCTGCACCCCTACACTCACTGCAGAATTATACACAACAGCCAAGACCTGGAAACCACCTGAGTGTCCATGGATAGATGGATGGGTAAGGAAGGTGTGGCATACACACATGCACACACACAGAATGGAATGTCGCATAAAAGTAAACATATCCTGACATTCGTAACAACATGGATGGACCTAGAGGTCATTATGTTCAGTGAGATAAGTTAGACAGAAAAAGACAAATGCCATATGATCTCACTTATATGTGGAATCTAATAAAAACCAATCACCAAAAAAAAAAAAATTTCATAGGGAAAAAAAAAATCAGATTTGTGGTTACCAGAGCAGAGCTGGGGTATAGGGGGTGAGGGAATTAGATAAGGGTGGGCAGAGTACAAGCTTCCAGGTGTAGGATAACTAAGTCCTGGAGATATAATGTCCAACATGACGGAAATAGCTAACGCCGCTATACAGGAAAGTTGTTCACAGAGTAAATTCTGAGTTCTCATCAGAAGGAATAATTTTTTTTTTCTTTCTCTTTTTATTAGATCTATATGAAATGATAGGTGCTATCTAGACTTACTGCGGTAATCATTTTGCAATACCTGTAAGTCAAACCATTATGCTGGATACCTTCAACTTACACTGTGACGTCCATCAATTATATCTCAGTAAAACTGGGGAGGGCGGTGAGAACTAACTGACATTCTCTCCAGAAATAAATTCAAGAATTTTTAAAAAAGAAAAAAGAAAAGGTAGAGAATCAGTTTGCCCAGAATACATCAGACCTTGAGGTCTAGAGAGAAGGAGCAGGGAGCCCAAAAGATTTTGCTTACCGGGGAATAAGTAGGACGAGACATTTAGAGGTACAGCTGCCATCATGACTCAGACTTTGTGGAAAGAGATGGGGAGAGCAGACAATTTGGCTGTTTTGCTCTATGTCTGCCGTTGAATGACTTCTACTCTGGAAATCCATTTTAGATGCATGGGAGAGTGGAAATGCCCCTTTATTTCTTCCCTGTGTGAAACCAGTGTATCTTTTTGAACATGACATTTAGTAGGATTTGCCATGAGGCTATATTTAGACGGTGAAAAAAAAAAAAAAAAAAGGCTGAGTATCTACTCTTTAAAGTGGAAGCCTCAAATCTGCCAAAAGCCTGCCCTTCCAAATTAGAGCTGTTTTCTTATTCTTTTTTTTCCCCTCCTTGATACGCATGAGGGAAAGTGGGAAATGGTAACCAGCGTTAAGAAGAGTGTTTCCTGCCAGTAATTCTTGAGATGGGAAGGAAGCAGATGAATTAGAATTTCAGAACGGAGCAGGGTTCAGCGTGGTCCAAGTAACAGTTCAGCAGTTACTTTGTTCACAACTGGGGTATACACTGTACTCTGGATTTTAAGTAATAAAGAAAGGGTGGCGAAAGTCGGTATGAGTTTCCGGCTGCTGCTGTAACACACCAGCACAAACGTGGCTGCAAGCAGCACACATGTATTATCCTGGTTCTGAGGGCGAGCCTTCCACTGGGCCAAAATCAAGGTGTCAGCAGGGATGACATTTCCTTGTCTTTTGCAGCTTCTAGAGGCTGCCAGGTTCCTTGACTCCTGGCTCCTTCTCATCCTCAAAGCCAGCAACGACCAGCTGTGTCTTCATTACATGTCTTCCCTCTGACTCTACTCTCCTCTTTTGCTTGTGTCTTTCTCAACTATGGGTCTTTATTATTGGTACAGGGCCCACCCAGAAAATCTAGCATGTAGTCCCCGTATTTTAAGGTCAACTGATCAGCAAATGCAATTCCATCAGCAGTCTTAATTCCACCTTGCCATGTAAAATAACAGTCACGGGAGCCAGGGACGAGGACTGGCATGTCACTGGGCGGTCACTATTGGGTCTACAATAGTGTCTGTCTCTCAAAATGAGGAATTCGTGTCTCTGTCACAACCCAAACACCTAACACATGACTGCTCCAGAGTAAGTACTCAGAACAAGTTGTACCTGGTTGTCACCCACACCCTGGGATCCATGCAGAAAGAGAAACCTAAAAACATGGAGTGTGGTGGTGACATTTTAAATTTCAAATGTCCAGTCTTGCTGTGTACTGTTAATTAAGTGTGCTGATTAGGAATTAGGGTATGCCCTAAGAGAAGACCACTGGAGGAATCAGCATGGCACCATAATTTCCCTGTGTTAATGCAGAGGTAGGGTTTATCGTTTAGTGCATAACCACTAAAAAATTACCTACACGTCCACAATGATTCTCAAATCGATGCAAATTTTTCTTAATAGAACGACAAAACTCCTGACCCAATAGGCTGCGATTTGTTGTTGGTGCAAACATGCGGGCACGGAGCTCAAAACACTCAGCAGCAAAATTCCAGTTTTTACATATTTGTAGGGAGATCAATTCTACCTTTTCAGCCCCTATTAGATGCCTGATTGCCTTGTCAAGATCATGTGACATGATATATGCAAAAGTGCCCTGAAAAAACAAAACAAAAAATACCTAAAGGAGAAAACTAGTGTCATTGGGTTAATTGTTAAATTTAGCCTGTCTTCCCATTAGGTAGCACTTTTCGCGATCTTATATTCGCAAATTCCTGGTCAATAGCGAGCCACAATGAAATGGCCCAATTGCTTCTGGTTCCAATGCACACAACTGCACATCTATGGCTCTGTAATCAAGGAAACTATTGATTTTGCTTCGTGGGTGGTCTAATTTGGTGCTACCTCTGCTATAAGGTGGCATTCTAGTGGAAGCACATTCATTGTTCGTGAGATTAACTGCAAAGCCACCACCTGGCAGAGACTAGCCCGGTTAAATGTATTCTGAAAGCCAATTTAATCATTTATCCTGTTTGGGTCCTTTCGCCCCCCTTTCTGTCTTTCTTTCTTTCTTTTTTCACTTGAATGGTTCATTATGATAAAGATCGCAAGCCCGGCGGCTGTGAAACGCGAGCTGTAATCGCGTTTCGGCGCCCTTGCTCACCTTCCCACATATACACAAAGCAGCTACTTGGCGACTGCTGCTCTGAAGGCAGGTCAGTGCAATCATGGAAACACAGCGTCCAAATGTCAGTTTCACTCCTTGAATCACGTTCAGACCCGCACTTTACAAGAGAGCTGTGTCCTGTCACCACCACAACAAGGGCCACATGCCAGAAGCTACTAATACAGTGAAGCACAGTCCTTCCCTTTCTTTCTGTGGGTGTTTTTTGACGTCACCACGACCCCTGGTGTTTCCTGACATTCTACAAACACCACCTTCTGGCATCTACGTGGGGAAAGGACCATAGGGCAGATGCGATCCAGTTTGGGAGATCACAGAATAATGTAATCACTTATTTCAGACTTTCAGCCAAACGTCACTGAAAAACATTTCCCAAGCAGTAAAAGTTTCAGAGGACACACTAGTTTCTATAGTAGGTAATGCCTGTGAGTCTTGTAAATTAATTCTTTAATTGCAGTAAGATGCTGTGCTATGCTTTTCTTTCTTTGGCTAACACAGCACATGCAAGTGGTAAATGAGAAATGTGGTTTCCTTCTAGCATAACGTGAGCCCGGTTAGCCTTTGTAAAATATTTTCATTTGAAATCTACACGGACAGGAACTAATCCAAACACTATTAGCATTGGGTTAAAATAATGTGTTGAACATTAAGAGATTTTGCAGACTTTTTTGACTGTTGTCTTATTAAAAACAAAAGGGCCGTTTTGTCCAAGCAAACACGTTATTTTCTAATGTAGCTACAATCATCTGATGACACACCCTGCCATGCGAGTGCAGTGAATGCTGGGAGAAAACAGTGTCCGAATTTATGTTCACCATGTGGATTCTAAGCAATGGCATCCAGCGATTTTATAAAATATCCCTTGCTTGTGTATTTAAAATAATCAGTGGTTCCTTTCAAGATTCAAAACAAACAACAATACAAAAAGGAGTACCACTCAACTCTTCAGGCACCAAAGCAAAGGGAACCATTGCTCATAATTTTCAGTTGGCTAACACGAGTGTGATAATGTCCTTAATTCTATTAGTTTCGATAGACTCCTTTACCAATGACTCAGGTATACCAGGTAACACGATAGGCACCCACTAGTTATCATCTGCCAATAAACACTGTATCACGGCTCCAAAGGCAAACTATAAAAATCATGAACTCATTTAGTAGAGAACGGACCATCTACTAAAGACTCAGTAAATCCAAGTGGGACAAACCCTAAGTGACCGCATATCTGCCTTTGGAATACGAGAAAAAAAACACGGGTTACAGAACGTACCATGCAGAGGACATCATAAAACCCTCTCGGCAAATCTCTGAGTGGGTGGATGGTGCCTTCTGTTTAAATCAAGTACTTACCATCTTCCGTGGGTACATAGATGTTTAAATAAAGGCAGTCTTCGCTTTGATCTTGAACGTAGGTCATCAAAGTATCCAAATTGGCAGTAAACCATATGGGCAGCATGTCATGCAACAGAGACCTCTCATCCAGGTGTTGTGGACACACGGCGGCAAACTGGGTGGCGTTTCGAACCCCAGTCCATGAGGACGGAGGTTCCGGGGGCTGAAACCGCCTTTCTCCAGTGGGAGGCGAGGCGTAGGGGACCCCCAAGTATTGCTCCACTGGACCCAAAATCTCATTGGGCAATGGTGTTCTTAGGCCCCGGATTTTGCCATAATTGGTGTTGACGACGGGATACTGTGCCTGGCTGTCAATGAGTGTGAACTTGATGGCAAGAGCGGTGATCCACAGGAGGACATTGGACTTCACCATGATGCAGACCGGAGTGAAGAACAAGGGGAGCCATACCAGTCCTTGGGGTCTCAACATTGTTCACTCCCACATCCGAAGGCGTCTGTGGGATGCAACACCGAGCAGACAAAGCCGTGAAGCCAGCCCGCGGAGACAGAGGGCTTTCCAGGCAGCCACAGACCCAGGAGAGGTAATGGGCGAGCTAGGAAGCCGTGCAGATGACTCATAGACAGAGCCCAATGTTAAGAACAAACCAAGCGGTTTTCTGTGCAGCCCATCGCGAGACAGCAGCCCTCCCTTAATCCTGGAACCAAATTCTGCCAAGCGCGAGGCTCCAAGGAAGTGGTGACCATCCAACACGTTCCAAGGGAGACGATGCCTTATGAAAACTCCAGGGCACAGAGGTCAGCCTGACGGGAAAAGAAAAGCAGATAAGGACAATGAATCAAGACAACTGCCACCTGCTGCCATGTGCTGTCTCTTCCATGCAACCTTCCACCTCACGCTATGAGATTCTTACGCATGGAGGAATTTGTACAGCAGTGGCCACGTGTGGTAGGATCGAGCAAGACTATCTCTTATCATAGTTCTTGCTGTGTGCCCCTCACCAGGAACGATGCCTGGCATTTGGGAAACACTTAGCAAGTCTCTGTTGGATGAACAAACAAATCCCCCAAAGTTACACACGTTACAGATATCTGTAACGACATCCCCCAACTTCACTACTATTGACAAGATCGGCTCGTCGATGGACAGGTTCTCCCAAAACAGCTTCTCAGATGTTTAAAGGAACTGTCACTGTTCCCTAAGGAGACGTGAGTGGCGCTCTAACTTTTCTAGGATGAGGAAAAAGGAGACACGAATCTGGGTCAAACTGACGTCACGACATGCGGGTATTTATCATATAACAGAAAGGATGTGTCCCTAACAGCAAGATACTCATCCTTCTCAGGCAACTCAGTGGCACATATCTGTAGGCAGCATACATCATCGCCCTGAATCTCGGCTTCCTTGGAAAAACTGAACGAGATGGTACATTTCCAGCACCAGCTGTAGTGCTTGTCACATCAAGGCAGCATTCATAACTGAAAGTGTTGAAACAGCTCTCCTGACTTTCACGTAAAATGCTGCCTTCGAGGGTAAACCCTGCAGCCTATGGAAAAAGCTTAGGGTCCATCTGAGTGGGTGGAGTCAACTTTTAAAGAGTCAGCCCCTCACGTGCATCACAGGACTCTCACTGCGTAAGCCATTGCTCATATGATCTTAAAAAATGTGTATGAGTGCAGAGCATTCATGAACCATTAGGGATAGAAAGCATTTCATTAGGTTTTGCAAGGAGGATACCTTTAAACGCAGTACGCTTCAACTCAAAAAAAAGACAAACGTATTTGTAAGGACGTTGTGGGTTATTTGGAGTAGTTCTGAACTGGAATAATTATGCCTTTCGTTTAAGTGAGCAGTTGAGCAGAATACGTCAAACTGGTAACTATGTTTTGAATGCAACAGCTCGGACCTGGATCTACCAGGGAACTCTACTACCTTCGGGGAAAATTCCACAGTCCGTGACATTCTGGGCCCAGTTAATCAGAGTTGAATGAAAATGCTCTAACAAATCGAGATTGTAGCATAGAACGTGAAAAGCAGCATCGCACCCAATGGGTGATTTGTGTGTTTGCCTCTATCTTTGAATTCCACCACGGACAACAATTGGGCACCCGCCACATCGTGCATGAGGCAACGTCTCAATAATTAAGAGACAGACAAGAACACGAAAGAGGTGATGACACGGTTGGAGTCTTCTGTTTTCCTGAAAGACTTTCTGGTTTCCAGCCAGCTCCTGTTCTTCCTTCTTGAGATTTCCACACCATAATAGGAGACACTGTTAATTTCTGCTTCGGACAGACCTGGGTGCTTGGATGAGACTTGTGGGCTGAGGGAAGTCATTCGGCCTCTCTGGGCTTTTGGTGAGCGGCCTTCTGCGTGGTGAGTCGGCAATGAGGCAATACACAGAGAAAACGCCCACTCAGCCAATGGACAGCATGGGGATTCTGAAGACAGACCTTCTCAGAAGGTGCCTGGGTACAGAGACAAGCTCAGCCCAGCGTTGGCGGTGAGTGTCGGCAGTGAGCAAGTCATTTAGATTCTTTGAGCTTCCTTTTACTGATATGTTTACATAGTAGTTAGTCCCCTCGCCCTCATCTGTGGGGGACACATTCCAAGACCCCCCCAGCGGATAGTACCGAACCCTACATATACTATGTTTTTTCCTCTACATACATGTACCTATAATAAAGTTATAAATTAGGCACACTAACAGGTTAATAGTAGCCCATAATAATATAGAACAATTTAAAAAACATAACGTAATAAGTCAGACTGAGAAAGACAAATACGGTATGATCTCACTTATATGTGGAATCTAAAGAAGAGACTCAATGAACAAACAAAACAGAAACAGACTCAGAGAGATAGGAGGAAGAAAACTGACGGCTGCTAGATGGGAGGGGTTGCAGAGGAGGGAGAAGAGAAGGGATTGGAAAGTACAGATTGGGAGTCACAATACGGCCACAGGAATATGAAATACAGTGTGGGGGATATAATCAATAATGTTGTAAAGATTATGTGGGGTGGCAGATGGGCACTGGACTTATCAGGGAGACCACCTCAGGGAAGATGTAGATGCCTGACCACTGCACTGTACACCTGAAGCTGAAGCTGAACAATAATGAATGTCAACCACAATTTTATATATATGTATGTATATGTATATAAATTTTATATATGCATAGATATACATATATGTGCATATGTGTGTGTATATATATAGTGCCAAAAATGTATACACATTTTAATAAAGGAAAAAACTGTTTTAAAATTGTAATAATATATACCAATCACAAAAGACAAATACAAGTCCCGTGTGACTTCTGCAATGACAAGAGATGCTCAAAGAGGTTCCCATCAGCATCCAGACACTTCTGATGACGGCGAACTCCTGCTTGAGCCACGTTGACCAACGTGTCCCCTTGTGCACATTTTCTTGGCACCCCCGGTATGTGTGTGTGTACATACATATGTATGCGTGCATGTGTGTGTGTGTGCATGTATGCAAGCCACATGCAAATTTCTGGCAACTTTAAAAGTTTTCGTATTACAAGTAATCAAGACGTTGAGAACAAACATTATTAAAAAAATCACTATAAATTTAACTAACCGATATATTTGAGGACAAAAAAAAAAGAGCTTCCATGTAAAATTCACAGGCTGAAAAGGATTTCATAAGAGGTGACATGCTCTTCTATGCACCTATATGTATATATTTAATACCTATTAGATACACATATAGTTACATAAGATATACAGACACTCTTTCTCTGCCAAGGTTACAGTAATGTCTCAGAGTGGCCTTGCGACTTGATTTATAACTTGACTGGGGATTTTAGAATGATTTTCTCCAGGGCAGTCCTTCTGTGTGAGGTTGTAATTAAGACGAGGCTCAGACTAGTCAGACGTAGCAGACTATCAGTAAGTCAAAATAAAAACTGCAATACATTTCTCCCCAAAGTGCCCCTCACTCTAGATAATATATATATATATATATATATATATATATATATATATATACACTCAAACTGAGATTAGCTTTATTTAAAAAAAATGTATATATATACGTACATATACATACATATTTATTTTAATCAGGTGAATGATTGCATTTAGTTTGGGATTTTCGCCGTACAAGGAATAAAATCCTATCTCCCGGGTGTTCCCGTCATTGCCATTCTGACTGTGAAATGCATTAGAAGACAGAGATTTCTGTGGATGCGTCTTCAAGAAAAACAAACAAACAAACCGAGAGCAGATAAATGTGTTGGAAGCAGCCCTCCCCTTGTGTTACTCTCCGCGCCACGGAAGGGCTGGGACACACGGAGATGTCTGTTGCCAAGTAGCTGCTGACACAAGAACAGCAGCTCCCGGTTCTTGCCCAAATTAATGAGCTTGTACAGAAAGCCTTCTCTACCGTTTACTAAGAAAGCCTGTAATAGCTATTCCCAAACGGTGTGCAATCTGTAGATCTCTCTATTATGCCTCTTCTTTGGTGTCTGGTGAGAATGCCAGCATTCTGTGGTGCCCAAGTGGGGCGGGCGTCATCTTTCTTTCTAGAACAGACAACTCAGCTGAGGTGATGCAATGCACCTGTCACGTACCTGCACAACCTCTGCTCTGTAAACGGGTCTCTCTCTCTCTCTCTCTCGCCTATATAGTCTTTATCTCTGAATATGTGTGTCAAGAAGACATGCAAAGGAACGTCCATTTGCAGCCACAATCATAATAGCAGGGAAAAAAAGGAGTAACCCAGACATCCATTAATACACGCTGGTATATGAAAACAGAATATGACACAAGAGTGAAAAATGAATAAAATACCGACGTGTGTTATCAAAATGGATAAATCTCACAACTAAAAAGGAAGTCATGGAAGAATAGATATGGTGTGATTTTATTTACGTCATATTATATAAAACCAAACAGTCCCACGCTTAGAGCTCTATCTGTGCTAAAATGTTAAAATAGCAAAGGCATTACTGAAACCAAATTCTGGGACAGTTGTTGCCTTAAGATATGGTAGAGAATGAACTCACATGGATATACAAAAAAATGAGTCATGCTCTATAACTCTGCCAATGGGTATGTTTAAATTTTACTGATAACTCTCTGTAGTGCACATTTTATGAGTAGGGTTATTTGACAATGACAATTTTAATCAAAAGATGCGTGTCTAAAGTTTGACTCCGTAACATTATTTTTCCCATGCTCTATCAAAATATCTTAGATTGAAAAACTGGAGGACAACCAGGAACTGTTTTCCCCAAGGTTATGTTACAAGCCCAAGGGAATCAACTATCCAGCCGCGTATGCCATAAAAAGCATCAAGTTCCTGATGGCACTGCTAAAACAGAGAGTCAGGTCACCTAAGGCTGCGACTGGCTTGCTCACTAATTAGCCAGGCGACCTTTGGTACATCACTTAGCATCCAGGGCAGCAGCTCCCTGATGGCACAGCGAGGGCTTCGACGAAGCCCTCAGCCTGAGGGTGCTCTGAAGCCTTAGACTGTTGTCCTTGAAACGTCCGTCAACAAGAGATATGGAAGCTGGTGGGAATGGAACGTTCTCCAATGAAGCAGAAAGCCGCAAGTTCAGTGAGATAACTGGCCCTTAAAAACGTGGGAAGCCCCTTGTGTCAGAAGCAGCCAGATCCTTAAAAAATAGTTTCCAATACCACATCACATGTGTTAGCAGGTGGTAAACATGTCAACAAGATTTTCATTTACCTGATTTCTACATCAACATTCAAAATGAATATTAAAAAAAAAAAAAAAAATTGGGGTTTTTCCCATATTCACTTCATTCATTGTACTAATTATACTGTACCAACAGCCCACTTCCTTCTTTTCATATCTAACTATAAAGTTATTTCACAAGAGTTTATACTTGAACTATATATGTAAATATTATACATAATATATGCAAATGTTATATATGTAAACAACACGTTTTAATATGTAATAATGAACATTTAAATTTACATATATTTACATACATAATTAAATATATACACGTTTTCAAACATATATACTTTACATCCAAACTAATAATATACCCGTGAAGTGTGTGTATCTCCAAACTAACCCACTGAGACATGAAGTTCCCTAGGTTCCGAATTACACGTTCTCTATTCCTTGTAACCCCCCAGAGTGTCTTCTCCAATGCCCTTTGTGTTGTGGACAATCAATAAAACCTATTATGTGTGATGCTAATTGTCCATTTCCAGAGACATGGTTCTAAGCATGAGCGCTCTGAAGAACAGGAGATTCAAATACACACTGAAGGGCATGGAATACTTACTCCTCCAGTCATTAAATACCGGGGGTGCCAGGAAAATGTACACAAGTGGACACTTTGGTCAACGTGGCTCAAGCAGGAGTTCAACATCTCAAAAGTGTCTGGACGCTGATGGGAACCACTTTGAACACCTCTTGCAATTGGAGAAGTCACACGGGACTTGTATTCATCTTTTGTTATTGGTATATATTGAGCATTACAATTTTATTACAACTTTTTCCTTTCTTAAAATGTGTATACATTTTTTTGGCAGTCTGGAGCAATGGTTATGGACGTGTAGTCTGGCTTCCCAGAGTCAAACCTGGCTCTGACTTTCTCATCAGCACCACAGAGGAGGGTGTAAACCATCAATGCTTCCATTTTCTTACCTATAATATGGGCATAGTAACAGGATGTAACTCATGGATATCAAGCTGTGTGAGTGTGTGTGACTATACATACCCATATTTATACAGTACATGTAAACACATCTATGTATGTGTGGGTAAGTATACATAAATTTAGAACAAGTATCCCCAAAGAAACGCCAGCTAATTATACTTCCTGAGGTTCTACTAAATGCTTCCACTCTGATAAACATAAAGATACACCAAACAAATCCCCATCTGAATATAGCCTACATTCCAGCTAATGAGACCAAGCCTGTATTTAAATTAGTACAATTAAGCAAATATGTGGTCCGTGTCCTCCCACTCCCTTCTTTTTGGGACTCGGGGCTTATGCAAGGATGGATTTGGGATACAGCGTCTAAGACACGCCTTTAAAATTCTGGATTATGTACAGAGATCTGGGCCGAAAGGGTTCTGTAATACAGTAACAGAAGAGTGAAACATTGCAATTCGGGAATGTGAATACAAGCCTAGCAAGATTTACAGAAAGTGGGAAAGACGATACCAGTTAGGAATGTTCACATTGTCATAGTTACTTCCTCAGTGTTTACAGGTAATGCTAGACGCTGAGCAATGTCAGGTCAAAGACCATAGATGATTAATACTTGGAAAAGACAAGGGCTTCGGCAAAGGTTATTACACTAAAAGGAAGAAAAAGATGCAGAAGGAAGGCAGAAGGAACCTGTACAGGACAGGCAGAAAATAATGGCCCGGTCAGGTTTTAGGACATTCGCCTTAGTTCGCCTCCTGTGGGTCAGTTGTGGTAAACTCACTTGCACCACCAGCTCTATCACATCCCCAGGACAAACTTCCTATGGGCCCCCCAATCTAGCCCTGTGGGTGTTGCCTGTAGGACCTTCATCGTGAAGACATAGAGTCTTTGGACTGCTCTTTGAGAGAGCTGTAGAAAGCATTAGTCTTTGGCACTTTCAGTCGATTTCCACAACACCTTAACTTTAAGAGAAGGTTCTTAATAAAGAAAAAGAAAAAAAGAGTAGGTTCAGTTTCCGTGAAAAAAGACCAGTCTGTCCATAAACAGCACAGTTGGACCAAGAGTTCAGCTCAGACATGGTGGGACCTCGCCCCGTCTGACAGTGGGTGTGCAGATGGAGGGTTGGACAGTTGGGCATTCGGAGGTTAACGTGGAAAAGTACTGTGTACTTTTAAGTGGGAGATGACAAGAAGAATCACGTTGGGTGATAATAATAAGTGTGACTCTCCAGGTCTTTCATAACTGGCTTTGACACTGCTATTCATAGCCTCGACTAATGAACAGTGTGATGCCCAAAAAGAGAGAGCCTTGAGCACACTTCCTGAGTCTTCCTCCAGGACCCAAGGACCAGCTCAATCTTACCTAACCCCAGCGGGACTGCCCCACGTTTTGCCAGAAGCATGTACCCTATTTGCCTATGGGATCCTTCATCTTATAGGAAAGGCTGCTTCCTTTTATAGGGAAGACCCTGTGCTTGGGAAATGGTCAGAGTGATACACACTGATATTTTGCGCTCTGCTCACGAGCCACTAGTGGTAGAGAGTCCCTTAAAATGACAGGGTGACGTGCTTACACGGTGTAGGGCTCCAGGTTATTAACCAATCCTTTTGCCACAGTTTCTACTTCCTCATCAAGACTGTGGACAAGGAAAGTCAAGATCTTTCTTCAGTCTTGGCCCTACCACCTCCACCCATTCCCCAAAATGCTTGCTCTACAGTCCTCAAACAGGAATATTCATGCGTGAAAACAGACTCTTCCCCCCCAAGATTGAGACTCCAGAGAAAAGTCCAGAGAGGTTTCCTGTCTTGGGATTAGAACTCAACTGATATGAGAACTTCTATTTCTGGGAAATGACCAGGGCTTCCAAGATCTGCGGTAGAGTCAAGAGGCTTCCCTTAAAAACCTGCGTGTCTCACATTAGCTTGGGAAGGGAGGAGAATGACGCATATGGTTGAGGGAGGAAGGAAAGAATAAGTTCAAAGTCAAGAGACAGAATCAGGGTAAAGTCAAGAATACACAACAGGGCTCCGAGACATCTCCTTAAAAACCCACCTTCCACCCCGCACAAACATAAAACAGAGTAAAATTCGTCAAAATGAAATGTATTTTGCCAGTGACGGCAGTAAATGATATTCAGTAATAATCGTTCTTGAGACATTCAAGTTTTGAAACATAAAAGTAACAGAAAGATTCTACTCCACTAGATGCCTCACTTTATTTTTTGACACAAAAAGAATTCTCACACTCGACCCACTAAATTGTAGTCTAATTACTCTCACATCCCCCTTTGTCTGTAGATTCCTACATGCGAAGACAGGTGTTAAAAAGAAAATCGTAATAAAATAAGATTTAAAACTCGCTCCTCTACCCAGTTCCAAATTCAGAGGTTCTCTACGCAAGAGTCCACGACTGCCACACTCCCACTCATGGGTTCTGTAAACTATGATGGATGCGCAAAATCACGTTTTGTTTTTACTAAATGTGAACTGGAATTTAATCTTTGCTTCAGTTATGAATGTAGGTGTAACACACACATATGCAAACTCACACTTAGTAATATTAGAAATTCCTATAACTTTACCCCCAACAGAAATCAAATATATTTTCATATCAAATTAATGGTATTGTAGATATCTAAAAATACTGTTTCTAGTCACCACTATGTTGACCTTGTGACTCTTATGAGCCTCTTAATTAGATTTGGTTATTTAATACACAATAAAGAAGCACATATATATTTTTATGGCACATTGTAGAGAGATCTCAAGAACTATTTCAGTGAAACTTTTTATTCAAGTTTATCTCATTTTATGACTTAAAGTATTATTTTTAGAGAGGGTGCATATTTTTCACCAAACTGACAAAGGGGCCTGACACACACACACATTGCCCGGCATTCACGCTTCAGAACCCTTGACTACTTACTAAACTGTTGACACCACCTCCATTTATAGTGACCACCTCCTGGTGGGTGGAGCGAAGGTTACAGGATGGCTGTCTATTGGTAGATAAGATGGATGTGGTTGAGTGAATAAAGACCTCCTACTCAACAATCTCATACAAGGCTTTTCTGGCAGGTCTTCCCTCCCTTTGGAAGACCTGCCCTTAGCATAATTACTGCATGAGAACAAATGACACTTACCTCTACCTGGCGGTCTTGCTTTGTTCTAGTCATACCCTCCCCCTGGGCGCCTCTCCCCAGAGACGTTTGGTGGAAGCTGAGAGCAACTCAGCTTGGCTTCCCGAGAGGGCAAAGCTGTGGCCACATGACAAGGGACTCACGGGAACACTGGACCTTTTCTCACGCAGGAAATTAAACGTCTCTCTGTGCCACTTTGTACGGTTGTAAATCCGTTGCAAGGTGGGGTGTCACAGCCAAGACCAGAGCACCTCGAACCTCTAGAAAGGTTCTGGCAACCACAGGGCGCTTTCCTCTCTGAACCCACGCAACTTAAATGTCATGTCTAAATTTTGTAAATAAAGGACATTCGAATACGGATATACATGGCTTGCTAATCACAAATGCATCGAAAACCTTAGCTAATGTGAATTTCCACGCAAAAGACCGCAAATTAATGGAGTAACGCAACGGAACGTGTCAGAAGAAGTGAATTCATCTACCATTGGACGCTGTGTGCCAGGAGGGAGTCTCTACTCATTAAAGCCCCAGAGAATTCCAGAAAAGAAAAGAACCGATGGTGACATGCGTAACCCCATTGCTTCTCCATGCCTGTCCTCCCAACTCCCCATGCTCCATTTCTAAGAGAAAAATGTGACAAAGGCTCAGTGTTATATAAGCTCTTGCCTATTTCGTAACAAATGGCAAAATCCTGAACCTCTAAGAGGGTAGCTCTGTCTCGTGTCTGCCTTCTGACTTGTAACCTGTACCATGTCCCTTTTGAACCTCAAAACTCCCTCCTCCTTTGCTTAAATATATATGTGGGAAGATTTCTTTCTCCCAGTCACCTCATTCTGTACAGATAAGGATAGAAAAAGGTTGGTCTTTTTTTTTTTTTTTTTTTTTCCCACCACAGTAATCAGATGTCACAGATTTTTCTGCAATTACTGCTTTCCTTGGCTATTTTCAGACCTCCTATTAAGAGCTATTCTTTCACTCTGGCCTACTCCTCCTAACCCAATTAAAGCCAATTAAATCCTCTGCCATGATTGTTCTAGTTCCCCCATGTTTAATTATGCCTTAACCAGTCTGTTACTGCACGTTTTTTCCACTTGGCCCACCCCAAGCGTGGCACTGAGAAGATGCACGTATTTTATATACTCGTATACACAGAGGGGGACAAAACATGTACACACATTTTAACAAACAAAAAAACTGTATTAAAATTGTACTACTCAATATATACCGATAACAAAAAAATGAATACAAGCCACATTTGATTTCTGCAATGACAAGAGGTGATCAAAATAGTTCCCATCAGCGTCCAGACACTTCTGATGATGGCGAACTATATATATATAGTTAACATATATAACTGTTAACATATATAACATATATATATATATGATCTTGATGTTAAATTATTATGTGACAAATTATTATGTGACAAATTATTATGTGACAAATTCTCCCCAGTGGAACTCTAACAACAGTATGAGTGCCATTTTAAGACGAGGTTCCTAATGCAACTTCAAATCTTGGGGCACCACAGGCCGATTATACCAAAACGGTTTTACAACAACAAATTTGACGCTATTAAGTATGTGCTTTGAATTAATTGGGTCATTAGGAAAATACAGTGAATTTACGGAAGCCCAGATAGCTGGTTTCAAAGCGTATTAATAAACGAACTTTAGCATTTTCACTCTCTCTCATTCTTTCTTCCTCTCTCTCTCTCTCTCTCTCTGTCTCTGTCTGTCTCTGTCTCTCTCTCTCTCTCTCTCTCTTTCTGTAGATGCCTTCCCAAGATTATTACAAACTACATTAAAACCACAAGGCCCCTTCCAATGAGGCCATTTTGATGTTTCATTTTATGTCACAAATTAAGAGCTTGTAGAAATGCACTAAAGAACACCGAAAACGTATCAGCGTTAAGGGTATTCTCAAAGAGGAAAATCAGGAAGGCCAAACACATAACAGGTGAAGGGAAATCGGAAGGGAAGGAGAGAGGCAGGCATAGTTCTCCATCAGATGAATCCTTCTCATGGACATGGGATGTTTGCAGGTCACAGCAGGGGACCTCGAGGCATGACAGCACACAGCCGTCCCCAGCGGAGACAGGGAACAAATGAGTAAGTTCTACCAACACCAAGACTTTGAAACGCAGACGCAAGGATAAGATCAAGCCATGCAACTGTAAACGTCAGCACTGCCTGGGTTTAATGAGTTCGCTTGTCTAGGATAAACGTGACTCCTCCAAAATGCTTTTGTAAGCCACCGGCTTCTCCTTGAAAACTGGAGAGCTACGCCCCCTCTGACGTGTAGAGGGTGAATGGTGCATGGAAGAAACGTGGACTAGACTAGAGGGAAGAGAAAGTGTCCTACTGCTAACCACTGGTGTTTACTTAGGATCTTATTCCCCCTCAAGGCAGCAGCTTGGGAACGGCCAGATTGTAATGAAAGACAATTTGGCTCCAGTATAAGCATTCTCGACCACTCAACAAATCTTCGAGCTCATAATGATGTCCCTGGCCCTTGAGATAAAGGACCTCATGGAATGTGACCAGGAGCAGAGTGCAAGGAGCTGCTCCAAGAAGCCACTTACGATGACTGCCTGGGAAATGCAAACTGAGACACTAACATTTAATTCAACCTCGTGGGCAGTGACAGAAACAGCAGAAAGTGAAACGAGTACATCAGCACGGTACCAGTGAGCATGAACAATGGGCTTCCAGTACGACAGACAAAGCACTCCAAAACGGGAACATTCTGTAACTTCGGGGGGAAAAAAAAAATACAACCACCGGAAAATGGAAAGCTTTTGGAGAGAAGTGTTAGGTCATTCTTAACGGATTAGACAGTTTTTCTATAAAGAACGCATCAGGTGATGAAGAGAGTGACAAAGATGTCTCAATGGTCATCCCTATTTTTATTTTTAACGGAAGGCACTGTATCCAGGCGAAGGGGACACTGGATGGCATTTTCAATTAAAGCAATCCGACATGCTACTGTAAGTCCCTTGGGGACAACTGAACAATCTCAAAGCCCCAGCTGCACTCTGAACCAAGTAAGTCAGAATCTCTGGGGTAACAAGGCACAGGTTTGGGTATTTATAACACTCGCTAGGGGACTCCCATGGGCAGCTGAATTTGCAAAACCGGTGTTTTCGATCACGCTGTTCATGTCCACACATCATGCAATGCTCACGTTATTGTTTTTCTTTGGGGAAAAAATGGGTTTCGACAAACAAGACTCGCATGCAGGCTTAAAAGCCAAACTACCAGTATTGATTAAACAGAAACAATAGCATCCAACAGTGAAATCCTGCCCCAAGCTACCACCCCCACGCCCCACTCTATGACCACAACTGCCTCAGGAGGCAACACTGTTGTGTCTTTGAGCTTTTCTTCTCCAAATAGGCTCCATCACGTCCTAAACAGTAATTTATGCTACTTTCTCTCCATACGTCATCTGTAGATGTCACCTAGAAGTTATCTGTGGCCAACCACCAGCCTATCTGCCTAACTGCCCAATATCCTGATGACCCTATCTTGCTTATATCACTCTTCAGTGTTGGTATTTCTGGAATAGAGCAATTCATAGGCACTCTTGAACCACTGTGCTCTGATGACATCTCCTTTCTTGAGTAACCTCTTTTATCTGGAGACAAAGCAGCCCCAGATCTTAATTTTCATGCTTTCTGTGAACATACTGTTCAATTTTCCTAAATGCTCACTGTCATGCAGGGTGTCATGCGGGGCCTCTAGTCCTGCTCCCCACATAAGAACGCAGGCCATGGTGAGGCCAAAAAGGAACACCCACGGAGCCATAGGTAGGGGAGTCATACCACCATCGTCCCGCTGGCAGCTGGGCTGGAGACACAGGAAGCAGGAGCCACACAATCCATAACCCTCTGTCCACTTCTCTGCCAACCTATCTCACTTGCTAACTGCAATCCACAATCCACAATCCGCCCTTGCTAGCTCAGCTACGGCAGTTCTATCAGTGGCTAATGGCTAACTGGTAGCAGCTGACGGCCAACTAGCCACACCTGATGGCCACCTACTACCCGAGCCAGCACCTTTCCACATGACGCCGAGAGCCGGGAAACTGCTCTCTGGGGCTCTGTCCCCACACTCCCACAGAACTAAAAGCCCATCACAAATACTATTTCCACAGAGTCCAATGCTTCATTCCCTTTTCTTTTATCAATGTATTTTTGTCGTTTGGGGTCTCTCTCTAGGATCCTGTGTGTCCCATCTGCTGCTAACACTCAATGGGGGACACAATTCCTTTAGCTATCTTCTGTTACGTCCATGGTTTCTTGTAAACCATGACTTTCCATACGTTACTTATTCTGCTATTAGAAGGAACCCATAATCACACAGCTTGCTGAGAAAGAGTGCATGACGGGTAAATTTTTGGAAACACTGCATGAGTCGAAACATCTTTAGTCTGACCTCACATTGAAAATTTGATCAGGCCAGAGTTCTCTGTTGTCAGTTTTGGTAAAGACGTGGAAAGGCCTCCTGGCATTCTAACTGTTGATTATTTATGTCTCTCTCTCTCTCTCTCTCTCTCTCTCCCTCCCTCCCTCCCTCCCTCCCTCCCTTCTTCCCTCCCTCCGTCTCTCCTTATTTTCTCTCCAACCATTCTGAGGATCCCAAGCTCTTCAGGTCTTCTCTGTGTAACCTGAAATTTCTGGGTATTCTGAAATTTCTCAACAGTAGGCTTGAGAGTGTGTTTCACTGATGGGCATACAATGGACCTCAGATGCCTGGAAGCTTGCACCTTTCAGTGCTGGGGAAAGTTTATTTTTAAGTCATTTCTTCACCCTTTTCTATAACCACTGTTTAGATGACGAATTCCTACACTGAGAATTATTTTCCTTTTCTTTCTTGCATTCTTGCATGTCTTTCTCATCAAGCTTTCTCCACAGGAAATGTCCTATTTATTTTCCAATCTAATTTTTAAATGTGGCTATTCTGTTAATTTTTCAAAGGGTCAATATTTTGCCACATCTCCTATAAGTTATAGATCAGAAATTTTTTTTTCACGTTTTGTAGTTGGTGCTGTGTATGTTTCTTCCTTTTTTCTCTTGTTTCATTTGTTTGGATAGTCTATTGCAGGCTACCCTAGAATATATAGGATGTCAGCCTATCTTTTCTCATTTAAGAATCACCTCCGTGTGGATAGGCAGGGATCCTAGCAGGTGGATTTTTACACGGTGAATAAAGAATTTATTCCAATGACCTTCAAATGCTATTTTTGGAATTCTTTTCACTGTCAGTTCAGCTTCCCCCTAAGAAGGAGCGTGCAATACCTGTTTGTACAAGTGCAGGGGCTTTCAACCTTGGGGGAGGTGAGGGCGAGGAGGCGCCAACTTGCCATAACTATGCAAAATGTATGTAATCCCTACACTCAGTTCTCAGTCCAGTGATCCTCTAGCCACTACGTCGTTCTCTCCTGGGTTAAATTCCTCCAACATGAACTTCCTGTTTCCTCCGGGGTAGGTAGAATGACTGTACTTTGCCACACAGGATGGAACTCTATGGTCTAACAGAAGTTCAACTGAGCTTTGAGTTTTGGAACAGGTAAAAAATACATACATACATACATACATACATACATACATGTACTCAGGCTAACCTGGGTAAGAGAAACATGAAATTCTCCACCATCAAGGAAATAATTTATATGTAATACAAGGACCTGCATTAAACAAAAACTATCAAGAGAAATGGTAGGATAACATCAAATCATGCAGCCTTATCCACCTTGACTAAGGAGAATGCATCCCATGAAATAAAATTCATTACTTGGAATTAAATGCTTTTCAAAGTCATTTAATAAAGAGCTTCATCTAATGTTTTTTTTTCAGGTGCTATTTCATTATCTCCTGTCACAGATGCAATCATACACCATTTATTTGGGGGTTGTGTTTCATTTTCATCTGGCAAATCTGCATCCAATGCACCTACACTGACACTATTGTAAAATACGAAATAGGGCTAAAAGTGAACACTTATATAGACACAGAAGAGGGAACCAGGAGTCCAGGAGTGAGGGTGAGTACATGGAATGAATGTCAATATACATTTCCCAATATTCTGCTCGAAAGTTCCCTCCATTGATGTTGGCACTTTCTACCATTTTTCTCATGCCGTCAGTGAAAGCCCACAAGCTGTGTCTCTCCTGTCCATCACTTTTCTAAAGGGCTCAAAATGGCCACTAACGTCTCTCTTTGGCCCAGGTCTCTAATCTAAAATTGAGTAAGAATCTCTCTTTAAAGAACAGAACATCCGATGGAACTGACTGTCTTCAGGTGCCCCAACAAGGTCTACATGAACTCAACCAATATGCTGATACATCACTTGGTGGATGACCTAGAAGTATGCTCTGCTTAAAATTCAATGCTAGAAAAGAAGAAGGAAACATTGCCACCTCAGTCATTGGTATTTCCCACCTACGACTGTCTTGTTGAGCTGGCGGTGAGACTAAAATTAACCTTGGCTGGGAAAGCAGCCTATGTATTCAACCCGTTACCCTGCTTCTCAGTCTTCATTACTGTAGGGTGACAGGTGCAGAGATGACTTTGAAAAGTGTAGGAAAAAACCGATTAAATGCAGTTGCCTACCAAAGCAGAAGAATGCATTCCAGCTATTTTGCAATAACATCAGACACTACATTTATTCGAAATTACAATCTCATGCCCTTTTGTCTTTCATGTGAAATATATCAGTGATCCCTGATTAGTTCCATATTCTCCAGTTTGCAAACACAAACTCAACAGCATATCTAAATAGGATGCTGGGATTAACTTTCCAATTTTAGAATTAGATACACACAAAATTAAATCCCATACATTTTCCCCCAGAAGAGAAGGGAAGGTGAGGCAGGGGAACGCGGCAAAGATGTGGAAAACATTTACATTTGGAAAAAAAGAAGGAAAATGAAAGAGAAGTGGGTGTCCTTTTCTGTAATGCCAATGGTATATTTGTCAGGTTCTTTAAGCATTCAAAGGTAGAGATTTGCTCATCAGGCATGTGTGTCTCATGAATATAAATATGACACTGACAAGTTTGCTTTGCCTCCTACACCATCCCTACCCAGGCAACTGGTGTCAGGTGGCTGGTCTGCAGAGAAGCAGCCATGTCCTTACACCTCCTCTCAGTGGCTTGTGGCCTATACTAGCAACACCATCCTAAAAAGTAGGTGTGATTGATCCCTTTGGCAAACACGTTGCCACTGTCTTTGGAAGGATCATTTTGCTAAGTGCGTTCTCATTCACAATGCACACAATTGTTTGAAAATTCAAGCTAAGGAGCAGCTTCTTCCCTTTTACAGGAAGTGACAAAGTATATTCCAGCAGTCGCACTCCTTGGTAGCCACTGAAAGAAGCTGACAATTTATGTCCACACCAAAACCTGCACACGGGTATTTCTAGCAATGTTACTGACCACGCTAAAACCTGGAGGCAGCCAAGATACCCTTCAGGAGATGAGTCAACAAATGAACGGGGTTATATCCAGACTGTGGTATATTCTTCAGCACTAAAGAGAAATGAGATCTCAAGCCATGAAAACATATGACAGGGCCTTAAATGCATGTTACTAAGTGAAAGAACATGTACTGTGTGATGCAAACTCTGTGACATTCTGGAAAAGGGACAACTATTGAGAGAGTGAAAGTATCAGTTGTTGCCAGGGGTTTGGGGGGCAGAGGAGAACAGGCAGAGCACAAAGGATGTTAGGGCAGTGAAACTATTCTGTGTGATATTATAATTACAGCTATATCTCATTATATATTTGTCCACATCCATAGAGTATATACAACACCAAGAGTCTCTAATGGAAACCATTGCCTTTAGGTAATAATGACGTGTCCCTGTAGGTTCACATATTGTGACAAATGTGCCATCTGACGTGGGGCGCTGAAAACTACTCTTAATTTTAAAACACCAAAAAACAAAAAACTATCATATAATTAAAAAGTAAAAATTCATTCAAATAAACGAAGCAGTCATGTCCCCCCAGAAATCAGCGTCAGTTTGGAGGCATTAAAGGACGTGCCAACAGAGTTCCAGGGTGAGCACACGGTTTTCCTGTTTACTCCACACAGCCATCCCACGGGACCACACCGCTCCCCATTTTACAGAGAAAGAAATGGTTTAAGAAGTCGAGATAGATTCAACATAACAGAGGCAATGCCATTTTCACACCCTACTTTTTTTTTTCTTCCTAAAGCGTGTGCTCTTAACCACTATGATATTAATAATGTCTTCCCGGTATTATGGTATTTTTGTAGCGGTGATAAAATGATTAACCAATAAAAGCCTTCTGTGTTAATTGAGCTGTAAATTTTCTGGTGCCTCTTACCACCCTTCGAAGTTAAAAGAGATCTGGCAGCGTCCATATAAAGAGCTTGCTGACTTCAAATCAATCACCCGTGATTTAATTGTGTTCTTAAAATACATCGGCAGAATGGAATCTTTTAAATAAAGTTGTGAGCCTCCAAACAAAACTGTTAGTGAGAATGCTTCCTTTCATTTTGCGGAGACAGTATGTGCAAGCTCATGTAACTGATAAACTCATGTCTGCCTCCAGGAACAAAGTGCTTGCAAAGCCACAACGAGGGGCTTTGCAATAAACCCTGGGCATTGCATTCCCTGCACAGCCCGAGTTTGGATACTCATCCGTTGACTTCGTGTCCTCTCAGTGTCTACCCCTAGACAATGCACAGGACATGTCTGCCTGACTTGTTGGCAGAATCAAAAAGAGCCATGACCACGAAGAAAAGTTTGAAATCTGCGACGCAACCAATACATGTGTCATTATTCGAGTGGGCTGAGATTGTTTCCATAACTCATGCAAAACGGAGGGAACTTGATTTGGACAGGACGGGCAAAGACACAACATCAGCTCAACCTTTTGATCTGAGTGAAGAGAGGTCGTACTAGACACTAATTACTGAAAAACACCCAACTGCTGATTCTGGCATGACTAAAGGGGAAAAAAAAAAGACACCTTTTGTTCACAAAGATTACAAACCATTAATATAACCAAGGGTAAAGGATAAAGTTTCAGGTCATGTCGTCGGCCCATCAAGATTATTCCAGACACAAAAGACTGGAGTGTCCTAATATTAACCATCTCCTGTGAGTATCAGAGTTTTGAGTAAGTCATTTTCTTAAAAAAAAAAAAAAGAAAAGAAAAGAAAAGAAAAGATAGTCAGCTAAACTTTAGATACTGCTCCTTATGTAACTCTGGGGGCATTCCTAAGAGGAGGGAAATCTTCATGCCGCAATAATAGAACGTGTATGGGGGCACCTCGGCCTGACGCGTGGCTGAGAGTGAGCTGACTGACATTCAATGTCCCAATCTGACCAGGGCTCAGCTCACACAGGGCTGTCACTCATTTCAGTTTCCCCAGGAGTGACCGCTTACCACCTGAAGCCTGACCTCTCAAGCCTGTCAGTTGGAAGGAGCAAGTGCTTCTTTTGGCTCAAACTCAACTTCACATCACAGGGGCACCACCAGAGTTCAGGTTCGAGACAAGCGCCAAAAGAAGACGGAGAAGGAAGTGGCTCGCTTGTCACTTACACGGCTGTGACGTGGGGTCTCTTATCCTTTCTTCCTTTCTCAGAACATTTCCTTTTTACTCCCCATCACCTGAGAGTTACGATGCTGAGGACACAGATAGCAGCTACCTCTTTACAGCACGTCAGAAATAAGTACCTTAACGTCCTCGGAATAAGAAGCTTTCAAGTTTTTAGGAAATCCACCTCATGTGTGTCACGTTAGGAAATAAGTTCTATTTACAAAGTCTTGCAAAACAAGAAACTTATGAGAAAACAAAAGTGCTAACAGCATTTCCACGTGAGAGAGCCCGAAACGAATGTTTTCTATGTGAAACGACACCCAACTACCAATTAAAATTAAAGCGTCCGAGCACAATGTTGGACATGACCGTTTATCGTAGACAACTACCATTAAATGTATCCATTTATTCTTTGTAAACACAGAAGGTAACAGCAGAACTGTCATAAGAAAACAAATATATCTCTGGCTAGGACATTTCTCAAACACAACACAACACAACAAAACAAAACACAACGAGATCAGAGCTGCTATAAACGCCCGTTAAAGCCATTTTCCACATAACCTTTGGAAATCCTACATTGATGACAGCATTTTTTTTTTTAATGTTCACTTTCATTTCTTGATGTTATTTTGAAAGCATTACTTCTCCGTGTGTTCCCTGGAGCAGAGTCATATCCACCGGCACAAGGTTATCAGCTCATTTCCACCATCCTGTCTACATTTTTCTTTAAATAAAATGAAGGTGAAGCATTCTTGGGGGAAAACAACATTGCATTAGGAGGTACCGATATTTCGCTTCTCTCCCTCAGTGCAACAGCAACAATATTTGTTTGTGCTTTGGATGGAATTTGATTCTCACCTTCCTGGGTACATCAAGTGCTCTCGGGACCAGAGGATGGCCCAGGTAGTTTGGAACAAGTGCCCTCTTTTGGCGACTGTCTGCATGCTAATCAGTCTTAGCAGAAGACACTGAGAATACTCAAGGGGTTATGAGTTCTTCAGGAATGTACCATAATGTGCCTGAACACATGGATACATGTCCTAGGAAACGAATACAAATAATACATTCATGAGATGAACTACAAAGTAATTAAAGAATCTCTAAACACCGTCTCAGGCTCTATTCTCTTATCATATTAATTCAATCAACAATGTTTGACCAGGGATGGCACTGCATGAAGGGGGTGGTGGGTACAGTCATACAAAATATCTCCGACACTCAAGGGTTATTTTTGTGTTTGGGAGAGAAGTCAAGACATGTAAGTAAACAGGCAGAGGGAGGTTATCATGGATGCGACTCCTTTATTAAGTCAAAACAAGTGAGGAGGACGCTTCCCTGAGAAGTGACGTGCGGGCGAGTGTGGAGTCACAAGACCGAGGCGAGTGTTTCAGGAACTCGGCTCCAGGGAGAAAGTTCAGCTAAGGATGGGGCAAGTGCAGCTAAGTGCAGGAGACACGGAGGTCTGACACAGAACCCTCCAGGTTCTGGAACGTTATGACTGGTTCTCCTGGCCCTCACGATGACAAGATCATAGCGTACTAAGTGTCACTGGCTGATGAATGCCCCCAAAGCCATCCACTTCTGCTCCCCCGATTCCCTGGAAATATATAACCTTCCACGGCAAAGGACTTTGTGATTAAATGTCTCCAGAGGGAGAGCTGACGCTGGGTTGTCTGGGGGGAACCCACTGTAATTACAAGCTCCTTAAAGGATGAGGCAGAAGACAGAGCAACAGATGTGATAAGTGGAGCAGAGACAGGAGGTGATGTGACATGGGAACAGGAGCTACGGGATGTCAGCAGCTTTCTAGAAGCTGCTAAAGACAAGCAAATGGACTGCCCCCTAGAGCTTCCAGAAGGAACCAGCCCTGCGGACGCTTCCGTTTTTGCCCCAGACGTCGGACGTCCAGAACTGTGGCTATTACCGTGTGCTGTTCAAAGCAGTAAGCTTGTGGTCGTTTGTTAAGGCAGCTATAGAAAATTAACACATTGGGGAAAGAGTAGAAAGTAAGGAAAAGAAAGTGTAACTACTTCTTCAAGAATACAGCACAGGGAATATAGTCAATAATACGGTAATAACTGTATAGTGTCAGATGGGGACTAGACGGAGCAGGGGATCACTTCATAAGTTATATTGTATAACCGCTATATTGTACGTCTAAAACAAATATAATATTGTATGTCAACTGTAACTGAATTTTTAAATATTTTTAAAAGAAAATAGAAGACGAAGATTGCAGACATAAGCATAGGCCTGCAGAAGGGTACCTTGCAGATGTTAAAGACGACAGACATTGGGTTTCTAACTACAGGGACCCTAAAGAAATAAGTCGATGTTAAAAATTCTCAGTAAGAACCTACTGGAAAACCTTGGTGACAAAGTGTTTACTATCAGAGAGAGAGTTTGCTTTCTAAGCCCTGGAAAGTCCAACCATTTTGAAATTTCGTTCCAAAGCAGTTTAGCCCTTTCAATACAAAACAGAATTATTCCAATTTCTCTTTCAGACAGAAGATCAATTAATTGAACTTCAACTGCACTGAAACAAGATGGCCTCATCGTTAAACATGACTTCAGATGCTGTCTGTGCACTTTGAAAGGCAATGAGCAGAAACTGACTGTATCCTTAAGTCAGTCCAATTCTGGTCAGAGATGCTGGAATCCCAACTCATTCGGTGCCAGTTTGTTTCTTTAAATATTTTTTCTTCAAATGGTTTGATGCTACATCATTTCAAAGACCAGTTCTAAGACTCTATGATTTTAAAAATTCCTAAAACAGTACTGTGATTGCACTTAAGTAAATGCCTACACTATAATCTGACATTTCCAAGTATAAAATAATAAATGGCAATTATTTAGCTCTCTCCCCGCATTAATTGATATTTGAGCATGTATTTGGTTTAGCTATTTTTTAAATGCAACTCAGGGTATCTTATCGAAATAATTAAATTAGTTGAGCTTTTTAATTAACTAATTATTTTATAAAAGGCTAAACGTAAATACTAACAATGACAGAGACCAAAAAAACACCTGCTATGAAAATTTAAATCTGTACCTGACATGGTTCCCATTGTAAAGTTGACCTTCATGACAACTCTGTGACTTTTGAAGGGTAAGAAATATCCCAAATGTAGGGTGGCTTCTCCTGCATCCGATACCATTTGCTTATTACCGGGCCAGATTATATACGGTAACCTTCTTCCCAGAACAGGATAATATAAAGAAGCCAATCCATTTACCACTAGAAGGACAAGCGAGAGACTACACATTCCCCAAGGAGGGCTTAAGTTTTGTGTGGAATGGACAAGGAAATATAGCAGGTAAAACTGTAGTCCATTTCGAAGCCGTAATTACAGATAAGTCGATGCTAAAGAGTTTATATTCTTCTGTGCATATATAAAAGATGAGAAAAAATACCAGAGAGGGGGGAAAATCTCTACAACCAGCACTCCTTTGCATCTGAGTTGCTATTACTTGTAGGAAAAAAATGTCGTAAGTCACTGCATTTATTTTCTTCCTCCCCCCAGGTTCACAAAATTCAAGGAACTAAATAATACCTACTCCTCTCTGGCTGAAATATTTGGTTTACTGACACGTAACTGAATAATGGGCCAGAATAACTTCACTTTCTCCATCCAAGGGTAAAGCTTCACAAAACGTTGTCTGCACAATGAAGGCAACTGCGTCTCAAAGCTTGCTTGGTCCTCTCTTGGCCAATATGCAGGGATGCTTCAGGTACGGGATGCAAACTCACATCACCCAGGCTCACTGCCTTCACTTCTCAGCTGAAGGGACAGGAGGAGGAAAGAGGACCGGTCCAATGTCACTAGCCCACTTTGCAGGTCAGCCATGACTCGGCTTTCCGGCTGCTGGCTTCCAGGAACAGGAAGTGCCTACCCCTCTTCCTGTCAAACGACTGAGCTGCACACATGAACCTATCGTCAGCCAATGTTTACGCAGTCCCTCCCACATGCTGTGCTGTGATGGGCACTGGGTGAGTCACACTTCTCTACGTAAATTGCCAACAGCATACAAAGGAGGACACTGCAAAAGTTCCCGCGAGGGAATGGTAACCGCTGTGCCAGCCCAGCGCAAACAATTTTATGTGGATTAGGGTACATGTAACCTCACTGAACTCCTCAGTGTCAAACCCACCCCCATCACCCTATGTCTTAAATAAATTTATACTTAGGAACACAAAGGGAAATGTTTCAGCAGTCACTGTGCAAAGGAAAGGAAGTAGGACATATTAAAGGAAGATTGTTAGACAAAACATCCTTACTCATCTACAACAGAAATATGTGTTGTTAATATTTACTACAGGCGACATCCAACAACTTGCCAGAGAAAGATCAAACAATTCTATTTCCTGTGGCTATTAATTACCTATTTCAAGGAAGCATGCTGAGTTAGAATCACCTTGCTCTTAAATTCACACACACACACACACACACACACACACACACACACACACACATCAGTGAGCTCCCTGGTTTGGACGGTAAAAATGCACCTCATTAAAAATCGGTGAGCAGAATAAAAAGCAAAAATCGCTTGTGCTTAATCAAGCATTCCATTCCTCTAGATCATGAAACAAATGACTGGGGCATGACAAAAACCTGTCAAGATGGTTCCCCACGGTCAATCTGCCTAATTATGAAACTTATTCCTCACAATCACAGAATAACTGCAGTCTGTCATGAGAACAGCCAGAGACGACACGTGCTAATCAGCATCTGCCAGCTGGCATCACATTTGTCTCATGCGGGAGGTGGTCTTCAGGACGCCCTGGTGCATATAAATGTCACATGTACAATTTCAGGGGGATCTAAGACACCATTCAACCACGCAGCCTAGATTCTAGCTTCTAAACACCTGCTCCGTGTTTAAAATATTGTAGGGAGTGCACTAATAAAATTCCTAATATGAAAGCATGTACATATGGACTTTGTTATAAAACTGGGTTATATATTAATATTTATTATTAATGTGGAGATCCAAGATATTCACCACGAACTACCCTCCCAGCCCACAAAGAATCGTGTCGCGCCCTAAAGTACGAAAGGGTTGACAACGTCATAGTAAAAGGTCAAATCAGCATTTTAGGCTTGGCAGGCCACGTGGTCTCTGGTGCAAAGATTCAGTTCTGGCATTGTGGTGTGAAAGAGCCGCAGACAAAATGTAAATGCAAGCATGTGGCTGTTCCAAGAAAACTTTACTTACAAATCCAGGTGACAGGTGGGGACTAGATTTATGGGGACGGGGGAATCACTGTGTAAATTATATAAATGCTTAACCGCTATGCTGTACACCTGAAATTAATACAATATTAAAGGTCAACTCTAGTTAAAAAAAAACAAAAACCGGAGGTGCCAAAAAAATGTACACAGGTGGACACTTTGGTCAACATGGCTCAAGCAGGAGTTCGCCGTCATCAGAAGTGTCTGGAAGCTGATGGGAACCACTTTGAGCACCTCTTGTCATTGCAGACGTCACACGTGACTTGTATTCATCTTTTGTTATTGGTATATATTGAGTATTACTATTTTAATACAGTTTTCCTTTCTTAAAATATGAGTATTTTTTTGACATCCTGGTATATAGTCAGAGCATAGGGAATAGGGTCAGTAATATTGTAATAACCATGTACAGTGTCATATGGGTAGACTTGTTGGGGGGTTATCACTTTGTGGGTGTGTAAATGTCTAATCACTATGTTGTTTTGTACACCTGAAACTAATAATTTACAAAAGCATAAAAAACCAAAAGCAGGTGACTTTCCCACCAGCCACAGCCAGCTCCCCTTGCAGTAAGATGTATCATGGTCATTTACTCAGAATTCACTTATGTCCTCCAGTCATCAAACAAAATTAGCTTATGCATAAAACTTATGAATCGTGTAAGATCATCTATTTAACTAGACATACTTGATCTTTTTTTTCCCACTCTGAAATATATCCTTTTGGTAGAAAATAAGTATTAAACGAGAAACAAACAGGCAGTATAGTATTGGTACAAGCAAAAGATCATGGGTTTGGGGAATATGCAAAAAGAAAAGCACCAAGAAGGCCCAAGAACAAATTACTTATATTATTTTATTTTTCCATTTGTATTGCATATATTTTTTTATTTTTTATTATTATTATATTTATATATTATTGTAATTAAGTCTCTACCTCAGTTGCTGCACTAAGCTGATTAATATACCCACTCTGTGTCCCCCTAAATTACAAAAGGGACACAGAGGGTCACATGGATAATGTGCTGAAAACTAAACAGAGTATAAACAAAGCATCTCAAGGTCAAGGTTAGCAGACCCTAGGAGAAGCCTGATCACCAGTCTTCAATATCCTGTTAATTTACTTCCATATAATAATACTTCCTGATTTCTGGTTCACCCCTGATCCCTACACTTAGAAATGAAAAATTACGGTGTCAGGAGAACAATGGAAGGCAGTTTTCTTGGCCATCAGTTTTAAATTGAATTAAGCCATTCTTGGGACAAAATAAGGGAATTCCTCACATCAGTTCACCAAGATCTTCCCAGACAACTACAAAAATCCACTGCAAAAAATGTTCTTTTAACAGGTGACCCCAAACCAGAAAGAGTCAGTCAACCCTGTATAGAAAATTTGATGAAAAGGGCCTCCGTTGAAGTTTTCAAGTAGACCTCAGGAATAGACTTCAGGAATCTTCTGTGTTCCCTAGGCAGCTGTTTTTTCTTCGTTTGTAATCCTAGATCCTTCACAGTGAAAAAAGAAACGAATGCATGCCTGTCCATTCTTTAACACATCAGAAACCCCATCACCAAGAGGTAGCTACTTAGCAGCAGACCCACATTACAACTAAAATGCCCCAGTTCACAGGTCCATGTGTTTTTCTACGAAACCGGGCACCACTCGTAAGTGACCACCACTGCGATTTGTGTCTTGAGAATACGGGGGAAGGAAGAGTCTTTCATCATTAGTTTTGCATCCAGTCAAGCCATCCTGGGGATACAATATGGGAATCCCCAACGTTGGATCATGCCTCATTAACGGCTACCTTTGAATTTTCCCCCCCAAAGCATCACCCTCTTTGGGGAGGGCGTGAGAGTCTTGCACAAACATTCTGAGAATGGCCAGTGGTTTCCACTGTGGATCGAGCCTAAATGCATATGGTAAAGAGAATAATAAGAAGTCTTTCGCGAGTCTGGCCGTTCTCATTTCCCTCCCCTGATGGTGCACTTTCTGTAATGTTCCCTTTGGGTTTCGTAACGGGAGCTGTCATATTCTGAGTGCTGACTCCTCCACAGCTCCCAGCCTGATGCAGACCGATTAAGGCCGCTTCTGCTTGGAACTAGGGCAGCCTGATTATATTAAACGAAGTGCTCCTTGCACTGTGGCTACTAAAATGATTACAACCAACCAGGCTGCACTGGGTTTGCTGTTCCAGAGGCTGGTTACGTGAGAAGGAAGATAAATGCTTCCGAGACTTCATGCATCGGGCATGTATATTTATGCTGCTCCACACGGACAAAAGACAAAGAACATTTAAACAAAAGAAAAACCGTCGCACGATTCCTAAGACAAAGGTTATTGACGTAATGTGCTGATATTGATTATTTAGCTGTATGTGCCGATAAGAAATACGTGTGTATATCGAATCCCTTCGATGCAATAGACCCACACAAGGTAAAAATAGCAAACAGTTGATCACGTGTTTTCCTAACTATGATTACCTTGCAAACTTGCATGTTAGTGACAAAAATAGGGACAGCATTAGTCTTTCTTTATTAATTAAAAATTATCTTTGAAAAAACAAGCTAGCATTTTTTTGTGTGAGAGCATCTATACAGAGGAGTTTAAAAATCAAATTTGTAGAAAACACGAGTTTAATAACGGACGCGACCTTGTCAATCTTCTAGAATTCAGAAAAGCTACAGAAGTTTGTTAAAGATTTGGAAATCACGTGGTCCACTGTAAAAAGATGTTCAAAAGCCGTTTGCGGTCTAAACGTTGACAAATGATTGGATGCTATGGCACTCAAATGGATGAGAAAATTGGTAAACACCCAATTTTCCATATAATCATAAATACTTCCTCAGCAGAGCTTGAATTGACACTTGAGCCGTTGCCAGGAAACCTTATAAAACACATCCTTTCAGAAATGTAAGTATGGGGTAGAAAGGTCCAGATTTGGGATTGTGACATTATCTTCATTAAGATGCGATCACAACCATAGATCATAAAAGTATCCTTTCTACCCATGTCCACTTCCAGAGGCTACGGTCTGTTTCTGGTTCCCAAAGGAGAGAAGGATTCTGTGGCCTCAGTGGACCCCCAGCCTGCCCTAGAAACACATCTAACATGTTGGATTCTCCTGCGGGGTCTACAAACAAAAAGGGTACAATGAGATGCTGAGACCATTCGAATGCCCCAGTAGCTTGGGATGTTTTTGAATAGAGTGTGCTTCCAGCAGCCCATGGGCCCAAGGGTGAATTTCGGAGTTTACGTAGGTGGGTCAGGTAGCTGACTCTAACGCACGAGATATACTCTACCTTGTCGCTATTTGCAGGGGCAAACAATTCTTACCCAATCCTACATTCCCAACACATGCCATTACGTGCACTCCAATCACACTTGAAATCACTGCTTGGTACTTTTGTTCACTTCAAATACATGGTTAAAAAGAAAATGATTTTCACCCTCTGTCAACTGAAAGCATTGTGAGACAGCAATAACCAGGCTGTAAATAAGTCAGCAGAAGTCAAGGCTTATTCTGGATACTTACCATTACTTTGCCCTTCTAAGAAGATGCCTTTAAAAATGCCTCCACGGAAGTCTATTGGGTTTCTTTTCCATCTCAGCACATTTTTCCCTATGAAAATAAGAAAGACATTTGATTGCTCCATGCAGTAAAAGGGATGCTGCTGGATGCTTCAAACACCAGCATTACAGTCCTTATCAGCTTCCTTTCGGGTGCTTACAAGAACTAGCCGGTGGGAGTGGCATAAAGTAATTCTTACTTAAGTGGTTTCCTAATAATTCAAGCAAATGATCAAGAGCGGATGCCTACACACGCAAGCTAATTCTATTACCAACCATTTCAGTCCCTACTCCATTTGAGAATTCAGAGTAAATGGAGAGAGATTGAGGTTACCTCTGTACAACTTATCTGCACCACTTGGAGCACCATTAAGTTTTTGTTAAATAATTGATTTAGTGCATGTCTATGTCAGATGTAGCTTATTTAAATTAAGAATTTAAACTCCTTGGGGGTGGCCAGTTAGCTCAGTTGGTTAGAGCGTGATGCTCTTAACAACAAGGTTGCCAGTTCGATCCTTACATGGGCCACTGTGAGCTGTGCCCTCCACAACTAGATTGAAACAACTACTTGGCTTGGAGCTGATAAATCCTGGAAAAACACACTTAAATCAATAAATAAAGTAAAAAAAAAAATTAAACTCCTTGCAAAATTTAATTTGTGAAAACAGCCAATCCACATTTCACATTTTATACATTATTTGCAAGAAGTAATCCTGAGCAGAATTTTATTGTGTTCCCCCCCACTCACACAGCCGTGGGTCAGAATGGACAAGATGCAAGTCTGCCCTGTTCTCTTGGCTCTACTATGACAAAACTCGTCTGTATTTGGTCAGCAATGATCCGAGGACCATTTGGCATTCTTCTCGCCATCTCACCATGGCGTCTTCTCTTTCAAGGGTGACCTGCACGCAACACTGCTCATTCTGCTAACAAGCAAGCGACAAACAAGGCAAGTGGCTACTGTGAGACATTTGGCACAACCCCATCTTTCCTTTGACACTCACCATCTTCCATCTCTAGGGAAGGAGAGTAAGCACAAGAAGAGGAAAACAAGAGTTCTCGCTGGAAAGACTTTTCTGCTCATCAATATTGGTTTTGTCTGGGTGGCCAACACTCAAAGCTGGCGGTCATTCCATCGGGAAGGTTTCCACCCATCCTGCTGGCCCCCTCCACACCTCCACTTTTTCTCTTAGTGAGTTATCTTCAATACACACTGAACTACGCTTCCCACTAGGCAAGGTGAAGTGCATGCTACATAGGTTTTCATTTCTTCTGAGATGATAGCCTTTGTGTGTGAACGCACAGTATTCCATTCTTTCAGACAGCTTTTTGCATTAGCAATCCACCCTCCATCCCTGTAAGGAAGGTCGTGGCCCTTTACTGCATCCCTGTTATGCCGTTTTGATGCTAACGGTTCTTATCAAGAGGGAATTCAGATCAACACTGGTCCACTCCAATCCTCCTGTCAGTTTACTAATTTGTTTTCTGCTACATGAGTCATGGTAGTCAGAGATACAGTAAACCTTACTCCACGTGCTTACAGCTAAATTATAACAGACAGTCATGGGGTTAATAAGATATTTCAAAGGTGGAAGAATAAATTCTCTAGATTAAAACACTTCTGGGCTTTACTATTAAATTTGGACTGGATGAGCTATTGTAGAAGGCCTTGAGACAGATAAGCATGACTGCAAACTTGATCATTTTGAAATTAATGCAAAATTACACATTGTAATCTGTTTTCCCCACACAACTATACCATATAAATATCATTTGTAAAGACTGACACTATACGTAAACACTGACTCATCTACAAAAGCGTCTTTTAAAAACAAATATCACCTCTGATGATTTGATATTAAATAGTCAAGACAAACCTATATTTATGAACGACTAACATATTAGCAAATGTTGACCATAAAAACTGTAGGGTATGTCAAGCAGTCTTAGCATACGGAGAACACATTAGTCAGAGCACACAGACCTTTGGAGGAATGTCAGACGTGAAAGCCAAGGCTGATATATTCCACCCTACGATGAGGTTTCAAGTAGGCCTCTCCATATAATGTGATCTTTACAACTGAAGATTTGGGGGTTCATTGAGACCTTCACAGCCATTCCAATTCGTCCTACTTAGTAGGTCAAAACGGTACCTAGAACATAAGCCATAAAGACAGATAAATATTTTCATAAATGATGGCACTGGTGAAACTCTGACGTTTTGATCGGGCATTATTACGATTTCCTTTCCAATAAATATTGTCTAGAGATCCTATGTTATTTCATTCCACGAGTATCTGCTGAGCACAGACCTTGAATGAGATAGGACAGAAAAAGATTTCCGAAGAGGAACGTGACACAGCCCCTGCCCTCGAGGAGCTTGTGTCTTTGTGGGGGAGAGCATCGTCAGAGCAAATATTTATATATAACTACGCAAGTGTCACTATCAGTGATAAGGGGACAGAGTATCAGGCTCAGAGAGGTGACAGCTCTGAGAATGGCTTAGCAAATGGCCTCAAAGTGCATCCTGAAAGAGGAGGGAGAGAAGATCCATAGTTGTCAAAGTATCGCCTATGGAAACATGAGGTAGAAACTACACCGGACTCTCCAGGGTCCTCAAAAATTCTGCACCATCCGTGGTAACAATTAAGGGTCCCCAAGATTTTGACGTCACCCAGGACTGCCGTCTGCATGTACAATTGCACAAACTCACACAGAAAGAGGACAATATAAACTTATTTTTAAAACCTAAAGATATCCCAGAGGTATTTTCAAGTCAAAGAAAAGAAAAAAGAAAAGCCCTAGGACCATCCATCATGTACTTTGTTTCTTATGAGTCACAGTGGCCTGCTAAATTCCTAAAAGAAAAATGGAAGGAACAAGTTTAATTTTGGTAGATTTTCTGGAGTAGCTAAAAAAAAAAAAGTCATGCTCAGGTAAGAAAATAACTTATCTCTAGGTTGCAGTAGGGTCATTTGGTTATATCTAAACGTGTATAGAAATGCTGAAATAAACAGAAATGACCTTAATTTTCACTCATATTTATCTAACCCAAATTATATGTCCCAGCTCTCAAAAGAACAATCTTGCAGACTATATCCATTGTTTAAAAGATACATATTTAATAAAACATCTGTTTCTGTCTTGGATTTGCTCCCAATTTTCTAATGCAATGTTCAAATTGTTTAATTTTACCATTATGATTTCAAGAAAGAAAAGAAAAACACAGAAAAATTCCAATTTAGATGTTAAGAAGGGAAACTTAAAATATATATGCTCAATTTTACACCATCCTACTCCTCCCGAATCATTCCACAATTCTGATGAACGCTCAAGAAATTCACTTCTTGTCCACATAGCTAATTTTGACCCAAATCTTTATAACAATATTTAAAAAGCAAAAAGAATCAATCATCCCACAAGCAGTAGAAATAAACAGAAATGCACACAGCAGATTTACAGCTTTAATGTAAGACTCTAAATGATTAAGCTCCAAAAACGTTAGCATTCCTAAAATATATCACTCTCGGTTTCCTAGTGTTGGACTAGAATGGAAAATTTGACAAAGCTTTTCCATGATACCATCTTTTCAAAAAAGAAAAAAATTGTAAAACCTCTACAGGCAATGAATACGCTGGCAAAGAAGATTTTAAAAGATAAATAGGCATTTAACACTAAATCACTAAGTATATGGAATAATCCATACATTGTCAGTAAATCATGTTAGTTTATAAATACCAAACTGAACAACCAAGGAAAATCCATCTCCCCTTAAGTGAAAGACAAACTTCCTCGTACAACAAATTGCTTTAATGACCAAAGTGCTGTCCTCTCATAGTCTTTATGGCTGGGCGACTTTCTAAGCAAACAGTGATGGTTGTATTAACTTGTCCTTAACATGCAACATTTGAGTTTCTCATTCATTCATTGAAATAGCGAGAGTGTCTTACAACCACTCACTTCTCCAACAAATACCCAATGAGCACCTTATCTATGCCAGACTCATGAGACACACATTTTAAAGGAAGGCAGGAAAGCATTAACCACACACACACACAAACAGACACACACACAAACACACACAAACACACACGACAGAAAATAAAAATATTTTGTTTGGGTGAGCCCTGAGAAGCAAGTAAACAGTCAACAGTGGACTACATATGAAAACAATAGAACGCAGAACCCACTTGAAGTGGGAAGAGGGCAGGATTTCCCAGACAAGGGAAGTGGCCCATGCAAATGTCCTAATTTGTATGAGCTTAGTGGCAGCACAAAACCAACAGACAACTGGTATACCAACAAGCACTAATCGAACAGTGCTGTGGAACGGAGCTGCAGAGGTGGGCAGGGGCTCGTTGTGTAAAGCCAAATAGATCAGTCAAATAAAGTTTGAGTTTATCCAACTCTACTACAAAGACATCCTTTGTAAAACATCTAGACTAAGAAGGGGGATCGTTAGGTCAAAGATGACTACGAACAGCCGGCCTGTGACGCTTAGTGCGTGCCCACATTGTAAAGCATTTTTCATGCTTAATTAACTTACTTATTTAGCAAACATCTCTAGAGGTAGGTAGTCTCGTCCTAACTCTCTTACAGATGAGAAAACTGAAACATGGAACAGCCACTACTGAAATTCACACAGCTCGGAAGTGTGAGGTATGGATACATGTGAAACAATAGAAAATAGACATACGGGTCTCTGCCCTCAGTACCAGGCAGAATTCCTAACACTCTTGTAATTTCCTGAGCTCTGTGAGCTGTTTAGAGCCTCTGGCACATAGCTTATGCTAACAGTTGGTCTTTCACAGCGGTTCCTGACACAGCTCCGAAATCCCTTAATCCCCTGGGTGATAGGAACACCTTTTGTTGTAATGAAATGACACTGGGTGAACTCCTGGATGGCTCCAGAGTGGGGGTGGATCACCAGAAAGCCATGGTGAGAAACCTGGAACATTAGCCCCCATCCCCATTCTCCAGGAAGGGGAAAGGAACTAGACATTGAGTTAATGATGGATCGTGCCTATGGGATGAAGCCTCCGTAGAAATCCCACTAGTATGGCGTTTCGGGAACTCCTAGGCTAGAGAACACATTCATGTGCCGGGAGGGTGACACCCTCCACCTCCCCAGGGAGAGAAGATCCTGCACAGGAACCTTGCAGACCTCCCCCCTGCTGTCCCCTCTACCTCTTCACCAGACTGCTCCTCTGTATCTGTTATCACAGCCTTTATTATATGATAAGCCAGTTCACGTAAGTAACTGTTTCCCTGAGCTCTGTGAGCTGTGGTAGCAAATGATGGCACCCAAGCATGAGGTCATGGGAGCCTCTGATTTGCAGCCACACAGAGAGAAGTTGTGGGTGAGCTGGGGACCTACTTCTTGCAATTGGCACTGACGTTGGGGGAGGGGGAGGTCTTATGGGACTGAGTCCTGGACCCATGAGGTCTGTGCTAACTCCAGTTAGTGTCAGAACTGAATAGGATCGTAGGACACCCATGTGGTGTCACAGAGAATGCCTTGGGATGGGGAAAAAAGCCCACATGTCTGGTGTCAGGAAGTAGTGTTGAGTGTGTGAGTAAAGGAGAAACACATGAGTGTTTTTCCCAAGCTGTATAGGAGAGGGGGATACAGCAATATCCCAAGTTGAAGGAGACCCTGAGAAGAATGAAAGAGCAAGAAGCCAAGAACAAGTACCACGAACCCCAGCAAAGCTCAGTTTGGTTGGAACGTGAAGTACCCAGAAAGGAGAGGTGATGACTGAAGTTGTGAAGACAGGCGTGGATGTGACAGAGGGCTGTGGCTGCCTGTTGATGGTTTTTGGAGGGGGTAAGTCATGCTCTACAATCTATTATTTAGGAAGATGGAGCAGGAGTCATTTTAAAAATAGACTGGAGAATAGGGAAGTCCACAGACAGGACATTAATACAGTAAAAATAAAACGTAAAACAGGACGATGGCCCAGGAAAATGGAGATGGATCACAGCCCTACAAATACGTAACATGACCTGGAAAATCACTGACGTTGGCGACACTGAAGAGCGGGGACCCAGAGTGCGAGACGAGGGAGTGGAGAAGATGCCATTCATGGGGACACGGATTGCAAAGAACAGAGCAAGCAAGGCACGAGAAATGAGGGGCCAACTTCTGCAGACGAAAGTTGGGTTTGGGCAAAGTACAAAGGTGAAGTTTTGCAAAAGGCAAGCATGGGAGCTGGAAGGAGCTTGAGAGAGAAGTCAGAACGGAGAGTAGAGCGGCACGCGGGTCTCCTGGGTGGAGGTGAGTGTGAAACTCCCAGTAGATGCAAAGGTCAGTGGGACAGTCTGGCAGCAAGAGACGTGGCCTGAGGCTGGAATGTAAGGAGGAACAGTGACAGGAAGCAGAAGAAGCAGAGAGTTGGGAAAGTTGAGTAAAGGAAGAGAAAGGCAGGAGAGGAGAACCGGCGAAGTGAGTTTTGGAACTCCAAGGAGAAAATCCCTCAACAGAAGGACAGTAAACATGTCAGGATGGAAGGAGAAACCGCTCCGGAATGTGGGCTTGGTTGAAGGGTGGGCCAGGGTTGGACTGTGTGACCAACAGCACACAGCAGAGGGCATGGTGTGCCATGTGCAAGATCAAAGGGTGAAAGATGGTGGTTTCTTCATCTTAGGGTCCCTGTTCTCTTGTCTATTTCTCCTCACTCATTCTCAGGAAAGCCAGCAGCCAGCGTTGAGTGACCAACTCTAGGGAGTGGCCCACGTGGCAAAGAACTGAGGTCGCCTGCTGACAGCCACAGAAGTGATACTTTGTGACACGGTCACAAAACCACAACCCCTTTGTACACCTGGGCTGCATGCTAAGCCAGACCCACTGAGCCATGCAGCTCTTGAATGCCTGACTAGCACAAATGTATGCGATCATACATACTTCTACTTTCAAGCTACGTTTTTCGGGTAATTTTCATGCAGTGACAGACAAATAAGGAACGGCCCCAAGTGACACGGTGGAAACTAAGATTGTGTCTTCCCAAGGTCCATGTTTTTAGCCTACATATGGAATGCATGGTGGGCATTCTTGCAGTATAGGTAGTTTCATGGATCATTTTGCCTTCTGCTGGGACTGCATTCTCACTGGGGTTGAATCTGATGTATGTTTCTGTGTCCTACAGTATCTAACATGGTGACCTTCTCAAAATAAGATGTGAATACATGGTTATTAAATGAAGGGATGGATGGATGGATGGATGGATGGATGAATGTTCTCGTCATGGCTTCTCAGGCTGTGATGGCAGAACAGCTCCATGCAGTCTGCAATGACCAGACCTCCCTTTGAGACAGGATGTACCCTTGGATCCCCAAAATGGGAAGCAATCTGCTGGCATCAAATTACTCTCGTGTTTTGAATTACTAGCCAAGCATTTGGAGGCCACAGAGGAATAAACAACGTCTAGCATATCAGTGAGTTTTTATAGTGCTTGTGTCACATTCCCCACCATATTGTTACAGCCCAGAGCTCATGGGAGACGCCCAATAAATAGCCACTGGCTTGAACTGACCAGAAACGTGAAAAGATGAAGAAACGTGTCAATCAGGAGAGCGAGACAGAATGTCAAACGCAAACAACGAGACCCAGAGGTATTAACACCACCTTCCGAACAGGAAAAGGCCGAAATCAGATGCGGGAGTCAACATGACACAGGTCATTTGTGGAAATATAACCTGAAAAGGCTCAAATGCAGTCCCTTAGATCAGCAGCAGAAAGCCCACGTGAGAACTTTCTGGGGCCCATCTTGGATCTCTGACTCAGTAACTCTATTGCGGGAAGCCCAGAGTCTGTGTGTAAAAAGCCCCCCGACCCATGGGATTCTGGGGCTCAAATGTGAGAAACGCCACACATTATGATCTGCCTCAAAAACAATGGATTGAGTGTATAGCACCCCCTTCGACTAAAAATGTCCCCAAGAGTGTTATTCGGAGAAGATCAGAAATAAAATGAAGGAGAATTTACTCCTAAGACACAGATGTATGGATGCACCAATCGGGCAAAGCAAGAGACAAGAAGCCAATTCTTTCAAGAGTTCACATCCGTTAGGTTTTTCAGCCCCAGCACTGAACTCTGCAGCCCTCAGCTCCCCAATGCTTCCTGCCCCCCACCACCCTGGCCCACCCTTCAACCATGCCATTTGGTTGTTTCTACCCCTGCCCCCAACTTGAGCCTGACCATAAGGCAGCACCCCCTCTTATAAATCAGTCATGTCCTCCCGACCCCCCATGCATTGACAGGGTCACTCTTATTAAATAATGATGTCACTTGCAATTATGCTGTCGTTGGAGAAGGGCATTGATGCTCCAACATGAGTGAGCTGGGCCACTTCTGTATCTGCCCCCACGGAAAGTCCAGGGCCTGGCAGGCCACACCCACTCATTGCTCAACGTGTTTAAACACGACTGCAATTCTAAAGGTTCTGCCATGCACATGAGCTGGATTGGGAGATTAAAAAAGATCCCGTGCGTCCACTTTATAAAGGTCGAAAACTATCTCCTCAGGTAAAAGAAAGGAGAAGGCGTGAGTAACGGGATGGTATGTTGCCACCTGGTCCATATAAACAGAGGGAGGTTTTTTTTGTGTGTTTTTTTAATTATTATTATTATTTTTTTTTTCTTAAGTATTTACAACTCACGGCTTAGAAGCTGAAAACATGCCTGACGTACCCAGTGTCACATGCTTATTTTCTAATACTCAGACCCGGAAGGAAGTGAGAGGCATGGATGGAAGATAAAAAGTTGTACCTCCCCCGACGTTTAATTTTAGTGCAATTTAGATTTTTCAAACACACAGGCTGTGCTGTGCTTTCCCAATCCAGCCAGACTTTGGACAACCCCTCTGTCTTATTTACACGATGTCGAGTTGCAAACCCCTTCTCCCTGACTTGCTTCTGGCATTTAACCGGATCCCAATGAAATTTATTCAGAAAACACGTGGAGTCCTGTATTGTCACAAATCATAAGTTGAAAGGAGCCGTATTCAAGTCAAGAATCTTAATGACACTGATGGTGGCTCTCGAATCCTGCAAAACTGGAGCTGGAAAGGACCTGGAGATCAGTGCAACTACTCCTTTTACAGGTGAGGGACAGGTCCACTGGTTCCCTTCGAAGGGCTGCCATGAAAAAGGGGCCCCCAGCCGCACTCCAGGAGCTGCACATGCCGTCCCAAGTCCTGAAGGAACGGGGGTGATCCCGGAGCACAAGTGTCCATCCCTGCATGGCCGGAATGTATCATAGAGCCAGAGCCAGGCTGAGAAGGAGGCGTTGGGCTGGGAGAGGGGGTCTGCACGTCACCCCAGCTCTACCCAGAAATGGGTGCTTCACTTTGATACGTCCTTTAGATGTAAGGCTGTTGTGACAAAGAACCACACACTCAATGGTTTGTAACAGGAATGTAGTCTTGCGGTTCTGGGAACCAGAAGTCCCAAATCAAGGTGCTGATCGAACAACGCTCCCTCTGAAGGCTCTAGGGGACGGTCCTTCCTGCCTTTTGTCCATTCAGGGATCTTTTGGCAATCCTTGGCGTACCTTGGCGTGCAGCTCAATACTCCCACCTCTGCCTCCATTGTCACATGGCTGGCTGTCTTCTCCACGCATGTTTCCGTCTTCTCACTATGTGTCCGTGTATTCACACATCATTTTCCCCTCTTAGAAGGACATACGTCCTACTAGATCGGGCCCACCTAGTGACCTCACCTTAATTACATCTGCAAAGACTCTTTTTCCAAATAAGGTCATATTCATTACGAAGTGCTAGGGGTTAGGTCTTCATTCTATCTTTTTGGGAAACACAATTCAACCCACCACACTTGGTTTAATTAGTCAAATGAGATGGTGAGACTCAGTGTGTTTTTGCATTAGTTTCTAGGGTTAAATTTGGAAAGGGACTGAATGAGAAAATTGTACGAGATCTCCCTCTCTCTCTCTCTCTCTCTCTCTCTCTCTCACACACACGGTCTGACAAATTCGTGAAATTGCTGCAACGATGTTGCTCACCTTTTTTGATATCAGAGGGATTATTCATTATGAATTTGTACCAACTGGACACACAGTGAACCACGTTTACTATTTGGCAGTGCTGAAAAGGCTGCGTGAAAAAGTTAGATGACCTGAGCTTTTCGCCAACAATTCATGGCTCTTGCATCACGACAATGCACCAGTTCACACAGCACTGTCTGTGAGGGAGTTTTTAGCCAGGAAACAAATAACTGTATTGGAACACCCTCCCTACTCACCTGATCTGGCCCCCAATGACTTCTTTCCTTACCCGAAGATAAAGGAAATATTGAAAGGAAGACATTTTGATGACATTCAGGACACCAAGGGTAATATGACGACAACTCTGATGGCCATTCCAGAAAAAGTTCCAAAATTGCTTTGAAGGGTGGACTAGGCTCTGGTGTCAGTGCATAGCTTCCCAAGGGGAGTCCTTAGAAGGTGACCATAGTGATATTCAGCAATGAGGTGTGTGTGTAGCACTTTTTCTAGGATGAGTTCGCAAACTTTTCTCTTACATTTTGCTGGAACCTGGCTTATTTACCCATTTCCTTATAGAGTAAATACTTATTTTTAAATTTGCTCTATTAATTCCTTTGAATGTCTCAGCCACGGCATCGATATACAAAACTACAACCAACGTTTGAAAAACTGGAGAGAAGTAAAAGGAAACCATTTACATTTATGAACTATGAAGTGAATACAATGACATAATAGTCATTGTCAGCAAGCGTAAATAATGAAGAAATGCATATAGAAAAATAAAAGGAAATACAACCCCACAATCCCATTTTACAGACTAAAACTCCTGACAATTAGTTGGTGTGCATCATGAGACTTTTAACGACTATTGTGGAGTTAATGTTGGTACTTTAAATGAAGCAGAGCAGTGCATTATTATTTCATTACCACCTGAATAAAAATAACTGCTTTTGCATAATCCTTTTATCATAAAAACTGTAAAAGATGCCCATTTATCACAGAAATTAAAAACGATAATACAAAATATCCTATTATGAAGTCATTCATGACAAATCTTGCATTGCATTCTTTGGGGTTAGTGATATTAATTTCCAGTCTCTGAGGTTAATAATACATCTCTGAAAAACACATTTTCCCCCCATATAAATCCATCTTGCAGTCACTCATGGAATATTAAAACCTCTTATTTTGCTGAAGAACCTAATTTTAATCAATCAATGTAATGGTTCAGACAATACAACACCATTTTCGATGAGTCCTAAATTTAATTTTCTGTGCAGCACGTTTCTAGAGCCTGCATGGATGTTGATAATTTCTAAGTGACTGACAGCTCTCAGCAATCTGTGCACACGGGTGGAACTGTACGTCATTTTCTGTGCATTGAATAGTCCAGTTCTGTCTTCCCATCTACCGTGGTGGCATTGATTTTGCCCAGTCTTAGGTAAGCTATGTGCATGTTGTTTCGTACCGTGTTCTGAAAGATCGTTATTGAGGATTTCTCATTTTTTCCTCTTTTGATTTCCTCCAATGCTCTCACTTACATGAATTGATTTCATCTTCCTTTTTGATAAAGACCATTACAACGACTATCCCCCAAACACCCACCGAACCCTCATTACAACTGATAGCAATTCGTAAAGTCAATGCTGGTTATGAAGACGCGCTTCCAAAATAATGAGGTATCTCTCGTTGCACAGTTTGCCTAATTTTTCTGGTCATGCCCCAACACAATGAAATTCCTGTTTGAATCCTAACATAAGCACAGCTCATGCTATAATATAGGCTCTTAACTGGGATGGAGTTTACCCCCCAGGGGACATCTCGTGACGTCTGAGGATATTTTTGTTTGTGACAACTGGGGACAGATATGCTCCTGGCATCTAGAGGCTGCCGGCTATGGTTACTGCTAAACATCCAACAATGCTCAGGGCAGCCACCTACAAAAGAGAATTATCCAGACCAGTGTCAACAGTGCCAAGATTAGCAAACTTTGTTTTGTCAGAAAGATGTATTCCTGCAAACTATCAGAGTAAATCCAATCACATTTTAAATATTATGCAGCAGTGACCAGTTTGCAAAATTCTCTAATGCATCTTTCTCTGATAGATTCCAGTGATCTACTAATTATAGTTTAATAGTCCTAACCTGTGTTACACAAGTTGGATTTATGATGCACATGTGTGTGCACACATACGCACACATATACACACATACACACACAGTTACACATACAAACGTGGGGGGCATACCCTGCTATATCTAGCAAGATGATTCTTTTAAGAGGTTGATAACTCATTCCTTTGATTTTGCTCTTCAAGTTAAATGTCTAATATGTATTATTTTTCTCAACCATGCAACCATTTATCCATCGAGTGTATGTTGTTCTATACAAGGATGAAATAAACTCAGAAACAGAGAAGAGGGGTTGTTGCCAGGAGCAGGCGGTGCGGGAAATGGAGAGATGTTAAGCAAAGGATACAAAGTTCCAGTTGTAAAATGAACAAGTTCAGACATCAAATGGACGGCAAAGCAGACTATAGTTCAGCAAAGCAGAGTATAGTTAACAGTAACTACATTTTCCCCTGATAGTTGCTAAGAGACTGTATCTTAAACATTCTCACTGCAAACAAGAAATGGTAATTATGTGACATGATGAAGGTAGGTGTTTGCTAAACGCTACAAAAACCATCATGTGGCAACATATCACTGTATCACATCAACCTGTGTCCACTGTAAACTCATACGCTACAGATCAATTCCATCGCAGTAACACTGGAGAGGAGGGTGATGAGATAAACCGACAGCGATGAGAAACCACTTTGGTTCGCCATCTGTCCCTAAACTGCCTTAATGCGGCTTCTAACTACATTAGCAAAAGAATGATGTCCAGCTATAACTGTGTACATTACATGGTTAGTCTTTAATCTACATCTTTCTAAATATAACACACAGCATGGACTTGAACCAAAATTGACATAATGTGGTTCACTGTGAGTAGGAAAGGGAGGGGGACACTACAGGTGTAGGGGTGTGTGTGTGTGTGTGTGTGTGTGTGTGTGTGGTGATGGAATAGACTACCTTCCAACCTTCTCTTTACTTGCCGCTTGTCAGCACTGTGTATGTGTCCGGTACCAGATAACATGAGGTCCAGTAAGCCCAGACCACACCTCCCAGCCCCCGCACACCTGCTATATTGACCCAGCTTTCCTTCTGGGGTAGCACTGCCGCAAGTCACGAAGCCGCACTCCCGAGGGACTTGGTAACCTACGGCTGAGTATTACGGAAACCACTCCTGTTCCTTTAAAAATAACTTGAGTACTACATTTTGCTGATTCCATAACCTACTTTCATACAGGATGAAAAGAAACAGCAGTTTCTTTAATAATAATTTGCATGAGCAAAAGATGGAGAGGGCGGGAGATCGACGAAAGGGGATTTGACAGACAAATCAACTTAGTGCAACGCACAGGCCTCGTGTGACTTAGCAAACTGTTAAAAAAAAAAATCATTTTTGACCTGTATGACTTTTTGAGGTGTGGTAAAGATGTGACGGCCGTGTAAAAAAATGGCTCTGATGTTTTAGAGCAATCCACTGACGTACGCTTACATCACTTGAATGGTGTCATAATGAGAATAGGGGAGATGGATGAGGTTACAGATGAGAGATTATGCTATGGGCTCATCATCGCTGAAGCTGAGTGATGGATCCATGATACTCATTACTCCATTTCCTTCTTTGTTTGCATGGACTTGAAATTTTCTATACTAAAATATTCCATACAATTTCAAATACATAATTTGTTTTTTGTGTGTTTTTTTTAAGGATACAAACAAGTTTACAAATCAAAATGAAATAAGTAATGCCCTTACGATGAAGAATGTAGGATTTACATGGAAGTATTTGGAAATAATTTTTAGGATCGAAACTGTGGGAACACCCTAAAAGTCAAAAGATAAACACTCACCGAAGACATGAAGAGACATTTTTCTAAAGACATACAGACGGCTAACAGATATATGAAGAAATGCTCAACCTCACTAACCATCAGAGAAATGCAAATAGAAACCACAATGAGATACCACCTCACCCCAGTCAAGATGGCTATCATCAATAAATCAACAAACAAGTGCTGGTGCGGATGTGGAGAAAAGGGAACGCTGGTGCACTGTTGGTGGGAATGCAGATTGGTGCAGCCACTATGGAAAACAGTTTGGAGGTATCTCAAAAATCTGAAAATGGAACTACCTTATGATCCAGCAATTCCACTTCTAGGTATCTATCCGGAGAAATCCAAAACTCCAATTCAAAAAAATTTACGCACTCCTATGTTTATTGCAGCACTATACACAATAGCCAAGACATGGAAACAACCGAAATGCCCATTGGTAGACGACTGGATTAAGAAGCTGTGGTACATTTATACAATGGAGTATTACGCAGCCATAAAGAAGAAAGAAATCTTACCATTTGCAACAACATGGATGGACCTAGAGAACATTATGTTAAGTGAAGTAAGTCAGACAGAGAAAAACAAATACCATATGATCTCATTCATATGTAGTATCTAAAGAAAAGAATGAATGAATGAATGAACCAGAAACAGTCTCAGAGACATAGAGGAAAAAATGAGGGTTGCTAGATGGGAAGGGGTGTGGGGATGAGGGGGAAGGTGAGGGGATTAGAAAGCACAGTCGGTAACCACAAGATTGCCACAGGGTTACGAAAGTCAATTTGGGGAATGTAATCAATAATGTAAAGATTTTGTAGGGTATCCAATGGACACTTGTCTCATTAGGGAGATGATCTCAGGGATGATGTAGATGCCTGATCTCTGCACTGTACACCTGAAGCTGAACAATAATGAATGTCAACTACAATTTTATATATGTGTGTGTGTGTGTGTGTGTGTGTGTGTGTGTGTGTGTATATATATATATATGTATATACTTACAAGAAGCATAGCACAGCATTAGGAATAGACAGTGGAAATGCAATGGCTGTGTGCGATGTCAGAGGGGTAGTAGATGGGGGAGGGGGTTTGACACAGGGTGAGGGATATAAATGATAAATGTCTAACTATTACATTGTTTTGTGCACCGGAAACTAATAAAAAAAATTTTAAAGGGGGTAAAAAGGTGAAGGGGAATAAGAAGTTCAAATCTTCAGGTATAAAACAAGTAAGTCATGGGGATGTAATGTACAGCATAGGAAATATAGTCAATAATATTGGACAGCCTGGTATGGGGTCAGATGGTTGCTGGATTTATCATGGTGGTCACTTCCTTGGGTATATGAATGTTGAATAACTACGGTGTATACCTAAAACTAATAGGATATTGTATGTTACCTATATTTTAATAAAAATTTTATAAAAACAAAACAACAAAAAATAAAAAAAACAAAGCCTGACCTTCTGAGAGAATTAATCATGAAAAATAATGCTTATGAACATTTGCAATAATCCTAAGTGGCTTCTGCTATAATATTGTGGGAAAGGTAAACTTCAAAATGGCGTACCTATAGACAGTTACATAAATATAAAATAAAAATATGGATGTAGTGATGGGAATATGGATATAATTCAAATATAAACACAGGCAAGTGCAATATGATACAAGTATTGTCACAGGTATGATAGTTATGATATTAATGGTTATAGACACTGATACTGGCATAGATATATACAGTGATATATGTGCAAATATGTACATACATTACACAGGATATAAATACCGATAAAATACAGGTATAAATAGATAAGCATCAGCTATGTTTTAAAAACTCAGGAAATTGCTACCAGAAGTTATACAAATTGTTTAGTTTTTTTGTCACTGGCTTATGGAATGATGCTGATGATTTTTACATTTTGTTATCAAAATTTCTGTATTTCCTATAATACGCATTCCTTTTCTGCGAGGAAAAACACACTGTCTTTTAAAAGCTCCTTGAAAAGGCCAGAGAGTGCTTAAATGACTTACTCATAAAATGGACCCAGTTACCAGAATTCAAAAAAAAAAAAAAGAAAAAAACCCAGAATGCTTCTTAAGATACACTTAAGTGATAACCACCCATGAGCATATTAAAATTTTATATTAAAACCCACAACATAACGTTAAGAAAATGAGATCACCTTTTTAAAACAGTCTCCCCACCCCTCTCTTCTGGCAACCATCAACATAGTCTCTACATCTATGGTCTGTTTTGTTTTGTTTATTCTTTTTTGTGTGTGTTTTTTTTAGATTTCACGTATATGAAAACCATACTGTATTTGTCTGACTTGTTTTGCTGTAATGCCCTCCGGGTCCATCCAAGTTGTTGCAAATGGCAAGATTCAGGGAATGAGATTGCTTTTAAAAATATCACGATGAAAACACTGAAACACATTGTGGAAGGCATGATCCCAGGCCCGTCTCAAACTGTGGTGTATGGGACGAGTTTTGCTTTCTGCAGTGGAATGTCAGAGATGGATGCAATGAAACCCTGTCAAAGACATGTGAACTTGGCTGGTGCCCTGAGGTTTCCTGGTGGAAAGACCTGTTTTTCACAGCTGAACAGCCCTGGACCTGTGAGGTGGGTGGAGCTGACCAATGCAAGCGAGACTCTGAGTGAGACACCAAAGCCAGAAACTCTCGTGCCTCAATCCTCCAAGAATACAATCCTCCCTCCAGGTCCAAACCCTGGATGGGATGTGTCTTCTAATGGTTCCTTAACAGAGTCCTGTCATCCACGAGCTCTCAATATCCAAAGACGTATTGACGTCCAACCACAGCAACAGAGTAAGACAAGTACCTGAAGCAGTAACACTCATGTAGCTCTGGGTTAGATACCACAATGGAGTATTGGAAGAATACACGAAACACGCATGTGTCCACACAGAGCTAAATGAATGACGGGAAAAATAAAGGAATGAATGGCAGAGAAAGGATGAGCCTTCCTTACAAAGGAAGTCTAACTAACTGAAGGCAATACTCGACCATCCAGGACGTGGAACTAACGTCTCCCTCTTCTCGCCTTAGAAGGACGTGAGTGATTTGCTTGGAAGCAATGGACTACGGAAAGGGGACGGCTGTGTGACTTGCCAATGGAGACACCTGGTTCAGCTAGGTGGGCACAATCCACATTCAACAACGCAATGCCGCCTTGAAACGATAACAAGAAGGGCAGTTTACCTTTGTGTGTTCCCTCCCCCAAAACACACGCCCCCCCCATCTAAAACAGCTCCCAAACTCCAACCGGGGGACGCTTCACATGATACCTCAAAGCTATTAAACTCATGAAAAACACGGTCATACAAGTGTCACAGACTAGAGGAGACTTGAAGACACATGACAGCCAGATGCAATGGGGTATCCGGGGTGTGATGCTAGGTGATAAAGGGGCATTAGGTAAAAAACTGGTGAAACAGCAAATAAAGTGTGGGGGTTAGTTAACAGTGATGTGTGGGTATTGGTGCCTTATTTGTGACAGGTGTAGGCCGTTAACTGGGTCCGTAATAAACTGAAACTCTGTATTATCTTTACAATTTCTTGGACATCTAGAACTAAAAAAGAAATGAAAACAGCATTGCAAAAATGCCCTAAAGGAAAACCAAAAGGTTTCTATTTTGCAGAATTCGTCAGCGTGGAACAACAGACTTAGTGTTCTCCCTCCAGTAATGGGGGTGGGGGGGGGTTTGCCGGCTTCTGACCCCAACACTTCCCATCCAGTGAAATACTCACATCCTGCTTTGAATTCTGCAGAGTCAAAGCCCCAACATACACAAGCAATGCAACAACAAAGTTAACAATTTAAAATGCCTCTCACTGGATTTTTTTTTTTTTTTTAAAGGGTTCGTTTCAAGTGCATTTACTTTGAAGCATCCTGGAAATACGGTGAGTCTCAGGCACCAGAGAGGGCTTTCCACACTGCTCGAAGCTCAAGTTCTGAGAAGAGGAAGAGAGAAGCACAGAAAGCCCTTGACAGAGCCGCGGGGCTGTTTGTCAAACAATCAGTAATTCCCAGGTACACAGGTTCCATCTCAAGAAGAGCCATGACACTAAAATAGCCCAGTTTCCTCAGGTCTCCATCACAACAACCCATTACGCAAACACAGGGGGTCAGGAATGAGCTGTGTAGATACATCACATAGATTACGCTCATAGTAAATCAGCAATTTCTTATCCTGACCTCTGTTTCTCCTTGGTGCAGTCCTTTAATGCAGATAAATCGTCATTTAAAAAATACCCATTTCAGAGAGAACGGACAGGTGCCATGCAAAGCCCTTGTTGTGTGACAAGACAATCACAGACCTGCCCTGCCCTCTGAGCTGAACTTTCTGTGTCACCTGCTCTCATGCCACACAGTTAAGACCTCAGGGTTTACCAGAAAAAGGGGCTCCTTGCTGTTTGCCCCCAAAACCTCTTGGCTGTGTTGACATTTAGGTGATGGTAAAAGTTTCTTTCCTCTAGGTTGCATCTCACGGGACTAGAAAGAGATAGACAGAGAAGTGGGATCCATTTGTGTTTGCAGAGATGAAAAAAAGGTTCAAGTTCCCTCCTTGGCCAAAGCCTTGTGGGGAGAGAGGAGAATGCACCCCTGAAAAGGGTCCATGCGCTCTTGAACATGTCTGCAACAAGGCAAGGCGTAGTAAATCAATGCAATTAGTTAACATTGCAAAAAATGGAAAGATACTGGATTCTTACAGACAATGATGAAGAATCGAGTTTTTTAAAAAAAGATCAGAAGGAAAAAAAAAAATCAGAAGCAGGTAAGTTGCTTTCCTAAAAACCAAGAGGAAAAAAAAAAAAAAAAGAGCTCCAAATAAGAAGTTTTGCTTTCAATGTTGGAGGTGTTTTTTCTACTCCCTCCCCTACGTCTTTTCATCGAAACGATTTGTCTTTAAAGCTCTGCTACATGTTAATGAAAAGTAGGTTTTTGAACCTCTAATGGTGTGCTTCGCTGTGTTAACCCACTGGACGATTCCTCCGACTTGGTATGCCTCTCATAAATGGGCAAAAGCAGATGTATCAAACCCTGGAATTTCAGGCCCTGCGTCTTCATTTCAGAAACAGTGTTTAAAAGTACTGACCAGCCACTTGGGCTGAGATAAGTCATTAAGCGCTTTGTGACTCAGTTTCCCTGTGTGTCAGTGAGGGAATTCGAATGACCACTCAGTGACTTTCAAGTCCTAACAACCTGTGACTACCTTATATTTTAATGTTGGTATGAATATCCCAACCCACTATATTGTATTTCTTTTTTCTTTTTAATTTTATTTTATTAAATTTATTGGGGTGACAATTGTTAGTAAAATTACATAGGTTTCAGGTGTACAATTCTGTATTACATCATCTATAAATCCCATTGTGTGTTCACCACCCAGAGTCAGTTCTCCTTCCATCACCATATATTTGATCCCCCTTACCCTCATCTCCCACCCCCCACCCCCCTTACCCTCTGGTAACCACTAAACTATTGTCTGTGTCTATGAGTTTCTGTTTCTCATTTGTTTATATTGTATTTCATAGATGCGATTTAATAATCGTTTAAGCACCCGCTAAACTGAAACGGCTACAAAATTACATCGTATATACTGGAACATTGTTCTGAATTCGGAGGGAGGATTTCGTTTTCTAGTAGGTTGGGAAGGACACGAGAGGAGGAAAGGGAGATGAAGGAAGGCTGCCTTCCATTCTGATCTGCTCTGGTGACACCCAGGCCCAGGGAGGCCCAGAGGGAGCTCTCTGCTTGGCCCACCACAGCTCGCTGTGAAACAAGGTTAGGAATTCCTGCTACTGCGTAAATTCCCTCTGGCGAGGGGCCACAGACTAGCAAGTTCAAGCGAAACCAGGAGAGGTGATGACCACCGCCTGGGAACAATATCTTTGAAATTGTCATGGCAGCTGTTTCAACACCTGCAAAACCGGGCCAGCCATCTAAGTGTGACATTTACCCCTGAGCCCCAGAGGGGCTGCAGGCAGGTGCTTGCGTTTTCTCTACATTAAACAGCATATTTAGGGGAGGTAGAATTTACAGTTAAATATAATATTAGAGACCCCCTTCCTTTTCAGTTTTCTTCTCCTTAAACTACATTTAAAGAGAAAAGGTAAACACATTATCTTGGAATGATTTAGCACTAGAATTGGAATGGTCAAATTTGTCATTATAAGGAATACATTTGAATTTTTTTTTAACTGATTGTGTTACAGTATTATTATACAGTGCAGAGTAAAAACTGTCTTTTTAAAAATTGTCAGGAAGATATGTTTCCCAATAAAGTAAATTATTTACATATATGCAAATATATGTGTGTTTATATAATTTATGTCTATATAATTTACATATACAAATTATATGTTATTGCATATATAAATTATTATGTATAAAATTATTACATAAATCATATAACTTTGTGTAAGTAAATTACATAGACCTATATAAATTATATATATATATATATATATATATATATATATATATATATATATTTAACCCAGTCACATCCAAATTAACCAGAAATTGTTTAGCTCTATGAATGCCCAACATGTATCCTGTTTTATACACATTCGTACAACTAAACGTTTTTTGTTAACTTGGATGCAACTAGATTAAGTAACCAAAATTTTGTAACTCAATATACAAGCTTATTTATGAAATTTTCATGTAATATTGATAAATTTTAGCACCTGATTCCTTGTTATTCATCAAAGGGAGACATTTCCGTCAATATAATTATCACATACATTCACGGACATTACTTTATCTTTGAAATTGTCACGGACCCATGAATCATCATACAACGCCTTCGCCCAAATTCAGTGATTCAACGTCTGAATTACTATGTTGGCCTCCTAACGCACTGCTGCTGGAGTTCCATCTGAACTTAAATTGGCAGAAGACGTTTGCTGAGATGGCATTTCCCCAGGTTACAAATTATCACAGCCCTCCGTCTTTATTGTTTATACCAGCTTTATTGCGGTATATTGCGTAGGATAAAATTCACCCACCTGTCCACTGTCACAGACGTCGGTTTGTTTTATGGTGTAACAAACTCATATTTCTCCCACTTTCTGCTTTGCCATTCCAGTATCTCTGCTGCACACTTTCTTTCTCGGCACACGTAGCTACTATTCAACATCAGTGTAACTGTTACATTCCTTCCTCCTCTGCGATACTGTACTTCTCAGCAAGGCAAACTGTCTCCTGCCTGCTGGGTTACGTTTCAGCTGCTAGCTCTGAGCTCTCTGTGCTAATAATAGGCAACACAAATCCCAAAGTGAGGTCTTTTGGGGTTTATTGCCTTGTTTTTGGTATTTGATTTTTCATTTTCAAAATGTTTTGTCCACATTTCGATGATGCTGATTCTCTAACGGTATCAGTGGCAAATATTTCTCTGGCCGTGCCCTAAAACGAGTCCATCGTAAGCTTGGCACGTGGGTGAATTCACAATATGTACACACATGTTGATGCTTCTTTCACAGCAAGAAGACCAGGCAGCTGTCTATTCCCCAAAGTTCTCTTATCAAATATCTGTGTCTTTGCTCATTAATCCTAGTAGCCTGTCCTACTGAAGGCACTGGAACTTAACAGGGTATCGTCTCCATCTGAAAATTATATTGAGCAAAAAGGCCCTACTGATTTTTGCTTTTAACTGTTTTAAAAATATTTATGAACACTGCATTAAGGTATTTTCCTTAACATCGCTCATAGGACATGTGAGATTTCACACACACACACACACACACACACACACACCCCAGAGGGAGACAGTGAGATTCTGGTATCTAACTTGTTTGTTCTTAATGACAAGAGTCAGGTGTATTTTTATTGGGCCCATCCAACCCCCCACACTTACGTTTTACTGCCATAAAGAGGTACGAAATGGCAAGGTCGTTTGGGTAATATAGGAAAGATACACAACATAGTTTTCTTAGACTTCAACAAATGTTGAATAAATGAATGGGATACAAAAGAAAAAACAAAGAAGAGAAAAATCCAACAAGTTCATTTCTCCAGATTACCTTGGCAATTCAAACACT